>NC_092208.1:37928092-38158202 GCF_043381705.1 Parasteatoda tepidariorum
TTCTGAAGTGGTTCCGTATAATGTTATTTTTTGTGGATATAGTGAACCAAAAAAGTGAGGAAGTTGGATATAATGAACTTTTTTCTGTCTTCGACTGATTTTTTTAAAAATTTTTTTTAATAATTTTGAAATTTCTACTTCAAAATACATATACCGATTTTCAAAACCATCCGTAGAGGGGAATGTAGCGATAAGCATTTCTTCTTGTTTGCTTCTTTTATCTCACTTTCGCATCCCTAAACAAACCAAGCAGATATTTCCAACCCAGGCAGACGATGCACCTGTAAGGTGTCAGTGGGATCAATATGCATTTTCTGTCAGAGGGAATGAGTAATTATTCATTATTAGTCAAAGGGTTGGACACTAATATGTGTTGATAAGGCCCTCATTTCAACTCCTTTTTGCTCTCAGTTCAGTTAAAAAAAAATCCTGCAAACAAGTGTTTTAAATTTAACTATGGCGAGCAGTAAGCGTAAAATGTTCTCCATTGATGATAAAATGGGCATAATCAGAAAAAATGAAAATAGATGCAATCAAGCTGATATTTGCAGGAAACTATCCAAATCTGCATTTTGTAATATATGGAAAAATAGGCAATTAATAATTTCTGCTCACGAAGAAAATTTAGATGGCAGAAAAAAGTTGTGAAAAGCAGATCACAAGGATGTTGAAAAAGCATTATTGAAGGTTCAGCAATCGAAGAATCCGCAATCTTCCTGTATCTGGACAAATGTTGATGAATTTGCTAAGCGATTTTATGAGACTACTTTTATGTGCTCGAATGGCAGGTTAGACAGGCTTAAAAAGCGGAATAACAGAAATTCGGGGAAAATTATCTGAGAGTCCGGAAGTATTTCCATATCTGATGTTGAGGATTGCTCATCAGCTAAAGATTACTAATTTTTTTTTGTACGCAAGACGATGAGTAATGAAAAATAACACATTTTTTGTTACTACATAATATTTTTCAGTCATTTATTTGAATAATGTGTGATAAAAGGGAGGAGCTTGGAAACCATTAGTTAAATTGCCTGAGTAACGGATATAGTGAAATCCCGGTTATAGTGAACCAAAATTTCGGTCCCTTGAAGGTTCACTATAGCGGGGTTTGACTGTATATATATATATATGTACCCCATCACTCAATAAGTTGTCTGTCTGGTGCATAGATGGCAACATTGCTGAAAAGACCATACGATTTTGGTTCGTAGCAACATTCAAACAATTTCATGACACTCTGATAATTAGTTTTCTGGTTACGGTGGTTTTGGTGACTCTAGTTTTGTTATTTTCAAAACAACGAAGATAAAAAAAAAGTCTTTTGATGAGAAGAAATACTGAAGACAAACAGTTACTTAATAAACGCGATGGAGACACTGCATCAGGAAAATCAACTATTATTCACTGGTATGCTAAATTTAAATGTGGTCATAATAACCTTGATGAAGCTACTCTTTGGTGGTTCAATATCAGCAGTTGTACTGGAAAACATAGAAGAAGAAGTAGTAGTAATAACCGTAATGATCTTGAGGATAACAGAAGATAGTATGTTTACAATTGGACAAATTGTTTTTGAAATTTATGCCACTATTGCTTACACCAGATTAAAAAGAACAACATGTTGATGATTCTGTGGATTGCTGTTTAGAGCTGTTAAAGAAATATAAAAAAGAATATTTTTATGCTGATATGTTACAATGGATAAAACATGTATCCGCTACAACGCACCTGAATAAAAAAGAATTGTCAGCTGAGTGGACAGCGGTCAGTGATAGTCGTCCACAGCAACAAAGAACTCAAAAGTCAGCTGGTAAGATTATAGCATCCGAATTTCAGGATGTGCAGGGTGTTTTGTTCATAGATTTATCTTGATAAAGATAAAACTATCAATAGCAAATATTACAAGGCATTATTGTATCGTCTGAGTGTAGAAATCAAGAAAAGACAGCCTCATATGAGGAGGAAAAAGTTCTGTTTCACTAAGACAATACCCCTTTTCACAAATCAATGAATACGATGGTTAAATTGAATGAATCACTCTTTGAATTGCTTCCCCACCCACCATACCCTCCAGATCTAGCTCCCAGCGACTACTGACTTTTCGTAGGCACCAAAAAGATGCTCCAGAAAAAGAAATTTGATGCAAATAAAGAATTTATTGCTAAAACTCAGGCCTATATTAAGATTGTGATGATGAATAAAGGCGAATTTCAGAAAAATAATTGTTTTTCTCAGCCAGAACAAGACTATTTGAGTGATGTGTTATGAATAGAAAAGAATGGAGAAAAAAAATATCATAGACTCTAGGAACAGATATTAAGGTAAAAGATACTTACATTAAAATGGAACATTTTTGTAAACATGTTTGAAAACTGAAAATATCAAGGTAATACACATATTCCACATGTGGGAATAAACATTTATTTTGAGAAAAAAAAATTTAAATCATTTTTCTTAAAAAAAAATCATTACAGATACTCACAGAAACAGTTCTCAAAGCATAGCTATCTCTCATGTCTTCTGGTTGAATAATACCATTTTCCATTCCCAATTCATCCCCATAATACCAAATGGGTAAGCCAGGTAACAGCATCATAACCATGTGAAGAGAACTGGCCAAAGTACTTCCAACACGCGTCACAACCCTTGCATCATCATGAGAACTCATCTATTTCAAAATTAAACATTCTTCTTAGTGATATTAAACGTCTTTCATTAATGATATGCAAGAAATGTGTACAAGCTGTTTCATAAAGGCCACATTCAAAATTCATTTTTAGAATTTTTGTCAAACATGAATGGAAAAAAAGGAAGATCTCTAAATATTTAAACGTAAAAAAAAAATAAAAATACTATTGAAATCTGTCAACTCACTATAAAGGAGGGCGTATATACAGAGCTATAAAATTTGTTTGATCATAGTTTAAATTTGGAAGGTATTTATAATATACTTGTTTTTTACTCCTATTTCTTTCAATTTCTGTTCTCCTGCCTTTCATAATAGTGATTTACTCGGCTTTGGTAGCCTTCTTGTTTTATTCTAGCATAAATATTAATTAGAGATCCTAATGGGTAAACTTTTTCCCATCACTCTTACAAGGATTCTAAAATATATATTAAGAAAAGTTTTCAAGAAAAGAACAATCTGTAGATGCAACTAAAGCCTGGTTTCTGTTCTCCTGCCTTTCATAATAGTGATTCACTAGGTTCTAGAAGCATTTTTGTTTCTTCTATAGCATAAATATTAATAAAAAAAATTCTAATGGGTAAACTTTTTTTTTCATTTTTACAAGGATTTCAAAAATATTTATTATATAACACCTTGTACATGCTACACAAGTCTGGTTTAGAGAGTATTATGAGAATCAAACTATTATGGAAGATTTGTTAAGTTCTTCCAATGAGCTAAACTTAATGATACTAAGATTATATGCTTATAACAAGTTAAAATACAAAAAAAAAATTTGATGTCAACAATACTTTGAGGGAAAGTGCACTTTCCCACTACCCATCTGACTAATTGCAGTAAAAAAAAACTATTTCTTATCCATTCCTTTTTTTTGTTTTGTTCAATAAGATTTTATGAAAATTCAAATAAAATAAAAGCTAAAAACATCCTATTAGAAAAACGTAAACTGTTATTTCAACAACTTTCACAATAACTTACTTAGGTCTTATAGTTACTAAATGTTTAGCTGATTCAGGTTAAAATTATGTTTTCTTTTTCATTTTAAATAATAATTATTCAAATTGAATTTGATAATACAAAGAGTTGCATAGAATTCAAAAATTTCCTGCTTCTTTCTGGGCTACCTGTAATGTGGTTCTTTTAAATATTCTCCTATGAATGAAATGCTGCAAAAAATAACAACAATTTTTAAATAATATTGGTCTTTATCTCACAGTAATTTGACAGAAAAAAACTCTGCTAGATACTACTTGGTAAATGACTAACTGCATCCCATAATATTATGTTTATGTAAGATTTCAGCTTATAATACTTTGTCCACGCTATTAAAGTTCATACTATTTAAAGCATTTTACAAATATTTTTAATTAAAATATTACTTTTAAATGAAGTAGTTGTAGTTTATTTATGTCGCACAAGAGCTGCACAATGGGCTATTGGGGATTGTCTGGGAAACATCCCCGAGGACACGAAATCACAATTTTGATCCTCTGCAGAGAGAATGGCACCCCCCGTTTTGGTAGTCTGACAACATGTACACAAAGTCGAGCACTTTACAGTAGAAAAATTTAATGCGAACCAAAACCGCACACTCTCAGTCCCTTCGCAGACTGATCCAAGTGGTCACCCACTCGCACGCTGACTAGCCAGTAATTCTTGACTTCAACGATCTACTGGGAACCATTTCTTTAAGATCAGTCCACAGCAGGATGAGATTCTTTTAAATGAATGGCATAAAATATTAATTTCAAGTTAATGGATGGATTTATAACAGCAGACAAAATGGCAGAAAAATCACCTACCACCCAATTTGGATATTTTCCTTTTGGCATTTTAGTCAACCAATCTTCAATAAATTTTTGAAGATCTTCCCCAGTAGATTCAGGTTTTATCTTGTAAAATTGAAAATTCATAGGAATTTCAGCGAGTTTTCTTTCAAATGTCCCATAATAATACATAACATCCTCAATCTTCTCCATTGCTTCAACTAACAAAATCCTAAATTATAAATACAGTGAATCATATGCAAATTTGCACAACTATTTTAGCAACAAAACTCAAACTCAGCAAACTATTAAACTCAAGGTGAAATTTTTTTTTAATATAGTAAATACAAAGACATAAAAATAATTTATTTTTAATTTATCTGTTAATTTAAATGCACAGTTAACATTAAAAAAAATAGATTTAAGCTGAAAATTTTTAAATTATCAATACGTATAAATATAAAATTAATGAAAAGTCATTAATCTAATATCTATTAATCTAAATGTCAGTAGTAGTCTTCAATGTGTATGTTAACATATTACAGAGAACAATTATAAACAAAAATTATAATAGATTTTTGATTTAGAACAAAAATTATAATAGAAAAGTGACATATTAAGTTTCCCAAAGTACAAAAGTTAACAGGTTAAATAAATTTTTATAACTAAATAGGATTACCTTATAATTGAACTGTTATATTTTATTTTGTATTCTTGCCACTCAAATAATTAAGTATTATCAAGTAATTAAGTAAGATATGACAAGCCTGATGCCATTTAATCAATTAATTTTGCAAGACAACGAGATTTCCCACTTTTAGAGGTGTATAAAAGCTGTTATTTCCTTTTAGATACATAGATAGATGCAATTTATAGTTATAAATCTGTAAAACTCTAATGATGGATGCAACTGTCATAGAAAGTTGCTGCTTGTTTTTGTTTTTTCATTTTTGTAAATAAATAACTTTGGATTTACTTAACTTAGATGCGTAAAAAAAACTAAAAAAAAAACTATGTGGAAAAACTAATGTAGTAAAAATTAAGATGTAACTTAGTAAAAGAAGCAATAAGAATTTGTTTTATTTGACACAGCAACCAACTATTACGTTTATTGCAAAAGTGTTTTTCCGATGATAGTTAAGTTTGTGTTTTAATATTTACTTTTTGATTTAATCAATATGACTCATAATGATTTTTTGACTATCAATACGTAGGAATAATTTAAACATAAAATAAAAGAAACCTGATAATCAAGCAGTGTGTACTTACGTTCAAGCAAAATTGAGATAATTAAATTGTTATGATCACTGACCATTGACATGACCACTGAGAAAAATCTTTCTCAGAAAGCTTAAAAATTGGCAGCTATGATTTTCTTATCAGAAATTTAAAAAAATACTTGCTTTGGTTTATGTGAGGATGTACTGAATTCATTGAGCACATGTTTCCATTCTTCAATAAGATCTAAATTCTCTTCATTGCCTTTTGTATAAATATGATTAAGGTACTTATATTCACCCTGAAAAAAAATTATCATGGCAGTTAAACATAGTTTTCACAAATTATATACTTTCGAATTTAAATTGAATAATTAAAAACATTAGTATTCAATCTGAAATACATCGAATGAAACAAAAAGAGAGAGCAATTTTATAGATAAAGTGTACACAAATATTTTAAATATTATGAAATAAATCCAGTAATAATTTAAAACTTAAATAAAAAAGTTTAAAAATGTATAGCTGTAGATAAAAATATGCTATCAATATCATTATTATTTCATAAAAAAAGAGAAAGATTCAACTCATAAGAAAAATGAACATGCATAAGAAAGTAAGTCTGTCAACACACAACATTGAAGCAGAAAAAATTATTTATATAGATCATAATTATGATTTTATAAAGAAAATATGAATGTAATTTGTATAAAAATAGAAGATGATGTGTGAACAATTATGTATATTTATGAACATTATTACTTTAAAGTAAAAATTACGTAATTTATTTAAAAAATTATGTTTACCTACAAGTGCAAATATCACTATAATTTTGAAATGAAGAAGATAATAATGTAATTTTTATCAGCACTATAATATTTTTTACGCATTTTTATAAATTTCACAAAATAGTGAAGAAAATTTTGTGAATAGCAAAACCAATTTACCTCTTTAGCATTTAATTTTTTATTCAAAGGTTCATCTATTAATCTTTCATCCTCTATCAAGTGACTAGCAGCATCAATTCGAAATCCATCAACTCCTTTATTTAACCAAAATCTTAAGACATTCTAAAAAAAAATCTTTCACATTAGTAAAACACAATATAAGGTAGCATTTATGATAACAGAAAGTTAAATAAAAATAGATGTAAAACAATCTATTTTAAATCATAGAATTCTCATTGTTACTTAATGAATAATTTCAATATTAATACATTTCAATTTTATGTTTTATACTTTTAAGATCGAAGAACAGAAAACACTCTCCTAAAAAACTTAATGTGTGTTACAGTACAGCTCAAACTATTCAGATGATTTTGAGAAAATAGGTTATTAGACTTAAATAAAAGAATGGCATCTATAGATTAGATTTGAGCAGTAAATAGTTATCAAACTCAGAGAAAGCAGAAAAAATTGCACATATGAATGAAAAATTACTTTACAAAATACGCAAATACTTTATTTATTACAACACAGACTCTTACAAAATCTTCTTAAAGGAAGCTACAACACTAGAATTTTCCACTGATATTATAGAGATTTTCAAATATGACCATATTACCCTTTAAAACATAAAAATTTCAATAAGTTTTAATTACTAGTATTTTAATTTTTATTTCATGGTTTGAAATCAATGACAATTAAACATACTATTATTGACCACTTTAACTTTAAATCTGCCGTAAAATAACTTTAAATAAGATATCCTACTTGTACAAATATATTTGCAGACACAGATTTACTTGGAACAGAGAGTTTATGCTATGTAATGATGGAGCGAAACATGCTAGTAACTTAGATCCAGCACATGAATATATCTTGAGAAAATAAATAAATTTTATTAAAAATAAAATTTGTGGGTTACTTTTAAAAAATGGAACTAAATATAAATCTATTTATGACTGCTCTGCTAAAATTTGTGCTTTAAATTTGCTTTAATTCAGAATTTAGAATTAATTCAGAATATAATTCAACTAAAAAAAGTGCTCTAAATTTGGCATCAGACAATTTTGTTTTAAATCACTGTCAGCAGAAAATAATCAATACTCCTCGGTTCCAGCTATATATAACTCACCTGGAGGAATTAAATTTGTTTAGTTATAATTTTTTTAATTATAAATTTTCTATTATTTCTGTTTAATAGCATGCTATTTTCTCACTGCACAGCTTGGATAAACCATCAAATTTATATATGTGAAAACTTAAACTAGGAGAGCCTTTGCTTTGAGAACTTTTTTCCATACATATATGGAAAAAATATGAACATGAAAAAAATATAAATATGGAAAAAAATATATGAAAAAAAACAAACATAAAATATAATAAAACTTAATGTACGCTAAAAATGGAAAAAATTTCTTATTCAGTAATTTTTAAGAAGAAATGTACTCATTAGGAAAAGATCATCCTAACTAGCAATGCAAACTTAAACAAGAATAAAATTTAGCATTTTGCTGTTAAAAAAGTTTTTTAAAACAATGATTAATGTTAAAATATTATAGTTCATAAGATTTCCTTTAACATACAAAAACACCATCAAAATCTTAAAAACTTATTTTTAGCAATTTAAATTTTTATTAGAAGTGCATTTAAAATCCTCTTTTCTAATCTAACTTCTATACAACTGAAGACTAGAACTTAAAAGAAATGTAAAAAACTTAAATTCTTCCTCAAAGATGATGTTATCACCGGATGTCTTAATATATTTTTAACACGAGACAGAAATGAAAGCCTTTTATAAAAATGTAACAATATAAATACAGTCAAGCTCAATTATAATGCAAAGGGACTGCAATACTTTCTGGTTACAACTGAGGACTCGTAAAAAATGAGTCATAAAAGTTAAGAAAATTCATAAAAGTGAATACATGCTTGCTAACTAATAAACATAATACTTACTACATTTATTTTTATTTCTGAAGAATACAAAGGATTCGAGTTTAGGAATTGGAGCTTGCGAGTTTGACTATATTTTATAAATGGTGTCTCCATTAACTGCTTCACTTTTAATGTTAGCGCTTGCCTCAATCTTCATAGCCAGGAAAAATGCTCAACTAGTTTTCTTGTATAACCAAAAAATATCTCTGCCGCTTACACAAATGAGGAAAAGAACTTATTTTGATATTGAAAGAGACTGAGTCAAACATTTATGTTTTAGTTATAAGATTGATTATCAGTTAACCTAACTATATCACAAAATGAAAAGAATCTTGCATTGTCTATTATAAAACAAACTTAAAAACAAAAACACTATTTAGCTATAAGAATTTTTAAAAAATTTTACTAAACTTTAAAAAAAATGCTACACATACTTTTGCTTCTTCTCTTACTAGTGGATTGCGATAATTTAGATCTGGTTGCTCTGGTAAAAACTGATGAAAATAGAATTGTTTTCGTACTCCATTCCAAGTCCATGCAGAACCATCAAAAACACTAAGCTATGTGCAAACGTTACAAATATTTAAATATTAAATTTGAACAACAGACATATCAAATAAAATAATACATCAGAGATAATAAAACACAATATATCAATACTCAAAAAGCTTATAAATAACTCAACCTTTATATTACAGATTTTTTGGATGTATGGAAAAATAGTAAAGCGTTGTAATGGATTTGTTTAATATAAAGACCATTTCTATAGTACAAATAGTCTTATATCTGTTGCTTCAAAAAAATGCAAAAAAGCGGACAATCAATTACTACAGGCCAAATCAATTTAGCAATTAACTCATTAGACTCATAGCATTTATTTTCTACAAGTAAATTTTTAGTTATTATAATAAGACATGACTGTTTTATCAAAGGATATAAAAATTTAATTTTAACATAAAACTATCGTAAGTAAATCTACTCTATATAAGTAAACTATGGAGTAGATATTGTAAGATATACATAATAGATGCTGCTGCTGAAGCACAATGCCTAGACTGTTTAACATAACATAAAAAAAAGTTAGTTAATTCCATTTGTTTCTTTTTTCCAGTTCTGTATTCTTAATATAATAAATAATTTATATGCTTTTGTTTATTGATGTCCTTTCCTTTAATTATCAGAACCAAAAGGCATAAATATTACAAAGCAACTTTAGAAAAATGACCACTAACTTCTCCAGGAAAAAGGTAATTATTTTTTCAAATAATTTAAATTATACACTTATCAAACAAAATATATTAAATCACTAACTGAAAATTGTACAGATTTTTCCATCAATTCTATAAGTATAAAAATGTACTCTTAAAGATGACATAGATAGCAGTCTGTTTGCTTGCTGTAAAATAAATTGTACTTTTTTTAAAAAATACAATAAAAATAACTATAAATAAGACAAGATTTAAGTGAAAAATACAATTATCTAATAAAAATTCAAAAAATGTTTAGCATCTAGTTATTTATAGTTCTTTAGAATTATCTGTAGAATACAATCAGAAAATAATATTTCACAAAAGAAACAGCAAAGAATTCTACAAACAATTTAAAAATAAAATAAAAATGAATAAACAATAAAAAATCAGAAAAAAAGACTATCAAACTGATTATTTATAATCATTAAAAGATTTGGAAAGCAGAACTGAATAACAGTAAACAATTTCAATACATTAAAAACATAATTGAGAAATTAGAAAATGTTTGCCAACATAATATAATTAGTAGAATGTTACTTTTTATTTGTGACTGAAAATAGCAAATCTCAACCATTCAAAATTTATTAGTAACACACTATTTGTAGATTTTACATAATAATATTTTTCTTTACATACCACTCAATATAAAGCAAATTAAAACAATTTCCAACAAACACTTTTAACTATTAAATTACTTTATTACTAATAGAAATATTTATTCATTATTTAAAAATGCTGTTACATCTCAAAGAGAATTATTTACTTACTTCAAAAAGTACTAAAATATACCAACATGAGAAAATATTTATAAATGAGAAAAACTATAGAATTTTCTTAAGATCTATAAAACTTTATTAAAAAAAATTAGAAGAACTATAATATTTACTTACCCAGTTATTGGGAGGTAAAGGATTATCTATTGCAGACCCAGGCAAGGGATCAGCCCAAATATAAAATTCTGTGTAAGGCTCTTCTCTAAGAATACTCCTTTTAAACCAATCATGTTGATCACTTGTATGATTTGCAACGAAATCAATTATTATATTCATTCCTGACCATAAAAAATTAAAGTGAATATCTTTTATAAATTAATTATTTAAAAAATAATACTGTGTAATAGCAATTCTAAAAAGCATACCAGATTTTAACAAAATTCTAAATATATATCATAACACGTTATCATTTTTTAAAAAATATGCCTATGCAAATATGTATAAGCATAAGAATTGAAGATTTAAAACTTACATAATTTGAGAACCTTCTGCACATTTTTAATGATACTTTAAAGAAGTTACCTCTTATAAGAAAATAGAGGAATAAAAAAAAGTTTGGTTAACAGAAGTCACTTCATAATCCACATTGCTAGCCTCAATGCTATCCATGCCATTGGTCACACAATTGTGGAACTTTAAATATCCATGACTTATTTGGCTAGCAACAGGCTGCTGTGAAAATCTTTTAGATCGTATAAATAAAATACTCCATAAATATAGTTTATCTCATTTCTTTCATTAATACATTACCAAATAAATGCTACTGTCCATTATTTCTCTAATAATAAACATCACTTAAAAGTATCAAGTTTACGGACTTTTGCATGATAAAAATTATAAGAAAACTTGACGGATATAATATCATATTAATCCCTGGACACCCTCTGGAAGGGGTGTAGCAAATAAATTATATCATAATGAAACTGTCTGCTGATTTTGGCCTATAAACCAAGCTAAAAATAAATTAAAACAACTTGCCTCTTTTATTCAATTCTTCCATTAATTGATCAAAATCCTCCATACATCCATACCTAGGGTCAATATCTGTATAAGATGAAATATCATAACCATTGTCTTTCATGGGAGAAGGATAAAATGGACTTAATAGCAGAGATGAAATTTTGAGCTCATTAAAGTAATCTAACTTACTAATCAATCCTATTAAAACAACAGTAAATCAATACATTATGAGGACATACATAAATTACATCCATACATCTTTAAATATACGAAAAAAGTTATTTTTATTGAAAGATTACCCTTAAAGTCACCAATTCCATCATCATTACCATCTTTAAAACTTGGCAAATAAATGTGATAGACGATGTTTCTTTGCCACCATTCAAGTGACATTTTGTAAAAAATACAGATTTAAAAAGTCTCCAGAGAGTTTGAAACTAATTGCCAACTAGAGTGAAATCATTTCAGCAGGAGGTTCTAATTGCAAAATGTTTTTGTTTACTATTTACATTTCGAATAAAACGGTTAACAGTTATTAGAATTCAAAAAAATTTAGAAATAATAAAGTGCAGAAACAGAGCTAAAAGCCACATAAATAGCGAATTCTATTTTATTTTAACTGCAACTGTTAAAATTATTATTTGTTTACTTCAGTACCTCACGGTGTGTACGGCATGATTAGTGATTTGATGAACAACCTTTTGAAATTATATTCCGATGATTCAATTAGGCTATTATGTATCTAAATATAAAGCTGGAACAATTATAAGAAGAGAGGAAACTATTTTCTTCTTTGGAATCGTATTTAATGAAGTTAATTGAAGGAATACAATAATAATAAAATTTAAATAATTCAATAGCAGTTTGGCTGTTATTAATAGCAATATAAATTTCAAATTAATAGAATTATTTTCTTTTTAATCGTGCTTTATAGAGCAATTTAAAAATGATTTGTAGGCATCGTATCAATTTTCTCGTCAATTATATAAATTTTGTTAAGCTTGTCAGCAATAAACATTTCCATTCGTCTCATTTGAGTTATGTTCGCAAACCATCATCTCGGAGAACTCTAAATTCTTCATTTGAAAATTTTCAAGATCATACTGTTTCTGGTGTTTTTGCTGATACACCAAAAAATGTATTTACAAACTTTTATGGTGTTGAAGGTGACGAGGGAGTAATTAATGTTGAAGAACTTAAAGGATCTGAAAAGTCAGTTCAAGCTCTCCAAAAGAGGACTTCACACCAACCCATGAATGAATTTAGAAGTTTTAATTTTGGTGCAGTAAGATTAGATAATGAGAACAAACCCTCATATTATGCACATAATAGTAGTGTTAAATTTAATAAAAACGTTATATCTGAGGAAAAAAATATAGTGCAATCTAAAGCTAATATTACTTTAGAAAATAAGATAGATCAAAATATATCAATAACCAATGACGTTTATGAGCCTAGCTCTTCACCTGAAGAAAAGAACTCTGATTATCAAAATATAAGAAAAGACGCAACTGACTATATTAATATGAAAAGCCCTAAATCTGAAAGCAGCCATGTTCATTCTTTTAAGCAAAATCAATTTACTACCCATGACTCACCTAAAGTTTCTGAAAATTTTATTGATAAATATTATTTAACTGAAAGTTGTACTGAAAATGTGTCTCATAGTGATCAATCTACTGACAGTTTTATAAAAGAAACACAATCTAAAAAGAGAAATATAAATACATCAGAAATATTACCTGAAAATAATATTCATGATGTTAAGAAAAAAACTCTGGATAATTTTAAATCTGATAACTTACAAACAGAATATACTTCTGTGGCTGACCCTCGTAGGCAAAATCATTTTGACTTATCTAATGCCTCTGAAAGTTTCATTGATAAGCATTATTTTGGTGATAATTACAAAGATAATTCTATTCCTCAAACTGAAAAACATTCAGACAATTTTTTTGATGAACAATATTTTAGTGAAAATAATATAAATGCATCAAAATATGATTGTGAAACAGCACCAAATAGTTTTGAGTCAATCAATGAAAACTCTAAGCCTAGTGTAGTTAACGAAAAGAACATTTTTAAATTTCATCAAAATATTGAAGAAAATAAAGTTACTGATTATGAAAATGATTTTAAACTGAACCACACTATGAATATACAAAAAGTAGCTACAGATGTTGATGATTTATCATCATCTCAAATTAATACTAAAGCATATAGCAAAAATAAACTATCAAATGAAAATTTACAAAAGAAGTCTGCCGATAAAAAAAGTTCAAGAATAAAAACTGGTTTAGCCAAGGAAAGTAAAATAGATTCTCAAATTTTTTCTCAAACTGAAAATTCAAGTAAAGAAGTTGATTCGGAATCAACCTTAAATTCACTTGAAAAATCAGAAGCAAAAGAACCCTTAGTTGAAAACAAAATTGAAACAGCCTTTGATTTCGTAAAAAAGTTGAAAAGAAAAAATTTATTACCTGATGATATTAAAAAAGGTATAAGGTTGTCTAAAATATGTTACAAATCTCTATTATGTTATAAATCTCAAAGTTCAACAGAAATTTTCATTAATGAGAAAATTTTTCTAATTTCATGAATATAATAAGCATATTTAAACAAACATACTAATCGATAAAATATATTTGTTCAAAGTGACTAGATATATATCATTTGTAATCAAACATTTATTATTGGAGACTTTTTAAAAACCTACTAAATTTTTAATTTACTAAATTTTTTAATTATTTTTTATAATTTTTTAGTTATTTTCCTTGTTATAAAATATATAATGAGCTTATTTAAACAAACATATCTTACCTATAAAATATACAAAGATTAAGATTTTTGTATGAAGATTAATTTTGGCTCTACTATTGCCATATGTTATTGATTAGTTATAATCCAGTCTCATTAGTCATATAGCCATCATATATCTTAATTACAAGAAAAATTTAAGATGGTTATATGACTGATGTGACTCAAATTATAATTTTTATAAAATGCTATTAAGTTGTTGAAGTTGAAATAAAAAATTTTTAAATCATAAAATAAGTTTTGTTGCTTATTAAATTTTTTTAAAAAATGCATATTATATTTCTGATAAAATATTGCTGTGTATAGCAAAAATGTCGTTTGAAATTTGCTGGTATTTGGAAAAGGCAATGAATTTTTATTTTTCTGAATTTGCTTGAGAATTCTGTAATATTCCTTCTGTTCTGACTCAGTTGATTCGCCCTCTAGAATAATGTCATACTCAAATATCACCTAAAAGTACCCCAGTCTAAAAAATATATTAAAGTGGAAGTTCCACTTGAAACTAGTTAATCTGTACGAACAAAATGTATCATATTGTACTTATAACAACCATTATGGTACCAATGCTAATTGTATCAACTTTCTATTTTAAAAATAAAAAGCAGCCAATCTTTTTAAAGATTTTTTTTTCATTTAATTTAATTATTGTTTCATTTCATTATTTAATTCTGTAGATTTGTCTTAATTTTTTTTCATTTCCAGGAATATCTGCAAAGAAGGAAAAGAAAGTAGATAGTAAAGGATTCAGAATTTTGAAACATCAAGTGCCAACTCTTAAATATTTCACTAAAGATGAAATGTTAGAACTGTTAAAAGAAAATATACTATATACAGATGGTAGGATTTAATACTCTTCATTATTAATTACAACAATGACTGTTTCTTATTTTAAAATCTATTATTTTGTAATGTCAATAGTACCATTCAATCTGAAATATGTGTATTATATTTTTCAGAGGACATTGTAGTACTCAATAAGCCTTACAACTTAGTTATCCATGGTTGGTAAATCTTATCAATATCATATTCATTGTCTTGTATATACCTTTCTATTATTTAAATTTTTTTTCCTGCTATTTTTAGAATCTAGCACATCACAAGAACTAGCTTGTTTATCTAGATATTTAGATGACTTAGCTAAGCTTTTGGACCAGAATGCCAGTTCTCCTAAATTATATACTGTTCACAGAATTGACAAAGAAACTACTGGATGCCTTTTACTTGCTAGGTATATATGGTGGTGCATTATTGTTAAAATTAACAACTTTATTGAATTTAATTTTTCATCTTGTCTTAAGTATTGTTGATTATATTTTGATTTTTCATAATAAAAAACAGGATGTAAATGTTTAACATTTAATTTGTCTTTTTTTTATTTTTAGATTTTTCTTTTAGTGAGAGTTAACATCGAGGATTTTATTTTTATTTTACATATTATTTTATCTTATCATATAATTAGATTTGTTTTAATAATAAGCAGGCCAGTGTCCAACATAGATATTTATTTCTTCAATAATAATTAAGTTTTTATTCTAATTTGTTTGTAGCTGAGATATAAGAAATTGTTTTGCTATATTTTATTAAATATATTGTTATTCTATCTAATTTAATTTTTTTGTAAAGTGCAGTTTATGTTAATTTTTTTAATTCTATCAATATGCAATGTAGTTTATTTCAAAAGAAATAATTTAGGCTGAATTCCTCTTTTTTATAAAGAAGTTACATTAATTAAAATTGATCATAATTACCAAAAAAAAAAGACCAAAATTCTACTTTATTCTCTAATATTTCTTAAAAGTTGAAGTGAGTTGTTCACTAGACTCTAGAAAATGTGGTTTCTTTGAGCATTTCCGCATCCTTTTTTACCAAAAGCAGGTTCTTAAAATTATTACTAGTCTTATTTTAAAGATTAATATTTATAAAAAGTGCTTTCTTATGATAAAAAAAATATGTATCTATAAACAAGATTGATAATTGGCCCAATGATAATTTGACAAAATTAGAATCAAAATATCTTCCAAACATTCTTCTTTTACATCCGTATACATTCATAATACTAATTACATCAATTAAAATAATAATTAATCAGCAATTGGTAAAATAATAATTCAATAAAGAATTAAAACTTAAACTCCATACTGATGCTTCCCTAAGATGTTTAACTATTTAGCATTCTGACACATAAGGCTGATTAAATCATAATGCTGATTAAATAAATTAAAATAACACTTTGCTAAGCTTATGATATAACAAGTATCACTGTAAGCTAAATATTATGTAAGTTGCCTTCATGTAAAAGATTTACACATTACACTAAGTAGCTTAATATATATTTTAAATTAACGACAAATATTAAGAGTTTCTTCCAATAAGGATACATAAAAAATGATGAAAATATTAATGAATTGCTAATAGGCAAACATTATAAATATATATAAAAATTATACACATTAACTACAGTCAAAGTTTGTTTGTTTTTTTCAGAAAATTTAATACTTAATTTATTTCTAAAGAAAAATGCTGGTATGTTACAAAAAATTTTGTTATTAAAATTTAAAATTTGCAGCATTTTTTTTTTAATATTTTGAGTGAATTTAGCTTATTAAATCAATGTGGGAAGGGAGATTTACTTTTGTTTGACTTTTTTTATTGACTCTTGCAATATACAATTATTTATTATGTTTTTCATTCTTCAGTAACAATATTTATGCAGTTATTAAATTCTGAAATTTTAACAAGTAATTAAATAAAAATAAATAGATGAAAAATGTGGGATGCAGAAAAATAAATAAGCTTCAGGATTCTTGCGGAAATTACAGAGAAAAAAGCTGCAGAGCTTTTTTTTTTACGTATTTTATTGGAGTTACAAATATCACAAATTTTTTTTAAAAAATACATTGTGACTCAGACGGTTCAGATCTCTGAACTATAATTGTTATTAATCTTTTTAATTTTGTATTAAACATATTCTGTTTATAAAATTTTCTTTCTTTTTTTTTTGCATCTCAATGCCAATCTATATATTACTCTGAGTTACCATGGAATAAATTCTAAGTGAAAACATGATACATGGAATATATTCCAGAAACAAAATGAAAGTAAAATTGTGAGAAACTATAAAGTTAATACAATATATATTATTGTCCCAGGTAATGAAATTATTAAAGACAAATCGAACGTTTACTACTAATATACTACGCTTACTATTAATAAACATTTACTATTAATAAACTTATAGATTGGAAAAAAACACTGTAAAGTTTCAAATATTTTATTTTAGGAATGAAGTATCAGCTGCAAGACTAAAGTCATTATTTGCTCAAAGAAAAATTGTCAAAACTTATTGGATAGTTACCAGCAAAGTTCCAGATCCTATGGAAGGTTAGAATTCCATTTCTTAAAGCATTTTTATTGTACTTTTAACTTTGTATAAATATTTTTTTTCTTCATAAATTCTTCTTATTTATAATTTTAATATAATAGAGTAACTTTGTGAACTAGATCTGTTGAAGATGGCTCAAACGATTTAAAGTTGTATATTCATAAAGTCTACCAGTTGAAAAATGAAACTGACAATATCATCTGAAAAATTACTATCAAAAGAATTTTTTAAGCAATTTCTTTTTTTAAAATTATAAATATTACTATAAAATGTTTCATTAAAAATTGTACACATTCTTCGTTTATTTCATTTAGAACTTCTACTGATTAACCAAGAGTATCATACTAGTTTTATGCTATAATTACAGAGATGCTAGACACAATATTGTGTCAAATAAAAAGTCAGTCAGAACAATAATTTTATAATTTATGAATTTCTTTATATACTATCATTATAATGCATGTGATTCTTGTATGAACTGTAAATGCAAAACATTAAATGTTACACTTAAAGGAAGAATCTTGCTATGTCAATACCATTTTCAAGTCTTCATTCACTTTCTAACTGATCATTTTGCATAATAAATTATTTTGTTACTTTTATTAAGTTATTTAAACTTGCTTATAAGATTGAAGCATTTTAAATCTTTAAAATACGCTAATGCATGCTATTTTTTATTTTATTTCAGGTATTATAGATATACCTATATCTGAAGGAAAAATTGAAAGCAAATCTCGGGTTAGACATTTTGTTTTATTTCTCAATTTTAAATTAATAAATGTTTTTAATAAACGGACATCTCCTAGTTGCAAAGTATGTGTGTGTATATATAATCAGTGAAAAAAAAAATTTTAATAAAAATTATCTTTTGTGTCATTAGATGGTTCTACATCCCAAATTACCAGATGAAGTATGTTATGTAAGTCATTCAAAAGCTGGTAAGCAAGCTATAACACAGTACAGTGTTATAGCAGTGTCTGGAAATGCTGCTCTTGTTGAAGTGAAACCTGAGACTGGTAAGTACGAGCACATTAAATGCAGAAAACTACTGTATCAAGCCTGTTTGGTTCTGATGAATTCTAAAAATAATACCTATTTAGATGAAAATACCTATTTCTATTTAAATATTTCTACATTGAATTTTTTTCCCACTGTTAATTGCTAAATCTTAAATACATAAAACAAGATTTATCTTTTTTTTATGGTATTAATATTAATTTGCATAATTAATTGTCGTTCTTACACACAAAATATCTTCTAGTCTAACACAGGGGAGACTTTGGAAATTCTAAGATGAAGTTTGGTGTATTAGTAGTATACCTTTAGAATATTTACTCCTCCCCTGACCAAACTCAATTGTCAAAGGGTAGGAGACAGGAAGGAAAGATTTTCAATATCCTTTTCATTTAATTTTCACAAATAAATTGATTATGGTATTGTATTGAGTATTATAAAATGAAAATATACCATTAATATATCAAGTATGAAATGCTGCACTGGATTTCCTGACCCATGCCCTCCCCTTATAAGTTATGCAACTTTTGCTATACATAAAATATTTTCTATTATACATCAAGTTTAATTTCCATACTGATTCAATTTTAATGTTTATTGTTATTTGTTTCAATCCGTAATTTTGAAGACATTAAATTTAGTTGCGTGATAAAACAAGAATATTTATTTTTTTTATAATTATTTGTGCACATTCTTGCTTTGTATAAATAATTAATATTTTTTCCTTTTTAACATCTATGAAGTTTTTTTATTTTTTAGAATGCATCAAGATTATTTTTAATTGTAAAGCTTTCAAAAAGTATAGCTTATTATGGTTATTTTTACTGATTGTTTAATGTTTTCAAAATAAAGTTTGTTCTCCTTTATTTCATTTTCTTATAATTCTTATCAGTTTCTACTTCAAAAGGTTATTTTCATTATATAATTATTCATTCATAAAATTTAATTCAAAATATTTTGAGTACAAAACTAGTATACATTATTTTTCTATTTATAATTAAAATATACTTTACATTTTAAATGTGACTGAAAATAAATGTATACTTTTATTTGTTGGGAATTTTGAATTTTATTTTAATGAAGCATTAAAATATTTGCTAGGAGTTCTTTAAAGCTATATTCCGTTGCAAGTTAAGAAAAAACCATTGCGGTATAGTATGTAAGTAATCATCCGTGACTGCATATAATCCGTTTTATTTCGTTATCAAATTATACAAATATGCTTTCAAAATAATTTAAAAGCTTTTAAAAGTTAAACAAATCAGACAAAAATTTAATTTGTGCTATTTTTTATGATACATATAGATTTATTAAAATATAGCTTATTATACAAAAACGTTATTATAAAAGGTTCAATAAATAAGGAGAACACTCGTTCTTGAAAAAGAAACAACTATATAAGGTTGCAAGATCATTAGATTTGATTGGACCACTAAAAATGTTGCATGTTATGCTGGCATGCTCTTAAGAAACCAAATGCCAGGTGAGGAATTTTTCTTTGCTGTGGATGAAAATTGTCTGCAAGAAACAATATTTATTATTCTTTCATAAGTTCCTTTAAATGCGAACAAAGATACATATATTTGTTACTATTTTAAGTATTACTTGTTAATTGATTATTGTTATTAATAACTGTCATTATTATTAATAAGAAAGCAAGCAAAAATGAAGCTGTGCAATATCCTTTCAAGAGTTGGCAGTATTGATATACGTTAGCGCTGGGAATTTTACATCCATTTGGTGGACACTTAGATGCAAAAAGGTTCTCTTCATAGGAATGATGATTTTTTTTTTGTTCTTTTTTAACTTGCAACAGAGTACAGCTATTTAGTTCTTGATTAACTATTGAAAAATAATTTTTAACATTTTAATTAGAACTAAGTATTGAGTGCTTTAAAATCCTTATTTTATTTTCACTTATTTATATTACTTTGCAAGTTTTGTGAGGCTTTTTCTGATTCCATTTGAACTAAGGTATTATATTTTCCTTGCACATATAACATAACATGCTTCTTTTTAGCAAAAGCAGAAAAGGTGGTGGTTGATATAAATTTCAGTAGTAATAATGAAACTATAAATGAAAAATTACAACTTTCTTATTTTATTAGCAAAACCAAAGTAACCAACTTCACTAACTTAAATGTTTGTTACACACATAAAATGATGAATTTCATATAGTAACACCATACCAGAGTTTTTATATTTTGAAGGTCTCTTATATTACTGAATGAAGACTATATTATTGATATTGAGAAAAGAAAGAAATTATGTGCAGGCGTAGAAAAAAACACTTCAGAGTTAACAGATGTATTCAGATAAAAGATGCTTGGATAATTGAGGTTCTATAGCAAATATGCTTTTGTAAATTTTATTTTTAAAAACTTTATAACTTATTACATGTTGGAAATACTTGTTAGCTAATTTTAGTGTGAATCACTAACGTGCATTTAGTAAATGCTAATAAAATCTCTTATTTATTTAGGAATAAAACATCAAATACGAGTTCATTTTGGTTTTGGCTTGGGCTGCCCAATTTTAGGAGATCACAAATACTCGCATTTGGATAAATTTGTTCCTCAGGTAAATTAAATATACGTATTTATTTTATAAAATATGGTACATAATGAAATACATTTTAAACTGCTGTAAAAAATATTGACTGATGTAATACAGATGTTACCTATTTCAATAAGGCATTTATTATTTTTTTTATTAAGGCAGAAGTTTAAGGGTTAGTTTCCAACTGTAATTTCAAGTAATTTTTCCTTTAAACTAACTTAGTGTGCTATAACCTGAGGTAATACTCATTAAGTAACAGAAGATATTTGATTTTCTAATTTCAAATGAAACTAGCCTAAGGTATCCTCATCAATGAGAGGTTATTCCTTTTTAAGAGTTTCTAAAAACCTCAATTTTAAAATTTTTAAGTTAAAATTATAAAATGCTTTTGTTTAATATGCGAAGGGATGAATCAAAGAAGATGAAATGTAATGATTAAATGCATTCTGCTTAGTTAACTAGATTATTGAAATATTTGAATGGGAGTATGTAAATTTGATCTCAGACTGTAATATGATGTTGCTGAAAATATTGAGTTAATAGTTCTTTTCAGTTAAAAATACCATCTACTGATGGACTATGTAGCTAATTTTGAAACCTGATAAGAAATTTTCTAAGATATATATCTTCAATTTGCTTTTGAAATCATTTGTCATTATTATTACACCCACTGTGTCTGTTACAACTAAATTTAATTTTTTTCTTCTAGAGGACTTTTAATATTTAAACAAAGAATATATTTTTAAAAACTATATTTGGTAACAATATTGATTTTGTTTGTTTACAGAAATTGTCAAGTGATTTACTCCAAAAGTTGCAGGTTCGACAAAGTAAAGTGCGTCACATCCCCCTTCACATACACGCAAAACATATTTTTATTCCGCAATACGCAAATGAAAGAAATCTGTTTGTTGCAGCACCACTTCCAAGACACATGAGTGAAAATTTACGATTTTTGAAGTTCAAGAAGAAATAAAGAGAACTCTTTCAAAGAAATGTTAGCGAAAGGATTAAGCATAAAACAAATATTTATTGTAATAACTTCATTATTTTAATACTTTTGTTTTAAAATACACTAAATCAAATAATATTTATATTTTATTCACATTATGTGACAAAACTTCAAATAAAAATTTTCCTAAGACAGTTCTTGAAATATACTAGTTATTTTTTTACAAACAGTCAAAATATACAATGTAAATAATATGCTGTATCTGCATAAAAAATAGTATAGTTATATAAATATATAATACAATGGTATTGCTTTACATGCATTATCGTGCATTTTGGCAAGGAAAAGCAAGCACAAATGCCTTAAACACTAAATATTTATAAGATTAAAAATTAAATTTCTTGATTGCTGAATTATAATAATGATATTGTTGACTTAGTATATATCCTGCTTAAGGTTATATAAAGAATATTTTTGTGGCATTTGGTTTTAAAACCAACTCAGTCAATTTTTAGAAAAATGACAGAATTATTCACATTGGGATACCTTGATTAAAATATACTGTGTCAGGAAAAGGCCACAATAGAAGAGTTGTCATTGTAATATTAAGTAAATCCGCTTAAAGGATTTTTGCATTGAAATCTCTTAGTTTTAACCTTTAGTTTTGACCCAACTCCTAGTGAAGGAAATAGCTGTCCATTGTTCAGTAAAATTTTTCTTAGGACAAGTTTATTTCTTAACAACTCTTAGGTGAAATCAGAACTACACTTCCTTGCTATATGAGATTAATAAAATTTTCCATGAACAGTCTAGTTGAATAAAAATTTCTTCTGAATACCAGCAAATTAAAACATTTTTGGAACAGTAGACATATACCAGACTACTTTTAAGAACAAAAACTAAAAAATATATCTATATAATTTGCTCTATTTAATGTAATAAAGGCATTTTTATTGAAAAAGAATAATAAAATATACTATTTTTAATTTGAAAATTACTAAGTTCATAACATAAAATTTTAACAATTTCCAGTATAATTTAATTAATGGAAGCAGTGGACAACTCATATTAGTTTAAGATCACCATATATTTAGAAAAATTTCATAGTTCTATTGCATTTAAAAAATAACAGGTATCCATCATTTAATATTCTTTCAAACCAAAATTTAATTAATCAAGTACTTCCTTAATATAATAATTTTAAAGTAGGGTTTCAATAATTTTGAACAAAAACACAGAAACCAAAAGTTTTTTTGTGGATGATCCTACACCTCAATATAGAAAAATTCTATGATACAACTGTAAGGTTATTTGTCTAAAATATACATATAATTCGTGGACAGTTTCCAAATTTAAAATAATGAATTCGGTTATTTTTATCGGCATTATTTTTTGAAGTAAAAAGATATTGAATCAAAAATCCAAATGTTTTTTAATTCTTAAAATAAATACGTTTAAAATCCGCAGTTATATTCGTAAAAAAAAATAGGATGTTCTGTAGAAACACAAAAATCAGGGATATTTGGAGGTTAAAAATCAGGACATTAACTACAAACCTTGGAATTGTTTAAAAATTTAAGACGAGTCTTTAAAAAATGAAAGAATTCTAAAAAGAGAAGTCAGAGCCAATTTCAAAACCAAATTCCACTATGAAAAGAAATATTTTTAAATACTGGAACACAAGCATGCATTTTATCTCTAATTATTGTCAAATGTTATAAAACAGAGAACAAACTATTTACAAAAAGGTTTATAATCAATTATGTATCTACACAGAAGTCACAATATCAAAAGATAAAGTTGAAAAAATTTAAAATAATCATTTTTAAGGTACTGATACATTTTTAATTAATGCTTGTTATATAAATATAAATAAATTTAAAAAAAAAAAGTCCCTGTTTAGAAAAAGAAATTTATGTTACAGGCGAAGTTAAATCTTACCTGGTTTTGCCTCCAGTAATTAATTTATTTCATTGATGGATATTATAAAAACATATGTTGCAAAAACAAAGCAGTGTTTTTTCTCCATGATTTACATCAGCCAAACCATACTTTGCCTAAAGAGCATGTCATTGTATACAATGTCTAGATAAATTACAAGATTATTAGAATTAAAGTTGCATTGTTCAAAAGGATTTTAAAGAAATAATAATAGTAAAGCCAATTTAGAATAACCTGATATTTCATCTGATCATAGGTAATTGAAATTTGTTTTGTGAAAAAAATATATAGTTTACTGATAGATAGTGCTGAAAAATCTAAAGTTGTAAAAATTATACTAATTTCAAGATGTTCATCAGTTTTTTCTATTGCTAGTTTTTTGGTAAAGAAATTAATAAAAACAGATTCCACCTTTGCTTTTCTAACAGTTCTAGTTGAAAATTTGATCAACTAAGTTAAAAGTCGAACATTCGCTATCGCATTATCTTGTTCTGGTGGATTAACTTTGAACAAACAGTGCCATATAAATAGAATCTTTTGAAGAATACAGAGCCACTTATTAATCAATTTTCTAACTTTTGCAAAATAAATTTCTATTGCTTCATGAACTTGAAACATCGTTATCATCAGTGAATCTTTAAGTGAAGTCATTATCACCAGTGAATCTTTTTTACGGCCTTTTGAAAGTGCAACTTAAACTATAATCATTCTGTATATAATTCTCATATTTTATACTTTGCCTAAAAACGCCATGCATTGTATACAATGGGGGCATTGGTTACATAACCAGTAACACACAACATAAATTAACAAAAGCTTCACTTTTAATGCATATAATTAGTCAGTTACTTATTTGAGTTCAAATCAAATTTTGATTGTACTTATCACTTAGTATGCAGATCACCTTTTATGGATCTAACAAAAGTAAAGATTGAATCAAAATAAAAAACAAGAATTTTGCGAACATTTTCAACACATGACTATCATTATGGTGTAAATCTAATGTAATAAAAATAAATTATAAATAGATAAAAATGCAATATCATGGAAGAAATGTTTTTTTTGCATAGAAACAGCTTTATGCATAGTATATAATATTGCATCGAATTAAATATGCATTTAAAAAAATGCTGACCATTCATTAAAATTATGTAGCAATTAATTTACAAGGACAGATCTAGAATTTCTTTCATTGGTCAGAGAAATTATCTAAAATACAGCCTCTTCCAAGGAAATCGTACAAAACATATAATAAAGTTTTGATACCAAATAAAACTTTAACTATCGAATTTAAGCAGATTAAGTCTAACATGCCATTGAGTTCCAATCACGAGATGAGCTTTTGTCCAACACTGGCAAGTTTACCTGGTAGTAAGTTACTTAAAAAAAAGTAACAAAAAATTTTGAAAATAAAATTATGAATCATTAAAAAATAAAAGCTGTGCAATATAAATTACAAATAGGAAATCTAGGTGTGCACTTTTCAATTAAAATAAGATAAAGTTTTAACAAAAGAATTTAAGCAGGTGAATTATAATTCCATTGATTTTAAAACCACTAAAATAGTACCTATTTAGTTCCAATCACGAAATAAGCTTTTGTCCTCTTTGGCGAGTTTTCCAAATAATAAGTCATGTAATTACCCAGAAAAAGAAGAAAAACATTTTAGCGAAAAGAAAATAAAGAATCATTAAAGCATAAAAGATCCGCACGTATTCCAAGTTACAAATATGAAATCTATAAGAGCACATTTCGATAAAAAGCCTCTCAAGTTCGAAACTTGGGTACATCAGAAATCGTGTCATAATTTATTATCTTCTTAAATTATTTCAAAATAGAGATACTTTTCAAAATGGTGTTTAAATATTACTTCAGTTCCCAAAAAAATGGTTAAAATAAATGTTATGTTAAAACCTTTGGCAAAATCTGCTCAGTATCGAGAATTGTACTGGCTCCTATAATCAACTTTCAATCATTTTCATGATTTTCTATTTCAAGTAAGGTTAATATATAAATAAGATTTTGACTCAGATAATGGAGAAAACTTTCTAAATCTCTCTTCCTGAAAATGTGTTTTTCTTTGTTTCTGTAGTTGCAGACAGCCCTAAACAAAGTGCTTTCTATTTCACAAAATGGCTTATTGATTTCAAAGTTTTCTTCTTGCCAGAAGATGAAAACTTCCTAATTTTTCGTATTATTATCAATTAACTTTTACCTCCATAAGCTTGAAAACTGAAAAAATCAGTTTCATGTGTATAATTAAAAAGACAATAATATTAGCAAATTTCCATTTGTTATAAAATACTATCAGTGGGCAATTTTTACATTTTAAAAAAAATATATTAAGTGTCAGTAAGAATAATAAAAATTAGCGGATTCTTAAATCAATAAATTTATGAAATTCATCACAAAATTGAACTAAGCTTTTTGTATCCTTTATAACTATTTTATTAAAATAGTTCTGTACTGCAATATTAGTGTGGGATTCAAAGTTTAGAGAAACTTATAAGTAACAGTTAACTAAGCATTTTTCAAATGCTGTTGAAATAAAAAATATATATAAATTTAAGTTTAAAAAATGAAATTTGCATAGTAAAACAATAAATAATAAAAAGATCTTGAAATAGTCCTGATTTTTATCTTTAGATGCCTGATTATTATCATATTAAATGGGCACAAATAAAATATTTGAATTCACCACCTCAAAATTCTTTGTTTTTTTTGTTGCCATTTACTTATTAGATCTGTCCTTGTTTAAAAACAATATGTGTAATGTTACATCGCAGTTGAGCACCTTCCAATAAATATTAAATAAATTAAAACTTAATTCATTGAGTAAAGTATGTTTTAACAGCACTACAAATTTAAAAAAATATTTTTTTTTCCTTCTAATTACGTGACATCAGTCAATCACACCACATTTATGCACATTTTTCACGCACAACTAATATTTTTCTTTCTCAAGAAAAAACAATTTTACAATTATTGTATTCCTAATTTTTTTTCTTTATCCAGTTATTTTCATATAAAAATTTTAAAAATTATTTCGATTTATTAGAATTTTCTTCCCCATTATTATCAACAGAATCAAACTTTGACATACCAGTAATTATTCTAAAATAAATAAATAAATAACTTATTATTTACAATAACATGATGAAGGACATATCAGTATTTCATAAAGTAATTTTAAACATAAAATATATACTAAAAATTTAATGTATAAAAAATAAAGTAAAATTATATGAAAAGATAAAATCTTTATGTACAGTTAAAATGTCATTTACAATCAAAATGCAGATAGTAAACTAGTTAATTTAACAATTGTAAATATTATAAATAAAACTTTAATAAACTGTTTTTAATCAATAACTCAACAGTAAGTAGACTTTTTTTTTCCCCTCAAAAGATATGAAGTCTCACGCGAAGAAATTTTTAAAAATCTTAACAAATCTCAAAACACTTACTTCGTTCAATCAAATTTAGAATTTTAATTAAAAATGTAAACTCTATTCAAAATATATATAAATATTGTCTAAGAGGTTAGGCCACACTTAATGCAAAAAAAGAAGAAAAAAAGCAGTAAAATAAATTGAAATGTAGAAAAAGGTTCTTTATTATGCAACTATTTTTATCATTCAAGCATATTTTTTTTTTTTTGATAAAGTTCTTTTGAATGTGTGGCTTAGTTGAATATCTGTAATATGATAAAAAAAAATCATTTTAATCATACATATGAATAGCAACTGAAGTGCATGAGAATTTTTTGCTGTACTGATTTTTAGAAAAATAATCTATTTAAAAAAATTAAAAAAAGAGAGAAGAAAAAACTTCTAAATTTCAGATGATTATAAAATGAACTCTGCAATAAAATGAAATTATCCAACTTATTACTGTAAATATGAATTGAAATTTTTAAAATAAAATATAAATTTGAAGTCAATCAGTTTTGAGTTTGGTTGACTTGACAAATGTAGCTTCAAAAAATATGCTTTTGAAGTTTTCTGAATGCACAGAGTGAACTGAAAAGAAATGTGCAAAAATTCAAGAATTAAGATATTTTACATGCTCATAAAACTTTATAAACATTATTTCAATGTATTAAGGCACCTCTTAAGCTAAAAAAAAAGAAAAAAAATTTTCTGAAATATTAAAGTGGCCTAACCCTTTAATAAAATATCAAAGACAGGATAAAATTGGATTTATTATCGTATTTAATTTCTTACTGGATTTGAAAAATTATGTTTTAGTTATATTTAATATAGTGAAAATTTAGAATTAATACAGTAGCCCCATAATAAATCAAGCTTTTTTATTATCTTTATCGCTCAGTTGGACACATTGCTCCTTTTTAATGAATTAAATCATCGCAATCTTTAAAAAAAAAGGATTCATTACAATTTAAAAAGTTTTAATGCAATTTGTAATTCTATGAATTTATTACAATTAAATATGCAAAAAATTTACTGAGACATTCGAGCAATAATTCATTATTTAAGGATAGCAATGGCAGTACATTTTCCATCTAAAAAAAGTAATTTCTGTCATTTTTCTTAAAATTGTAGATCGCAAAAATAACAATAAAAGTTACTATAATTAATGCTATTTTTATTAAAATAGTTGTACTTAACTAATTATACATTAAGGTTTTTTGTTATTATAAAATGACCTTCATTATATTGTACATTTGAATATATTGCACTTTTTTCACTCTTCCCATGACAGCATTATAAAACCAGAGGCTACTGTAATATGCAATAAATTAAACAACCATTGTGAAACAATTGGTTAAGAAATTACTTTTTAAATGTTCAGAAAATTTACATTGTTTAGCTTATATTTAACACATCTTAAACTTCAATCATAATTAATTCAAGGTATACAATAATTAATAAAAATCAAATTGAATATTGTATTAAATAACAGAAGACAGTTTAACTTAACAAAAATATAATGATAATTCATTTTGATACAATATACCGTGTTAATTGAAGTTGACCATGTATGTTTCTTTTCCAATTTTTTATATAATGTATAAATAATTTACAGAATAATTCAATGTCAGCTCATATATTTAAAAATATAAAAATACATATTTCAATATGTATTTTGAATACATATTTTACTCACATTTTTTAATAAAATGAATTTTTTGAAATACAAATAAACTTGCAATTACAATTCCACCCTTTATTTAAAATTTCCT
Source organism: Parasteatoda tepidariorum (assembly GCF_043381705.1). Taxonomy (NCBI): domain Eukaryota; kingdom Metazoa; phylum Arthropoda; class Arachnida; order Araneae; family Theridiidae; genus Parasteatoda; species Parasteatoda tepidariorum. The sequence goes on from NC_092208.1 coordinate 37,957,498, forward strand.
TTTTCAAGTTTTAAATTAATGGAGTACTTTGAATTATACTCTTGAGATTATATCTATGTGTTTCCAAATTACATGAACTGTTAGCAAACTCGATTAATAATAAATATCTATGTTTTTTCACTTGTAATTGCACTTTCAAACACTGCAATGACTATGAGTTACAAATTAATACAAGATATTTCATAATCGCTTCCCTTAATATAGACTTTTAGAATCCTTGACAAAATTACTGAATGCTATTCTTTCATAGGATATAGAACATTAATAAATGACACAATAATTAATTTTAAAAAATAACTTGAAGAATTTTCATGCATACAGTTGAATATGACAAAAACAAATACATTTGAGTGACTGAAATAACAATTTTGATAAATAAATTTTAATGAAAAGATTCATTCTGTAATTTCTGAAAATCATCAAGCCATGAAATACTGCCAAAAAGAAAAACTCTTTGAAAAAAGAAACTGTTCAAGGATGTAATGAGAATATCATCCATTGATCATTTATTTTGTTATATTTTATTAACAAGGAAAGTATGCATCTCAAAAATATCTATTAAAACTAAGTTAAACTTAAATAAAGAGCAGGGTTGAAAACCTTTGATAGTTCATTAAATAAAATAAAAAATTTCAGTTGGTAAGTATCTTGTTATAAAGGTTAGGCTGCCCGAATTCTATCAGAGATTTCTGGGGCTCAATTTAGAGACAAAACTTAATCCCAGCAGGGACAATTAAAATGTATCTTTAATTTACCTTTTTGAAAATGTTGATAACTATTTAACATGCTTTATTTCGTTTATAAATTATTGGTTTTTGATTTAAATTATCTTTTTAAAAAATTTAAGCAAAAATAATAGATACTTATTTTCTTCATTAAAATATTTGGATTATTTTTAAAAAGTAGTAACTGAAAATTTTTGTAATTTTTCTTTTAAATAATCCATATATTTTACTTGAAGAAAAAAATTAATTTGTTCTGTTTTTAAAAATTTAATTTTATTTGAAAAATTAATTTAAATTAAAAAATAATCATATATATATATATTGGTTAAAACATATTCAACAATTATCAAACTTACTAGAGAAGAAAATCAGAGATAATATTCAACTGTCACAGTTGGGATTAGAGCCCTGGATCTTTCAGGTAAAAGACAGACAGCCTAATCATAACATCACAAACAAAATAGCAGAAAGTTTTTGTTAATTTAAAAGTAAATGAGTTGAAACTTAAATGGGACATATTTACCATAAGGACACATCTGGTGGCTAATTTATACCCTATCAAAAGTTTTCAAACATTCTCTTTATTTTAAGCTTAACTTAGATTTAATGTGAATTTCCACAATGTGTACTTCCCTAAAAAGTTAATTTCATGAAGTTATGTTTATTCATTTGTCTTTTCTAGCCAATGAATTTTTAATGACTATGCTTATTCAGTAATGATAATATTCTTGATTATTCAGATTAATCAACAAGAAATGTGATTATAAAAAGATGGGTTCTCCAAGACCATTGATCCTACTATAAATTACATGCATAAGTAATTTGTTTCATAAAATGTTTCAACTATTCAAACATGATAATCAATATAAAATTTTACATAATATACATTTATCAAATAGAATTGTTATTTTAATGCCATGCCTTGTTTGAAATTATAATTTAAGTTTACTCAATTTCTAGAAATAAATAGCTAGAGGTTTCCATTTTTTTCCCTTCAGAAAATTTTTCTTTCACTTCAAGGTAGATATTTTCTTTACAATTTTGAATTGATGTAATAATTTATGGTAAGATGGAAGGTTTCTTAACTGAAATATAAAGAATGAATGTACTAAGAAAAGAATGTTTCGTCATCGAAAAATTTCACTTATGGCTTATAACATGCATTCTACCAAGCTTAAACTTGTCTTTTCAAGATAATTTAGCCAATCACCAATGCTGAAAAAACAATTTTAAAAAAAGGAAGTTTCCTTTAAGAATTTGATTTTTTTTATTCAAAAAAACTTAAGTCAAACTTTTTACGTAAGTCAAAATCTTACATGAGTAATCAAGAATACACTATATAAGGCTCAATTTTAATACAAATATTAAAGAAATCAAATGTATACTGATCATAAAAGCAATATTTTGTAATTTAGCAGTGCAGAGGTTGCATTGAAGACAAAATTATGGTTAGAAGGATAAGAAAGAACACTTTGAATCGTTTTTCACTACTACCTAAATGTCTGATTCCCTGTATGTCAATTTATTTGCAAAATTACACTTTTGCATTTTTTCCCCTTGATGCAATGACATTTTGTTTTTGAATTTAACTTTCCAATTTCTTATTTCTGATCATTTGTCTGAGAGAAATGTTCTAATGATATTTATAAACATTCTGTAATTATTAATAGACAAAAAGAATAGTTTTAACAAATAAAACATTTTTATTACTTTAAAAAGAAGTCCAAACTTAAGCAGTATATGAAAATTTTCAGAGCTTGTAAATTGTATATAGAGAAAAAAATTTAGGAACCATAATAGAATATTTTTAAAGATGTACAAACAAACAATCAAATATTTAAACACACACATATATATACAATCACTGAAGGGTTTTAAAAAACTTATTCACTGCATTTAACTAAATTATCAAAGAGTTTTGATTACACAAAAACAATTAAATAAAAGTATTTTGGGAAGGCAACATTTTTATAGTCTGAAACTTATTTTAGTAAAAAACATTGCAGAAACCTAAAATTATAACAGATCCTGGAAAATACCTTATGTTCATAGTTAAATATCAAATTGTTTCAGATTGAAACAATAGGATAAAATTGCGTTCAGTTCTTCATTAAAAGATATAAATAAATAATTTCTAAAATGATTAATTTTAAACAATGAAACTAACAGAGAAGTATGAACTCATATTTTTTTATGGCACCAGTTAAATTGGAAAAAAAAAGCTTTAGAAACAAAAGTACATATACATTAGCTGCCAACTCTTTTTTTTTTTTTTTTCTTCTTCTTCTTTTGTTTGTAAGATTTTATTTTCATATTTTAAGTGATAGTGAAACTCAAGCTATTCCATTAAACTTTTTTGAATTATAATAATAATTATAAATGAGTTTGACCACCACTACATATAAATAAATACAACAAATATATATATAAAAGCATAATAGTCTTTACGATAGCGAATTTTACCCTGGTCAAAATATAAATATATTTTTAGTAAGATTGTTTTTCGGTAATTGTTTTACTACTACTAGGTAAATCCATTCTCGAAAAGAGTGAAAGTTGGCAGGTATGCATATATATGTCAAACTCAAAACAATATTTGAAAAAATATTCATTCAAAATACTTATTGAAACTTAACTAATTACTTATCAGAATATTAACCCTCTATTTGTTTCTGTTCAAATACTTTGAACAAAATATATACATAAAATGATATTTTCAGAATTGAAAATAAAACTTATCTATAATACTGGTATAATTTTTTAATAAAATGATTTTTTCAGAAAAAAAATTTATAAATGCTTAATATCACTTTAAATTAAACTTTTTTCGTATAGAGAGAAATAATATTTTTTTTCTATAATCTATTATAAATCAGAAGGTAAAATCTATAAAGACTGACATTATTATATAAATAGCAAAATTAATAATCAATTCATAAATATTATGAAAAACAACCACTAAAACAAATTTTAAATATTGCATATTATACAAACAAGAAAAAAAAAGAAAACAAAACAAAGCAAAATTACAATTTTTTACAAAACAAGCATTTGATCACTTCAGTACATTTTGGCAGTTGATAATAGCTCAAAAAATTCGGAACTTTAGAAAGAATTATTGCAACAAATAAACAAATTATGTATCAAACAAAAGAATAGGTATTTTCAACAGCACGTGGTGGTTGTTGAGATGCATGGTGACCAGCATGAGCTTGAACATTTTCAAGGGACTGACTCCTCACTCTTACAGAGCCTTGAACAGTCACTACTTCTCTCATTTCAGGTATGCTGGGCACACGATGAATCCCGCTTGACCGAGCTGGTTCTGCCTGAGAAGGCGACGCCCGTGAGCGAGACGCAGCTTGCGTGCTTTCTAAATTCACAACATATTCCGTCAAAGTGACATCTGATGCTCCACCAGACTCAAGTGGAATTGGATGCTGCAGAAAATGTTCCAGCATGTCAAAAATGGTTTGAAACCACAAGTGCTGCACACGACACTGACCTTCTGGATTGATTGTCATTCGCAAATGCTGAAAAATCATAGGAAAATAAATTTGTACTGTAAAAATAAAACCCAGATATCCATAAAAACAAAATATTAAAATTTATGCAAACAGTTAAGCACCTTCTTCATAGTCAGTGGTAAAAAATAGCATGTGATAGAAGTAAATTGGGGGGGGGTGCATAGTCATTTAGATATACAAGATATTGTTTCCAAAGTATTTTTTTAACAATGAGAACAACCCCAAAATGATAGGACAAATAGTTCAGAAGTTATAAAAATTGTATGCTAAAAAAAGTGGGTCGGGATAGCCAGGTTGGTAGAGTGTAGGGCCCATATCCAAGATGTCGTGAGTTTGATTCTGACCGGCCAAAGACTCTTCCTGTGTAGTAAACAATAACTGCTGCACGTCAAATCTGTCAGTCACAAAGTCCGCCATATTCCCATAACAAATCATACCTCTGGGGGTGCTGAATCAGAGATTGATTGTTCCCTGGTTCAGGTCAAAACAGACTCAACAGATTGGGGGGGGGGGAATAATTTTGCTCATGCAGTTTTTATAACACTTATAAAATTTTAAGATAAAAAAAAAAATTTAACAATCCATGACTAAATATCTTTCCTGACAAAAAAAAAAGATCACAACCAATGCTTCACATAAATTTTTAAGTTTTAAGAATTTTGAATTCTCATGTATAGTCCCTGTAGCAGAATTTTTTCGAACTATCTGCGACAATACTCTCCAGCACTAATATCTTTTTCCAAGATACTTTTAAAGAAAACAAATGTATATGTTACTAATTTAAAATAACAATAGCTCTGTTATTACAAAATATATATATATATATATATATTTTAAAGTGAATGTGTAATAATTATTTATTTAAATATTATGGGTAGTATTTTCCCGTTTTGGGGGGGGTGAGAGTATGCACAAATTATGTCCTTCTTCGCATTTTGTAATTAAGTATCACAACAAAAAATTACTTAAAAATCATGAAATCCATGTAGTGGTAATTGCCGAAAAAAATTGACGACGAAATCACACGAATCGGACTTTTCAAATCCTGAGTTTTTTGTTTTGAGATTAGATTGTTGTAATAAATAATATCGTATAAAAAATGTCGGATTTAAAAAACTATGGAGAAATTAATATCAATAACTGCCGAAAATTCGATAGAATTATTGACTTAAAAAGTAAATACTCAAATGCACGATTCGAATTTTCCATATCGTTTGAAATATATCTGTATATTTAAAAACCACGTGAAAATAAATAACAATAACTGTCGGAAATACAATGGAGACATTACATCGATTTAGGATACTATCGGCGCAAATTGAGCTCGTCTTAAAGTTATTATCTAAATGCATGATTCAAACATAATGTGTAAATTTTTGTAGAAAAGGAAAGTAAAATTTTTTCACTTTTCAAACGAAAAATCTTTCTGCAAGAACTCAGTAATGTTCTGAGACAATGTCGCCGTGATTCTGCAACAGGGGTACAGTCCATGCTTGTTAATACGATCCCCCATTACTATAACCCAGAGCCCCCGCTCAGCATTCACCAGCTTGCAAAATGTGATGAAATTGTCAATTCGGCAAGACAAATTTTCACTACAAATTTCGAATTTTCACGATATTTTTTCACATGGTTCATCCTTCTTTCTATAAACCCTTTATATTTTATAATTTTAATTTGTCATTTCAAAAAAATTAACGGCTTACTTTTGCCCTTCCTTGAAAATTAAAGGTTAAAACATATTCTCCTTTTCTTGTCTCACTTTGTCGAACAAGGAAGACTCCATGACCTAGTGGACCATCCCTTAGAACTAGCTGAGCAGCATCACTTCTTGACAACATACCATGGAACCAAGGGTATTCACGTAATGTAACATAAATATCTGGCCCACCTTCTCCTAAAATTTCAAAACAAAATTACTTTTTGAGCATAAATTTAAAAAAAAAATCCTTTTTTCAGTAGAGGGTAAGTGAATTAAAATATTTAGTGCTGAAAAGTAATTTTCGATTAAATATTTATATAATTCATGTTCACACAGGAAAACAATACAAAACTACTATGTTTACCCCCAAAAAACATCCTAATAAAATATGTTTCCTAGTTATGTTACATATGTTAAAATATGTTGTCCCTTCTATGATTGAAGACAGCAAATGCGAACAAGTCACGAGCCTGATAGTTGAATCCCTCCAACTAAACCCATCCAGCAGTCAGTCAAAGTCGCGGATACACTTTTTGGCGTATCATATATTTTATGGTCACTCTATAACTGGTGATAAGGTGTGGTTTCACCACAAAGCATTAATTACTATTAAAAAAAATTTAAAAAATAATTATAATAAATAATTATAATAATCCTAAATGTAAAGTGACGAAAATACAAATACAAAATCGAACCTTGTTCATTTTGTGCTGGAGGATCACTTGTTGCTGTAGAGGCAGCACTTTGTGCACTTCCTGAGGCAGCTACACCTCTAGGGGGAAGATCAGGAGGAGGATCAGGACTACTCGCATCAGGAGGAGTATCTTCATTTCCTACAAATTTAAAACATAAGTAATAAAAGTAGTAGTAAGTGAAAATAACATTTAACACAAATATTTTATATACATAGTTTAAAAATAGAAAAAAGATGCAAATATTATAAAGTATATTGACTTAAAAGAAGCATGAAATAGATTATAAGGAAATTAACTCCATATATGTAAAGATTTAGGTAAATTTAAGCTAAACAATTCATCTAACATCCTTTTATTTTACTGTATTACTAACAATCCCTTACATTTGAATTACCGAATTCATATTTACCTTTTTCACTACTTTTGTTTAACTACCTTGTTTTTGTATGCTTAATCATTTTTTAAAAATCTAAACAGCTACAAAAAATAATTCTGACAAATACCTTATTTTTTTGTATGCTTTTTAGCTGTCACAAGTGAATTAATGCTGTTATATTGCAAGTTTTAATTTTATAAAAAGCACTTCAAGGTACCCATTAAAAATACTTTAAGCAAGCTTGCGATCATACAGTCATTCAAGCTTTCCAGGAAAAGAAAGTGTATAAAGAATTGAACTTTTATGGCTAACAAATTATGGCTGTAGCACTTTAAAATAAAAATTGTTCGGTATCGTTGTGAAAAATAGAACTAAATTGATATCATTAAATGTAAAGAACTAATTCAGATGGAAACTACAAAGGAAAAATTAATAGACAGTTGAATATTTCAAATGCAGGGTATCTGCTACATTTTAGATTTTCAAATTCATGACTTTTCATGATTTTCCATGACTAATTCCAAGAATTTTTCATGACTTAATGAAGTTACTATTTTCTCCGACAAAAACGCAACAATGCATTTAAAAAAGCATTATAATAACATAATAAAAGGCATAACCAAAACTATACTCTGCATCTTCATATTTATAGATTTTAAATTTAAAAAACAGAGTAAAGAAAGAATTGAAACAATAAAATAGCTAGAAAAAAATGCAAAAGCAAATAATTTTNACTACATTTGAAAAATTAATAGACAGTTGAATATTTCAAATGACACAAAGTTTAGAAACACATTAAAAAACAAATGCATGTAAAATGATTAAAGATCAACTAGTTACCATGAAGAGAAGAACTTTCCTTTAGGATGGAACCACAAACAAAAAAATACAGTAATGTCTTTATTTCCATAATTCAAATGAAACCCAATTCCGAGAAAACAGTAAAAAGCAAAAAAACAAACAAAATGATCAGACATTATCAAGAAAAGCTATCATAAGGAAAAGAAATTATGTTCAGGTGGAAGCCAGAAATGAAAACAGAAGTAGTGTTATCATTTTGCTATTTAAAATGGCACTAGGTTTAGAAAAACTGTCAAAAATATAATATGTACGAAATAATCAAGCATCATAAAACTATATCATCATCACCCAACCAGCTCCTGTCCTATTTTTAGGACACTATTTTTTAATATTTATTGTAGGAATATTACATAATTTTTACCCTGGTCAGAAAATGTGGATCCCTCACTCTAAACTTCTACAACACAACAGGATTTTCAGCCATGACAGATTTAACATACATTTTGTTACATATACACGCCAGTTGTTTTGTCGACTGTCAGGAATGAACTCACTACCTCCAGCTCTCCAATCTGTGGCGTGAACGACACCTTAATCGAATGCAACACTGCGGCACCCTAAGACTATCATTAAGAAAAAACGTTTTCTGCAAATGGAAAATTAAATTTTTTCCGTTTTGATGTGAGCACACAGTCAGTTGAGTAACAAAAATTATATTTCAATACTAGACACCTTTAAAACACAAATAAGAAAATGAACCGCATTAAAAATAAAGTTAAATAATTAACACATAAGCAATATCCGATAGCAGAATAGTGGCGACACAAGGACATCGTCGCAAAATGCTACTGAGTTCTTGCAGATAGATTTTTCCTTTGGGAAGTAAAATACTTTGGTTTTGTTTTCTGCAGAAATTTTCGAAAGATTCTATTTTTTCTTCAGAATTTTCTTGCCCATCAGAGTGGAAAAAAAAGGCTTTTAATTCTTCTATTTTCTTTTCTTCAGAAATATTTATTCTATTTTTTTTTTTTTTTGCAGTTATTGTTATTGAATTAAACATAGTTTTTAAAATTCAATATTTCTAATCTGATATTATTTATTACAACTGAATCTTGAAATGAAAACACAAATTTTTAAGAACCTTTTTAAAGAGTTTGATTTGGCGTCATTTTGTCATCAATATTTTATTTTCAGTAGTTACTGCTTGGGATTCAACTATTTTTAATAATTAGTGTTTTTCCCCATACAAAATGCGAGAATATCGTTCATAATAATAGAATAAAAAATATTACATATTCAATTTTAAAAATTACATTATTTTTTCCAATAAGTTTTTTTCTTCTTTTGAATTTGATGCTTTTGTTTCTTTAAATTAGTAACACGTATATTTGTTATTATTAAAAGTATCTTGCAGAAAGATATTAATACTGGACAGGTTTGTCGCCAGGGGTCTGTCTAGGTTTTTCTGAGAGGTACCTATTTTGTGAAAATTTAGACATATTTTGTGAAAATTTAGACATAATTTGTGAAAAATTAAAAGTTATATTTAAAAATCCAACACAAAAATATGGCAAGAATATGGATTTATCATTTCTTAAGGAATACAAAAATAAAATTTTAAGAAAAAGTATTTTGTGAAACTACCGTTTTTCCTAAAATTAAATGTGTGAAACTACCGTTTTTCGTAAAGTTGAATTTGTGAAGGTACCGCTAAACGGTAGTAAATTTGGTCTGGACAGACCCCTGGTCGCAGAGAGCCCAAAAAAATTCTGTTACAAAGAACAATACCAAGTTAATTAAAATATTTGTAAAAAAACATACATAGTTTTAACAGATTTTCGATTTTTAACAAAATAAAAACACATATATTTTTCAATATAAGAATATTAAAAATTTACTTTTAGCAGCATTAGCTCTTTCCCTCAATCGAGTTAAACTATCAGATGGAGCTGTAGGCAATCTAGGGCGTCTGAAACAAAAATATAAAACACAAAATATTAACTAACAAAAATAAATATAAAAGTTGAAAACAGAAATTTGGTTGCAATAAGATCATAAATTGAATATATCAATCGTCAAAAAGTAAGTACACGAATTTAAAACAAAGAATATAGCTGTGCAACAAATATGTAAAATAAAAAGAAAATCAAACATTAAAGAGAACACCACAAAAACAAGAAATAGAAAACATTACTCACGAACTGTCAGAGTTCACATCTCCTAAATGCCTCATGCAATATTTAATAGTAGAAAGCCAAGATTTCATGTCATTTGAATCATGAGCTTCAATGATAAATTCAATATGGTTATCAGTCTAAAAGAATTATAAAATATAAATAGTTAATACTACAGATTGTTGCAGCAACAAATTCATTATATATACACACTGAAAATTACATATCAGCATAAATTTTATTTTTATATTGTTTTTGAAGTAAATAAAAATATTCATATTCAGTTCTTTATATTTTAAAATTCTAAATGGTTCTAAAAAAATTAACAATCCTCTTAGCATGTTCATATATTTAAAGAGCATATTGTAGAAAGCCTTTTAATATATAGATCACTTTTTAGTAGAGAAAGCATTGGCAAAACTAGTATTTTAATTATTCCATTTTATTAAAATTTTAGAAAAATTTTTATAACTATCTTTAAAATTCTCCAAATTTGATAAATCTCTCCCCATATATTTCATAAACAATTAAAATATATAAAGATTTTAATTAAACAATAGCTTTAATTTTTCAGCTTAATCCAATCTATCTCAATTAGACTCTGTTAAAAATATTTTGTAAGATGTTTTCATTAAACAAAAATATCATTGTGAAAAATAACATAATAGGAAGGGAAAAAAATACACAGTAAAATATGTCCCTTTCAGATTTGCAATGCAAATTACTTTTTCAAGTTGATAATCTTACAAAAAGTTTAAAATATTTATAAAAATGATGAAAATTTCTATACAATATACATTTTTAAGAGAAAAAAAATGAGTAGTTTTTAAAATTTATTATTTTTATCTGGTTACAATAAATGTATAAAAATAAGAAATAAAAGTATTAATATATGTAAAAATGTGAACTGCAAACCATCCTTGTACATTAATTAATCCTTGTACATTAATTAATTTTAAAATAATATTTTATTAATTCAGGTTCAATATCCGATTGCTGTTTTTTCCCTGGAGTTTATTCTGGTGTTTTATTTTAACTGACTTTAAATACCAATACTTTTTTCAGTTCCCGTGAGGAATACCAATTCTCAATCATAACGGAAACTGTTCTTTATCAAGTTCAACTTTGTCTAACAAATTCTTCGAAAATTTATTTGTATTAATTATGGTTAACAGTTAACAAAATCCCAAAATAATCGGGAAGCAAGAAAACTAGTTATATAACTGAAGTGGTTCAATATTCATTATGTTCCTGAAAATCTTCTTTTTCTCTCCTATTAAGATTGTTTATATCATCAATGTTGAGATTACGTTTCAATTCTTTTTAAACTGATACCAAAGAATTTAATTATTCTATAAAAATAAAACGATTTAGCCGTGATGTACGTAATTCCATCCACTTTGAAAGGAGACCTAACACTGCAGTTACAAGAAATAAAGATTTGTTGCTTAAAGACTCTGAATTTATCTGAATTCCATCTTTTTTTATTATAATAAAGATGTGATAAAATGATCTAACTAATAACCTTGCCAAATAAGGTTTTAAAAAATATCCCCCTGAAAAATAAATTAAAACTAATATTTTAGTTTAATCAATCGATAAATTAATTATAAATATGGCTCCCTTATTGCCTAAATGTTTGGTTAAAGATACACTAACCTTGCCTAAAAAGAATAATTCCCGTTAAAAAGAAAAATTCGAAAAGTATCCTATACCAAAAAAGATTTTGAAATCTAATCCACCACACTAAAGATTTTGAAATCTAATCTACCACACAAAATATTTCCCGTTCCCCTCAAACTAAACCACTTCTAAATGTGCTTTTCATAATAATAGTTATTTTATGCAATTACAAAGTTAGTTGTCCATTTATGATTATGCAATAAATTTGGCTAAAAAATTTCCCCCACGAAAAAGAATTTAAAAGTTATCTTTCCCCTCAATATTAAAAAATGCTGCCAATATTACAAAAATACCTCTTTAAATAAACCAAAAATATTCAGTAATTTTAAATTACAGTTTTAAAACTACAAAATTGTACAGAATTTAAAAAAAAAAAAAGTATCTCCCCCCAAGAATACTATGGCGACTTGGTCCCCTTGGTAAGCATTTCGGGATATTAATTATTGAACAATTACATGTTATAATAACGTTAAATACTGAGCATTTGAATGCTAAATATTGGGTACATATATACAGTTTAATAAAAAAAATAGCAAATATAAATGTAACAAAATTGTTTATTTAATGTACTTACTTTTAAAACAAATGTATTTTCATGATCAGGCATTTCTAATGCAGTTGTTTCTCTAGCTTCTACAATTAAAAAGCAGAAAAGGCCACTTCGAGGCTTCACAGACTAAAAAAGAACAGTGATTTTACATAGAGTGGATGTTTAATTTTAAAAGTAAATTTAAATTAAATTATATTACATCTGAATTGCAAAAATGACCATACTTTGTAAAGATGGTGGGCATTTTAATGAAAACACTGGATTTTGCAGACAAGTGTCAAATAAAGGTTTAAATATCAAAAAAAAATGTATAAAAAAGAAAAGACAACCCTAAGTTTATATATAAATTTCAAAACATAATTTAAAAAATGCAAACTATCCCCTATGCGTTTTAATAAAGATTTTAAAGTAGGGATGGGTTGTTAAGCCGCACAGGCAACTTTGTTGCTGGTTGGCAGATGAACACACTTTTTTTTGCATATTGCATTCAGGCGTAACTTTTCAACTTCATATTTTAGAAGAGGTATAATTTAAACTCTAAACACAAATTAAATACAATAAATGGCAGTGATAATAAATTTGTATAATGCTCGAATTTTATATGACTTATACAGTGTTTTCACTGCAGCGCGAGAGTCTCGCATATTTTTTCTTTTCTCGCATTAAAAAATTATTACCGCGAGTAATTCGCGCATTCTATAAATCAATTTCAAAATTCGCGAATTTCTCGCATTTTGGAAGAAGCTTCGAATTACGCTATTTAGAATAAAATCCGTTTCACTTTTCTTCCTGGATCTCTCATTATTTTCAACATTTGCTCCCAACATAAACNCAGAACACATTTCTCTGCAACCACGTATTTACCGTAGGTTAGGTTTCTTCATGTAAGACGTTCAAATTTTTTATGTGCTAATGTAAGATGGAACCTTGTAAAGGCAAAATCTTCTATGATGATGCACCAAAAATATTCAATGCTTTAAAAAAACAGAAGACGTTAAAAATGCATTATAATTAAAGAAATTTTTTTTTTTGAGAGTTTTTGTGTTTTTTTAGTTTTTAGAAATCTCACTTAAGTTTTTGAAATCTCACCCTGTTTTTGAGAAAGGGTGAGAAATTCTCACCCATTTTTTTTCTATGATGAAAACAGTGTTATAGATACAAATATGCTTAATTTTAAAATCACTTTGAGAGAGGACAAATGTACGTTATCAATTTCTTGATACTTTTTCATGAATTTTATTTTATTATGTCAAGTTTCTTACATATAGCACAGATAGACTTAGATAAAATGAAAAACTTTTCTCAAGATAATATGAAAAAACTTTCTGAAAAACAAAATCTCAATTAAAAAACCATCTGCAAGCAATTTATCGACTCCTGTAACTAGTTTCACCCCTTTTACTGCTACCTAATTTTGAAATTTTTTTTCATTATTAGGTGTTTAACTTTTTACAAAACTCTATATTGATTGTTATACATAACAACACATTTTTCTTTAAATTTGGAGTTTTTAAATGGCGTAAAATTAGTTATTGACGAACCAATTTTTCTGTTATTATATCTGATTTTTCTAAAATAGACTGCAGAGTAGAATATACAAATTTTGACCATTTATTTTTAAATATATTGTATGCTTTTTATTATACATTATCAGAGCCCATGCTAAGGGTTTCAAATTATTAGTCAGTAAATTAGCCAAATATCAAAAATATTCGCCAATTTTCAAACAGCTTCGCCACATGCAAATCTTAACAATTTTTTATATTTAATTTTTTTCTCATAGAAAACTATTCTACAGTAGTTTGTTTGCAGGGTTGTATTATTTGGTCCCAATTCTAATCGATTATGCAGCGCATCTACCAAGAATTACTGTAATCGAATAGTAATGATTTGTTCAAAAAAATTCATTTTGAGGATTCAGTAAAATATTACATTTTTCTTTCCAGTGGAAAAACTCATTCGCCAATACTTTCTTTCGTGAAACAAAAACATAATTTTATTCGCAAATTTTATGATTTTATACGCAAACCCTGAATTATAAACATATGCAACGTATAATCAAAATGCATACACATTGTATAATTTTTTAGCCTACTCTATAATTCAGTATATTGTAATAATCAGAACTTACATTATATGATAATGAGCAATATTATTAAAGACGTTTCCGCAATGGTGACAAATATTACGCAAGCCTATTCACAATGAAGCAGGGCTAGGAATTAAAAATCTTTAATCACTAATCCTAATGACCAGTAGTTAACTAAAAGATATTACTATTCCATACACATTTTCACTAGTCCATTTGAATTTAGAATTTACTTGAGTCTACATAATTCCATCATTTTTTGGCTTGCTAATTCAAATAAATGACAATTTTATTTGATACATAATGTGCCAACATTAATAAACAACTTATTACAGTAAAAAGATGTAAATAGACAGTTTCTTGATGACTAAATTTTTGCCATCAACTATAAACAAATTATTCAGTTTATAAACAAATTATTCAGTTTCTTACTATCTTATTTTAGGTTTAGAATAAAATTCTAGTCTATAAAACACCATTGGTTTGTACTATATATTATATCTATTCTTCATACAGTTTAAATATAAAGTCTATTATCCCTTTTCTATTGACCATGTAAATAGTCACTGGTCATAAAATTAACACCGTATTAGGCACATAGTAATGTGAAAATTAGTTAGAGAATAAAACTAAACAAAACTCAGTGGTGCGATAGCCTATAGAGAGCGAAGGCCTACTGTGCCCATCTCAGTTTTCTTGACTTTTGGGCTCTAGGGTGCAAGAGCAAATGTTCCAGTTGGGTGGTCAGCCCAAAGCGGAACAGTTTGTTTAGTTCCCAAGCATGCTTGGTACTCATAGAATAAACATCTAAAAAAACTTATATCAACATTATTCAAATAAAAAAAAAGTACGTTCAGTTTTTTACCTTTAAAGAAGAACAAAATGGGGAGATTTCCGTATCGTGATCAGTGGCAGAATAACCAACATGTCTTGGAAACTTCCGGACAGTGGCCCACGAGAAACTAAAAAAAACATCACAGAAAGGGACCAACTCGAAAGGTATAACTCGTAGCCCCCTCCCGGGCAAACATTTACACGTTTTTTTTAAAAAAATGTGCAAGTTTAAAATCTATTTGGCCTCTTGGCGATTGTAGTTGGTGAGACAGATCACAATACGAAAATATCCCCAACAAAATTTAATCTTCAATGGTTTTTACTAAAAATAGTCAACATAGGATCTCCTATTTCTGTGGATCATCCAAATAGTTAGGAGTCGAATAACTAACAAAGCCTTATTTGACACATAGTATTGTGACCTTTCAGAGTTGAATTATAACTAAGAAGCATGCATTCAACTCTTTCTTATTGAATAACTTTTTAAAGAACTTTTATTATCAACTTTTTTAAAATAAATAATGCTAGGTTTCTTACCTTAGGTGGAGAATAAAATTCTAACATATAACCTCCAGTGGTTTTCACTAAAAGTAGTCTACATTTCTCCCACTTTTGTCGACCATCTAAATAGTCACCAGTCAAATAACTAACAATACCTTCTTTCACACATTCTACAATAATTTTAGTCACTTTAGTTTTTTCATGTTTATCACTGCGAGCACGTCTGTCATGATGATGAGACAGTTCAACTTCATCAGAGTGTTGTTTATGAAACAGACCTTTACCACGTTTTAACCCTTTAAAGGATAAACGTCTAAAGAAAGCTCTGTGATGAGATTTGGGTGATTCAGTCTCTGGATCCGATAGATCACTATAATCCTCATGATTTGTGACAGTTACCTGATTTCGAACATTTTCTTGAGACGTATCTTGACTTTTTGGTCGAGTTCGAGGTGCGTCACCACTGGAAGTGGATTCAGGAACACTGTGTCCATTGGAAGATGTAGAGTTCTCTCCAACTTTTTTCTTAACTTCTAAATCAAAATACTCGATAAAAAAGTCAATGAATTTGCGACTTATTTCCTGATTGCTGACTACTTTACCAAGGCTAGGGTGATCGTTGATAAACAATCGGTAACTTTGAACAAATTCAATCGCAGCTCCTCGAGCATTTTTCTCACAAAACTCTGGCCATAAAGATTTCTCATCCGTTTC
Source organism: Parasteatoda tepidariorum (assembly GCF_043381705.1). Lineage (NCBI taxonomy): Eukaryota > Metazoa > Arthropoda > Arachnida > Araneae > Theridiidae > Parasteatoda > Parasteatoda tepidariorum. Next base: position 37,973,869 of record NC_092208.1, read on the forward strand.
ACCGTTAGTTGTAGCAACAGCAGCCATAATCAATCGATAAAAAAGAATGTAAAGATAATTTGACACACACAAATCGTGAAAAACAAACGCATGATAGGATCTACGAGTCAGAGTAATTTAAATGCCATCACATTCTGTTTCATTCAGCAGCCATTCTTAGTTACGGAATGCATTGCGAATGCGCAGAACGATTAACTCAAGTGGAGGTTCATAGTATTAATAAACAAACAAATTAAAATGTTTATTTTGTAAATAATGTTAATTAATCTACACTGCACAGCGATAAAACAAAACTACCTATTCGACCAATAATGATTGCAAAAGAAACATATGCTGAAAAACTAACATTTATTTTTTAAATCAATGATCATTCAACATTTTATTTTGAAACATTTATCAAATCAGGTATATGAAACTGGCATCTATACAACTTAACATTGTGTTTGAAAATATCAACTTTTTACACGGATTGTACTCGTCTCAGGTGAATTAAAAATAAGCTCCTGAATTCGAACGCATGCAGTTTAAAAAGTGCTATTCGAGGCGAAAGTTCAAGTTTTACTTAATAGTCGGTAGTTCGCAAATGATCGGTGCGAATCATTTCGTTCAAAAACATAAATGATTCACTTTTCTCAGAAAGCGATAAAAAAAATTTCAGGGATAACTAAAAAATTGCGTCAGGCATAAGCGATAAAAAGTAGCATGCGTATTTCTGAAACTTCTTGCACAATGGGCTATTGGCGATTGTCTGGGAAGCATCCCTGAGGATGATCCGAAGACATACGATAATAATTTTGATCCTGTGAAAGGGGGGATGGCTCCCTCCCTTTGGTCACCCGACTACTTTCGGATGAAATCGAACTTTTTATGGTTGATTCAGATTGCAAGAGAGCTACACAATAAGCTATTGGCGAAGATCGGAGAAACATCTCTGAGGATGATCCAAATAGATGCCATCATAATTTCGATCCTCTGCTGAGGGTGTGGCTCCTTCTCTTTGGTAGCCCAACGACTTGCGCATGAAATCGAAGGCTTTACAGTGGAACAGTTTAACAAGGATCAATACCACACACCCTCGGTCCCTTCGCAGGTTAATCAAAGTGGTCACCCATCATTCCACTGATCACTGCTACTGATCTTTTAACTCGGTGATCTACTGGAAACCACGTCATTCAACCATAATATTGAACAAGCTTTGTAATTTTTACTATAAATTATGTGTTACATAGTTCCAGATACGTAAAGCTTCTTCTGTGTGTTTTCTTTACTTGAGGGTGGCATCAAACGAGAGAAGGCTTTCAATGGTTAGTCCCCAACTAAACGTTCCTGGAAGCTGAAACTTTGAAACCTGCAATAATGTTGCAGGCATAAATGAAAGCAATACATCTGATTAAAATCACAGATTACAAGAATCCTCATTGTTTTTCTCGCATACGGCAGGCGATTTATCTTCCTAGATTTGTTATCCTTATGATGAAGACTAAACTTCAAAAACCTTCAAGCCAGCAGAAAAGTGGTCTGTCTGGTGATGAAGGGTAGCTTTGGTATGTTTTTTCATCTTGTACGAGATAGCACGTGCTTTAGTAGGAACTCTCAGTAGCGCAGAGTCATGTGGTTGGGCAAACGGTCATGATATCTACATATGTAGTAAGCAGGTCCCTGGCTAATAGCCACGCCTTTTAGCATGCAGGTGACTCCTTTTCTTATTCTTTCTTGAACATCCGAAAAATAGGCAGAATTGATGGCAAAAACCATGTCCTAAAAATAAAAACTCCGAGAAACATGTAAAACGACAATAAATATTATTTTTAATTAGGATGTTTTTGTCTTCGTCTTTTTCGGTAGTCACTCATATTTCGTATAAGTATAGTTTGTCTACGGTGAAAACTCCCCCCCCCCACCACCGCAAAGTCTGAGGCCGTCTGCTGCTATGGAAACAAGAATAGCTCATTTCATCGAGGGTACTCTCTAGGAAGAGAAGCTAGTAGCTTCTCTTCCTTTAAGGGCTAACACTATAAACCGAAGAAAAATATTCCCCTTTTTTTCGCCGTCCCCACACCCCTATTTGGAATAGTTAAACCTATTTACCATAGTCACCTCCACGGATGCAGATGACTGGCTAAGGGTGTTTTTACTATAGACAAACAATATGGATCCATAAAATTCCACCTAAATAATAGTGACCAAGCATAAAAATGAAACAGTCTAGTTTAAGTCTACCCATATGTCAAACATTTTACGCAATTGTACTTGGGATAAAATATATATCCCCCTTTTATGTCCATCAATGTGTGACGCAATGATCATAATATCCATCTTGTTACTGGTCCCTGATTCTAATTTTCTTTTCTCTAAACTGGAAAATGCTTTCAACTTTTTTTCTCGTATGCGTCAGCAGTTTCCTAGTTAAAAAAAAAAAAAACTATCTTATACAATGTGAAGTTAAGGGTTCTTTCCACTTAATAATACATGTACGCTGGGATCAGTAAAGGTACGGAAAGTATATACATTTCATGACTTTTGATACGCACTTCATATATTGCTGAAAAGCGAGAGAAAAAAACCTATAACAAAAGTGGTTCTATCTAGCGTTACAGCCTGGGAAGGATTAAAACAATAAAAAATTAAAAAACAATTATTATTAAACGCACCTGAAATTTATATGGTGAATGAGTCAATGTAAGTTAACGCCCAATACACAATGTAATGGTATGAGACACTCCCAGTATAAGTTAATGGTGAAAAAAATAGTAGTTTTCGCATGTTATATATAATTATTTCTATAAGTAGTAATAGTAGTTTCGTGGGTAATTACCCTATACTACTAAATATAGTATATGTGTATAGTACTATATATACTATATATAGTTAACTATATTTTTTGTTTTCCGAATTGTTTTATCGATCCAAATTTTTTTTTTTTAAATCCATAAATTTTTTCTTGTGAACTTATTCCACCATTAACACGATCATGCCAATTGTTTTTAACGGATGCAATTTCTATATTGAATTGCCTCTTCGCCGTGATAAATTTCCTTACAGTGAATTGTTATTGTTGAGAATAGATTAACTGCTCCCGAATATTTTCTAATATTGAAATAGTTCTTCTACCAGTATTTTCTCTTTTCCCGTACTAGTATTTTCACTTTTCCCGGGGTGAACGAGTGAAAACATACATATTTCATGTCGAAGCTCGCATATTTACTTTATAAACTTAAAATAGAACACTAAAATTCATATTTTTGCGAAAGAATAAAGAATGGATGTCTATATAATTGCATAATAGGGACTAGACCGATGTTAGTCACAGTAAATATACGGATAGTGTGTAAACCTGACAGAATATTTTTGACATTATTCTGCTTCGATTACAAATCATAGTATGATCTGCTCCAATAGATTAGGAAAAAATTGTTTCAATTATTTTTGCGTGTTTCCCTTAAACTTCATAAAGCAAGTAATTAAACACAATATTTGAAATCCAGAGAGGATATTTAATGTAGAATTACAGATCATAATAAAATTTCTGTGCACACATTTTTACTCTCTCAATGCCATAAAAATTAGTGAGCCAAGAAAGAGCTGACAGAAAACTTTGATATAAGTAAAACTTTGACATAAGTAATAAACGACTTTGATATAAATAAGTGATCAAAAGATCAAAACAAAAGGATCATTTATTGCTGGAAAAAATGCAAATGAATGGAGGTTTTAGTATCCTCTACAGTCTACAGCCACTTCTTGCAGAATATTATACGATCTGGCATTAATTCCTACAAGTTCCTTATGATGTTTGATGTCCATATTTCGTTACACAGTAGCTGTAAAAATAACGCTACATCGACTATACACAATTCAACTTGCCGTTGCGCAAGTAGCCCTAGATAGTCTCATTAGGTGGGGATCGAGCAAGTCAGGGAAGGGTGGTAATGTGGTAAAGGTGTTTCTCTGATACCTTTGCTTTGCTTTCTATGGTGTCACGTTAAAAAAATGGCTCCTAGGAGCCCTACCATGAGTGGCAACATATGTGACTGATGAATGTCACGAACGTACCGCTAGGCTGTCACGGCGCCTTAGATCAATATTAGGGGTGATCGTATGTCATATGCAATGGCATCCTATACCATTAGACCAGCTGTAGAAGCGATGTGCTACTGTACAACGTAGGCACGCTTGAAACCCAATGTTGCTTCCGTTTGGAATGGCGCCGTTCTCGACGGGGTTAGACTGCGACCGAATGGAACCAGCGTCTTCAGTGATGAATAAAGATTTAATTTGGGAAGCAAAAACCATCGCGTACGAGTGATGATAGCCTCAATTCTGTTTACGCAATTTGCTTTGATTTTTTAATCACTCTCTAATACCAACGTTGTACTTACATATGTAAAATTTCTTTTTATTTTGACAAGTCTTTCGAACAGTGCTAATTTTCATGGCAATTAATGCATATAAACTACTACAGTGAAACTTGTGTATGTTGACCACTTGTGGTGCATTGTTTTAGTGGTCAACTTCTAGAGGGGGTGGGTCATTGTTTACTTTTTCGTTTCCTATATCATGTTGCTATATATTTAANTAACACATCTCAATCACCACATTTTTGACAGGGATTCTAAAAATATATAGGAAAAATCCTTGTTACAAATGAAGTCCAAAGTATACACATTATTAGTGGTAAATTATTATTTAAGCAAGGAAGAAACAAAAGTACTACAAAACCCAGTCATATAAGTGAGAAGATCGGAAGGATCAAAACCAATTTTATTGCCTGATGAAAATCGAAGGTGTAATTAATAATTTTCTGTAACTGTTTCCGTTTTCAACAAACAAGTTTTAATGTATTTAGACATGTTTTACTTAGTTGTGACTTGTCAGGTTTCGTTAGCGTTTTTGATTCATCGTGTGTTTACTCTCTTTAATACATTTTTAAATAAAAATTCTAAAATTATACAGAAAGGGCTGTGTTTAGGGAACTATACATAGGGGGTGGACTAAATAATGGAAACACTTCTATACTAAAACATTTTTTCATACTTCTTCAGAAATACGTAACGAAATATTTTATAATTTCAGATGTGTTTAGATCATGCGATATCTCACACATATCAATGAAGTTTAAAGCTTTTAAGAGTTTGAGGGACCAACAATAAATTATAAACGGAAAATGATGCTTTTAAACACCTTACACCACAAAAAGTAGCTAAAGAGTTGTAACTTGTGAAAGCTATTTTGATTATTATATGCAATCATTACACAAAATTTCGTAAGCCTAGCTGAAATATTTATGGAGTTAACACATTTTTTGAAATAAAAAACTAATATTTTTTGTTTTACACTTTTATATGCCATAACTTTAAAATTATTTAATAAAACTAAACAAAATTATAAAAATTAATTAAAATTTCTTTTTTTTTTAAAATTTGAAAAACTTTTAAGTTAGAAAACTATTCACGATCGCAACGTTCGAATACGCCATCTGGAACGAAGACCGGTTCCGTACTGCGATATTTTTTCCTTTCTTAATATTTTTCGTATTTAATTGTCAAAAATATTTTTTAAAATTTCCATGACGCTTTCTTTTAGAACTGTGTTCAGTTTAGTTTTAAAAGTTTTTAATGTATTTGAAAATCAAGAGAGAAACTAGCGTACTACCTTTTTCTATGACTCTCCATACGCTATGGTGAAAGCATGCGAAGTGTCATAGGTGGAGAGTTCTGCCTTATGTAGCCCATTTTGATCGCCAATAGTGAAACGTATTTGGTAAAAAAAGTCAGATTTGAATATCTTAAAAATTTCAAGCAATTTTCTAAGTAGTTCTCGTATTTTTTAAAAGAATAATTAAGCGAGGCTTACGAAAAATATTTAAGCTAGGCTTACGAAAATTTGCGTAATTGTTGCAAATAGTAATCAAACTAACTATCTCAAGTTACAAATCCATTGCTACATTTTTTAGATAGGGTGTCCGAAAACATTTTCTGTTTGTAATTTATTGTTTGTCCTTAAAGCCTCTAAACTTCATTGATATGTATAAGAAATTGCATTATCTAAACACTTCTGAAGTTAAAAAACATTTCGTTAAGTATTTCTGAGGAAATATGAAAAAATCTAGCATAGAAGTGTTTCCATTATTTTGTCCACCCCATTATTTGCTGATTCAAACTTTACCAAATTCCCAGTAGATACAATTTAGACTACAGAAATTTAATTTTCAAAAGAAAAAAAAAATGTTTTTTTTTTGAGTGAATATTATGTTTGAATTTTGTGTAAATCGTATCTATTTTAAATTTGGCTCAGCAATTTTCCAGTTATCGGGCTTTGAATACCTTTTAGTTTAATTATGGCCACCCAGTGTATCATATTCCAGTATATTCAAATCGGTAAAATCATAAATGTCATACTATGAATTATATGGAAAACAAAGTTTGACAGAAATAGAAAAAAATTGCCACAAACTTGAATGAAAAAATGAAACGAAATAGAGCTTTATTTACTTTCATAAGGCACCTTTAAGTACACAATTAGCACACAAATTCAATTGAAGATGAAAGATGCATGACAAATACTTTTTGGAAGAGATCTTTAAATGTAAATGCAACTATAACAAGACTATTTTTTCTACAAATAACTACCATAAAAACATTATAAAAGTAAAATTAAGAATACTAAAAACTGCAGTATAAAACATATATAATCTGTGTAGTAATATTAACAAATTATATTAAAATGATGCACACACAAATGTAGGTAGCAAAAATAATGCATTAAAATAAGCTGCTGCACAATGACTATAAATTAAACAAACAAACAAAAAAAAATTAAACATGGATGCTGAAACTTAATGTTACATATCTAACAAACTGGAACTTTTAAAAAGGAGAATAAAAATGAACTAAAGCACACTTGTGAAATATGTAAAATAATATTTTCAGAGAAAGAAGCTAAAAATAAACTAATAAAATGCTATCTTTTTTTTCTTTCATCCCTTTAAAATATTCTATTTATAATACAATAACACTGAAAGTCTGTAAAAAATACTAGCATTACATTAACATTTAGTACATTTTTCTTATAAATTCCGTCATGCAATCAGCATAACGAAGTTAAATAACAAGTTCCTAATTAGATAAAGACCTTATTTATTATAAAAAAATTTAGGAAATCTTTGAATATCTCACTTATGTATTCACTAAGTAGCTTTTTATTAACAATTATTAAATATTTTTTGCTATGCTAAAGAACAAAAATAAATAAGAGTATGAATTCTTTAAGTCTTATAAATGTACAAACGTTTATTTTAATAGAATGTAGCTTCAATTGAAACTAAAATCATTTATCAAAACCAAAGCAAAACTAAGAAAATCTTTGATTGTCTCACTCGTAAATCAGCATTGCTTATTCTCACACATTGTAGATTTTATTATCTATTATTATATTTCTTATTAGACTCATGCACAAAAATAAACTGACTTATTACTAAGTCTCACTAGTGTGTAAACAATGTATATTTCAATACAATGCAACATAGTTTTTATTGATCAATATTATATTTGTTAACATACTCGTGAACAAAAGTATATAAAAGTATGCATACAACCTAACCTTGAATGGTTCAATAATGTATCCAGCAATGTTTATTCTTTTCTAATGTAGTTCATGCTACAACAGTTAAAATGTTTGATACTAAGCTCATGAACAATATCTTTGAACAAAGCTTGTTTTTATTTTGTTAATCAATATTCTGTCATACACTTTTTGTAGTGAACATCATACTTTAACCAGGCACTTAATTATTCCAGTTATCTATATATATAATTGCAATAAAAACTAACTTAAACAGTCAATGCTATTGATTAATGTGATCAAGTGGTATATTGCCATCAATCATTAAAAAATTAATGTTATGATGATATTTCTTCAGTTTATACTCAATAGTTTGTCTTACAAAAAAGTTACTCCGAGTATCATACATAAATTATTATCAATAAAAGCTTAATTCATTAGACCCCACCCACCTCCTAAAAAAAGGGAAGAACTGTGCACCTCATTGTACTTCCTACATACATACAGAAACATTGCGGGTACAATAAATAAAATTTCGAAAATTACAGATTTTTTTCAATGACTCATAACTCTAGCTAAGATATAAAAATAACAAACATTTTTATAATTTTGAACACACATTTTAATTATAGAGTAAAACAAATCTGTTATTTAAAAATTAATGCTTAAAGAAAAATAAATGCAATCTGAAAACAAACTAGAAACATTGTTTTACAATTTACACAGTTAAAATGCATACTTTTCAGAAAAATGTTAAATTTTTCCCAAGTGAGAACATACACAAAATATCTTTGAAATTAAATAGCCAAAAAACAATTTTAGAGACTGCAGCATATAATTTTAATTGATAGGTGATGTTGTTAAAAGACAAATTGTAACATCAGCAATATAAAAAAATATTATGGCTTATCCTAAGTAGTTTGATTATAAAATAGACAAAAACACTTTGAAAATTTTAAAGTTACGCAATCTCTTACAGGCACTTTCCATAGCAATCTACTGCAGACAAAGGAAGACATAATAAATAAAATGTTTATAGAAGTTCAAGATATTATGAAATAAGATCTTAATCTTCTGATTAAGAACTACAATATTAAATAACTAAATTTGATAATAATTTTAATAAAATGGTAAAAAAGAAAAACATAAAAGGCAACAATAGGACTTTTTATTTAGCACGTTTAGAATAACTATATAAAAATAACTAAAACTATGAATTTTTTAATATTAAATTCATTTTTAAAATTATTGTATAAAAATAACAAAAAAAACATTATTTTTTTTATTACTTCAAAAGAAATGATTTTTATATATTTATCTCAATCATCATAATGATGCTCTTTCATAAATAAAAACATGAACATAATATATCGCTATTAACATTTCATTTCAATTCAATAGCTGAATTATTTTCGGCTTTTCACAACTGAAAGGAAGTAGTTGAAATTTATTGCATTTTGTGAGAAAAAAACTTTAGTTGTTGTTTTGCATTTAAAAATTTCAATGAAGTTTTAAAACTACACAACACACAGAGAAATAAATAAACATATCAGGTTGAAAAATGAGGAAAAAAATATCTAGGAGTATAAAAATATACAAATAAAAAGAAATGCACAGATGGGGAGAAAATTAAGAGCACAACAATTCAGACAAAGTTTTCAATCTGGTTTCTGGCACTGCATATACTTTTTTTTTTAAAAAATGTCAATATTTTAAGAGAAATGTTTCTAATGAAAGAAAATGAAAATAAAAGTTGGATAATATTTCAGCTTAACTGATTTAAGGAAAATAGATTCCTTAACACATTTAAATCCAAGAATCCAATGTTAAATTTTTTTTTCTATTGTAAAAAGAAACTATTTTTTAACAGAAGCAATTATAACAATAAAATTTAATACAAAAAGTTACAAAAGAGTAATATGATAGAGAATTGACTCTCCATTAACTAGGATAAAACTATCCAACACAGCAAAAGAAAAGAAAAGGCAAATGCTGAAATGTGAAATCTTATTTGTGTAAAAGTTGATGCAAAATTAGTCCAATATAAGAGTTAAAAATGTAAAGAAAAATCCCATGATATCATTTTACACACAACTGTTTAAGTAAACAACTCTATTTTTTTCTTTATTTTTCTACAAAAATAGTAATTGTAAATCTAAAAACATTAAAATATCTGTTCACTCACTTTCTATTCTTTTGATATAATTATAAAGGACTTATTGTACAATAATTTAAAATTTCACTGATATTTTTTTAAAAACTGTTCATCAAAATTAGCATAAATTCCATTATCTGGAATTGGGTCTTTCCCGACCATTTTGGTTGAGGTTGATCGAGAATCAACTACATATTTAAATCTATGAAGAACAATTTTTTTTCTTTACAATCTAATCATGTAATATAATCTATATAAAAAACTTATTTATTACTAACACAAGAAAATGGCAAGGTAAACATATCCACAAAACAAAAACTTGTTTATGCGAAAAATAAAAATGAAGGACAAAAGTTTTTAAATCTCTTTTAAAGAGCATTTTAAAGGAAAGTAAATATAAACATTATAGCGAGGGAAAAAAAATTACATTAAAATTGAAACTGCTTCTTTTTCACAGTTTAACGAGATTTTGTTAAGTTTTTTTAAATTTTTCACAAAAAGAAATTTTTTTTGATTACAAACACAAAAAAATGGCAAGATAAACAAATCAATAAAAAAGTTGACTAGCCACAGAATTTACAAAAGCTAAAATGATAAACAAGAAGAACTCAGAATTGTGGCAATTCATTTACAAAGAAATGCAAAGCTGATAATGAAGGAACTTGTTATTTATGGGAAAGCTGAGGGGATTGATTTGTTGGAGATGGTGTGGAGTTTCGTTGCTCCTCTTCTTTGATCTTCTGCTGCATCTGTTGGAGCATTTCTTGCATCCGTTTTAATTCAGCTTCTTTTTCTTGCAAGATTCTATCTTTATCAGATATCTCTTGAGAAACACTGCACATGAAAATAAGACTTAGTTTTAAATGAGTATAAAAATAAAATTGATAAGTATATGCACAGAATTAAAATCATCTATCTATTGAAAACTAATTTTATTTAACTACATTTTCTAACCTGTCTTTGTTTAAAATAATGATTTAGGACAAAGTAATCTCTACAATACAGATAAACTGGTAAACACCCAACTGCTGAAGTTGGTTCCCAAACTTTTCGAAATCACGGTAGTCTCACATAATTTAAACTACTTAAATTCAGAAAAAAAAAAAAAATTCTGTGACGTTTTAGGTATTTCAAGAGAATTTTTTATTAAAATTGCTAAGAGTCTTCAAATCAATTACTTCATTTGTCGAAGTGCTTTGTTTGTATTACAATTAATTGGTTAGAAATAAAAGTTGTGAGAAAGCAGCACACAATATAATATAGGGCTATTGCATTAATAAATGTTAAAATATTTGTTAAATTATTACTAATATTGTTAAATTTATTTAAAGGGATTCTTCATTAATAAAGCAATAAGAAGTATTATAAATACGTGGGAAAAATAGATTGCAATAACAGACTATTAAAATATTCTCACATTGCGCCATATCATTTCGTAACCAATATAGTACGGATCAGGGCTAAAGAGAATAGAAGGGCTGGTTCACTCCTTTGAAGTATCTCTTGCCGCGCCGATCCTCCGACGTCACTCTAGTGACGTCACTTTGGCGCAAAGCTCGCACTTTTACTTCAAGAACGGAGCGTTTGGCCTTACTAGCTCTAACTAATATTGGATCATTTCTTTTTGCGAGATATTCTAAGACATTTGTNTCGTGCCAGGGTGCATAGTCAAATATTCAACAAAAAATAAGCACCTTTTAAGCACTCAAAAGATAATTTTAAGAACTTTAAAAAAGTATTATAATTGGGCAGGGTGGGAAAGTTTTTGACAATTGTTAAAAATCATGAAGTTTTGAATCATATAAAACGAATGGCGTTTTCATATGCTATGGATTGACAATACGGTGAAATAGATTGGGGTTGAATGAATTGTGAAAACGTTGAATAGAAAAATGTGAACTGCGTCTTTTTGCATAATTCGCAGCTAAAATCAACATGGTAAAGGAAAAATCTCATTCAGAAAAAGGGAAAATTAAGCACTTTTTAAAAACACCCAATGAAAAAAGCACCTTTAAGGGCTTTTAAAAAACAAAAATAAGCACCTTTAAGCACTTTTTAAAAGCGCTAAGCACCCAGAGAAGTCTCACAGAATTTAAACTACTTAAATTCATAAATTTTTTTTTCTGCGACTTTTTAGGTATTTCAAGAAAATTTCTTATTAATATTGCTTAGTCTTCAAATCAATTACTTCATTTGTCAAAGTGCTTTGTTTGTATTACAATTAATTGGTTAGAAATAAAAATCGTCATTAATCACAGCTGTGAGAAAGCAGCACACAATATAATATAGGGCTATTGCATTAATAAATGTTAAAATATTTGTTAAATTATTACTAAGATTGTTATATTTATTTAAAGGGATTCTTCATTAACAAAGCAATAGAAGTATCATAAATGGCAATAACAGACCATTAAAATACTCTCACATTGCGCCATATCATTTCGCAACCAATATTGTACGGATAGTATTGTAACCAAACATGCTAAAATTAAAACCTGAGTTTCATAATTTCAGTACATCAGAATTTTAGCACATAATAGAAGAGAAGAACAAAAAAGTTTTTTTTTTTTAAAATGTAAAACCTTAGAATGAAATTATTTATTGAATCAAATTTAAAATTAAAAACTTACGCAGGTTTTTTAGCAGTTGTTTTTCCAGCTAGCCTTTCAGATCGGTAGTTTTCATAATGGAGATCTTGAGTGACTTCTTGTAAATCTTGCATATGAGTTCTAAAAAGGGGAAAAAAATATCCCAAACATAAAAAGGCAAATAGAACTAAAAATTTTAAAAGACAGCCACAGCACCATTCAATTGCCATCATAAAGCAAAACATTAAACACAATACTAAGATTAGAGATCAACCCAGATTTTTTGTAAAATGTCCTGTTGCCATGAAATTCAAAAAAATCCACTATTATTTTTGTGAATCTAAAATTAGCATAGAGTCCAGGTTCTTTCAGCCATAGTTCTGAATCATCAATTTGTGAAATCAATTTGTGAAATCAAAAATCAATTTGTGAATCATCAATCTTATTAATAATAAGTTCACTGAGAAGTTGCAGGGCTTTAGCTCTCTTGATAACATTAATTAATGTTGAAACCATTTCATCAATTTTTTAAAAACATTTTTTATTTAAAAAAAAAAAAATTACATGCTTCAAATCTACATTGTAAATAAATTACAGTCAATTCGTTATAATTAGAAGTATAACTCACATACACTATAATTCTATTTTTTATGCTGTTTAGATCATCAAATCTTAAACGTAATGTTAATTATTTTTTGCTACTCAATATTTAAGCTTTCAAACTTGATTTTATTAAAAAAACCAATACATCTTTTTAGTTCAAAAAAGTAAAATAAACCAGATATGTCAAGCAATCAAAATAATGATTGAGCCCTGATACAGAGCTTTTAGAAAATGTCATATACTCACACAAGCATTGTGCGTAACTTGATGAAATCACAGTGGTCAGGATTTTCAATTTCAACCACACCCCAAGGATAAAGGCGGCCACGAACTTTACGACCTTTAACTTCAATGGTAGATAAAGCTGCAGACACTGCAAATGGTACAGCTTCCTACAGAAAAAAAAAACTTCATTAGATAATCTGGCAGTTTTACAATATTTATTACAGTTTGTACACAAACACAACCAGTATTTATAAATAGTGCAATACTTTTTCATCTTAATTGAGTGGAATAAAGAAAAATAGATTTCTCAATATAAAGATAAATCGAAATAAATTTATAAGAAACTAACTGATAATTATGGTTAATTTCATACAACAATATATTACTTTCAATAAAATTTTATATGATCTCCTGTCTAAAAAATAAATGGATACAAAAATACACAAAGGGTAAATAAATATAATTCGTCATAATCTGGAAACAAATATTAAAATAAAAAAAAATTGCCGAAAAAACGTAAGAAAACACCTGCAAATTAAACCAAAATGTTGAGCTTTTTATACAATTACAAGAATCACAGATCATTTTTAGTACTAGATAATAACTAACTTATAACAGACAAACTTACAATCAAATAAATAAACCAATAATATTCTTTAAAACAGAAGCCACAACAGGAACTTGGATTTTAGGTATATTTTAGAGATCAGAATGGATTCTTTTTTATTGAAGAAATGTTTTATTTCTTTAAAATTTTGCTTCTCATAATTTGCCTATGCGTGAGACACCTGCTGTCAGAGCCATGAGGTCAAATGCCTGTTACTGGATTCTAAAAGAAGTGTAAAATGACAAAAGTAGGAAAAAATTTAGTAAAAATGGTGGGGTTTCTTATGAAAACTTTTGTTTCAGTACTGATTCAGCAATAATTTGTTTTTCAGAGGAAAAGTGGAATATATAAAAAAAAGGCACGATTTTTCATTTGAAATACATTTTGGATTTCCCTTTTTGAATCTAGTTTTTCATATTTTTTAGTAAAAGAAATCTTTAAAAAACCAAAGTGATTCTCTTAAAATCACACGCTTGTCAAAATTCAAACAAATTCATAAAAATAAATAAATCATTAAAAAAATCAGGAATATCAGAACAACTACGAACCCTGTAAACCTCACCGAAAATTCCAATTGCCAACGCCTACTTTTAATCTATGGAATTAGTTGGATTAGTTTTTAAACATTTTTAAAAGCGTAAAAGAGGGCATTTGTCAAAAGTTGGGTTATGTTGTAATACCATCCAATATTTATATGTAATATATAGATATATCTATTTACATACAAACATATAGATACATATAATCAAAAAAGCTAACTTGAGAAAGAATTTCAAGAACCCAGATTTATCTAAAACTATAGACATCATTAGGTATACAGTGGGTTTGGAGTCTCTAAAGAATTCCTAAATCTTAAAATGCTTTTTCTTCATACTAGCACCAATTGAAATTTAAAAATAAAATAGTACATATATTCTTATTGCACAATTGTTACTTCACATAAGTTCTTCAAATTATGTTTCTTGTAAGAATATGTCTATGCATTCTCCTAAACTAATAACCCCAGTTCCCGATGTTTCAAAAATTAACATAATTTTTTCTTTCCTATAATAAAAATACTTTCCGAAAAAAATGTTTACCTTCAGCTGCTTTACTTGTTCCTTATAATCTTCATCTTCATCAGAATCACAATCTGGAAGAGGATAAATGCGGATTCCATTTTCATCAATTTCTTGCATTATCTTTAAAAGAACAAATACATAAGCAAAAAATATGCAAATGCAATTTAAATATACACGAATTCTATCCCTGACTATAATGCTCTAACTTACTCTTTTTTTCAACTGCATAACTTCTTTCTTCGTCAAAGCATCAGCCTTTGCAATGACTGGCACTATGTTTACTTTCCCATGAAGCTGTTTCATGAATTCAATATCTAGGGGCTTCAGACCATGACCATAAGGAGAGATGAAGTAGAAGCAGCAATGAACACGGCTATCATTGATATTTCGTCTGTTTAAACCACTTTCATCTCGAAGAAACCGCTCAAATTGATCATCAATATACTGAATTATAGATTTAAAACTAGAAAAATGCAAGACAATATACATTAAAAAAATAATATTAATCACAAAAAAAATACGAAAATAAAATTCTAATATGCAAATAACTAATGAGTAAAATTTATATAATAAACAGTACACTTTTAAAACTGTGAAAATTTACATTCCTTTAACTCTTTTCAAATTTATTAAAAATATTATTTAAGTTAAAATAACTGAATTCATTAACATTCAAACATTTTTGATCAACTCTTTAAACTCTAATTATCTGCTTACTTGCTTCTAAATATTTGCCTTATACACCAATTGTTATTCAGAACATTTAGTTTAGCAAGCAGTCTTAAAAATTTAATATTTTTTAAAACTGAAACATTTTACAGTCTTTCTATGAGAATATCATTTCAAGCAAGGGCAGCCGATTTGGAATTGCTGACTTGGCATACATTCTTTTTTTGAATACCAAGTAAATACTTTAAGTTTTCAAGTTTATTTATTTTATTACTTATTCTGAATTATTCAGCTGAATTAAAAAAAAATAGTCATAGATTTAAAATTTTAGTACACCGATAGAATAAAATGTAGAACATCTTTGCTACACTAGCATTTAAAGCTCAAATTATTTCCTGAGGAAGTTAATTCTTATGCAGATAATTCAGGATCGGTTTAAACAGAGTTGGATGGCACAAGCTAGAATTAAACATTCATAAAATGAAAACAAAACTATGTACTCAAAATATGCAACGTATTTGTTGCATTAGGCTTATAGAATAAAATTATTTTCCCTGGAAGAATTGAACTAGAGATTAGTGACATGAGCCAGTGTTGACTGAACTTCATAAAACTGAAACAATATTTTAAAAATTATATAGTGTTATAAACTAAGTTTGATGGAAAAAAAATGGTGCATCAAGGATCAATGGAACTACAGGAAGTTAAACCCTCTGAGGGATGTAGTTGGTCCAGTTTTTGAAAGAAAAAAAAATTGGCTTAGCAAGTTAGCTTAAAACACAAAACTTTAATTATTGATTTTCTTTATACATATTTAGAGAATGAAAAATAGAGTAAAAAAAAATTCCTCAACAAAAAGCTGATTTTATGGATACAGATAGCTTTGATTGTTTCTGGAAATTAAAATGAGACATTTCCATTTTCAATTAATATTATCTGATAAATAAATTTTATAGAAAACAAATATGTTACACTTATTACAACTTAAAATATTTTTTAAGAAATACAAAGCTTTCTGTTTCAATGAAGATAAAAATATGAAATTAGACATTATAAAAACCAAAATTTAATAATCTTCATTTCAACAAAATACAACTCAAATGTGCAATGTTATGCAAGCAAAATTCCCAAATAAAATAAAATTGATACATTTTTTCATTTTTTTAACAAATTAAATTTTGTATAGGTATAACAATTAAAGGTGTGGTAAGACGTAGATATTGTCATTTGCTAAGTCAGTCAAGGGGGGGGGGGATACGGCACTAACAGAATTTTCTTTCCGGAATAGAATGTTAAACCCCAAGCAGTGTATGAGCAATATATTTTGAAATATGATAAGAATTCAGCAGGGTCTCCACTGAAGTTGGCACTTAAAAAACATTTGCTTTACTGGCGAGAGTGAAGCCTTGTTTCAGTTTTAAAGATCTAATTCTTTTCTTCACAATTCTAACTTAATTCAAATTAGTATGAATAAATCATAAATAGGTAATAAATTATAATAAGAATGGTCTAATAATGACCTAATTTACTGAAAATCAAATAATTTTCTTTAAAGCATACTTTTGTCAATGTCTATGGTCTTGAAATCATGAATGATTGTCTTTGAAAAGTAGTGATATAAACCACATGACTGATTTAATTGTAATGTAGCAAAAGTTTTAGAACCCAATAAAAAATTTTAATTAAAAATTGATGTTTTGTCTGTTTGTTTTTTCAACACTTGGTTACATTATGTTTTTCAGTGATCATCCTTTTTTTTATACAATTTAACTCTTTATGAAAATTTTACTCGCTTATGCTAGCTAGGGTATATAGTATTCTATTTATGTAAACAGCATATTTGCTCAACTCTTGGTAACAGCATTAATATCCCATTCTATTGACATGCGTAATTCTTCTTTATATATTATCTGCGAATCCTGCAATTTGAGGCATGTAGTACGAAAACATTTGGAACTGATGTTTGAAATTTACTGCAAGGCTGTGATACAAAATTTACCAAGAGGATTTACTTTACTTATTATTATCACTCAAAAACATCATTTCGAAAGGGTATCATTTCAATTAATCAAATAACTCAACACAAATAACATTTTAAACTCTAAACACTATAACAAAATTCAATTTTGTAAGTTAAATTAGATCAACTTAATATATTATTAAGTTTAAAATTTGATACAAGACAGTTTGAATGCTAATTTAATTATTTTTACTATTTTCCAACTATCATTAAGCACAGATACATGAGCATTTAGCTATTATAAATCTTAATTTTAAAATTTTGAAGGAAAGATTATAACTTCAAACAACTGAAAAATCAAACAATACAAATTTAAATAATGATAAAAAACCAAGTTATACATCAATATAAATAAAGGAATACTAACCTATCATTATTATTAATGGCATCTCCAAAACCTGGTGTGTCAACAACAGTAAGTCGCAATTTTACACCCCGTTCTTCAATTTCAACAGTTGATGCTTCAAGTTTCACAGTTTGTTTGATTTTTTCTACATTGAAGGAAAAAAGAAATATTAAAATAATTAGCATAAATAGAAAACATTGTTTTCAAGAAAAAATATGCAGCTTTGGCGAAATTTCCAATGTACGAAGAACTTTCATGATTCATCAGTGGCCATTTAAAAAGCTTCACTATCGAATTTGGGGACAAAGTCTTCACAACATGTGGTCAGTGGAAATTGAAACCTGCTCGCCCTGAACACATTTGTGATAGTCTGGAATTTTTCTTGAATGACATTCTCTTGCGATCAATTTCGGTTCGCGACTTTGCCAGACTTTTCATGGTGCGTAGCCAAAACTTTCAACAAAAAATAAGCACCTTTTAAGCACTGAAAAATATTTTTAAGTACTATAGATATTAACAAAATAATTTTCAAAGACTTTACATGATCATGATAAAATAACTAGTTTTTGATTATATTAGGCATTATAAAATGATCAAGAGATTTTTTGGTCCAATATTAGAGGGTGAAAATGAAGTCAAAATTGAGAATATCTCGCAAAATGCAAAAGAGGACTACATGAGAGTGCAATAATCTCACCGAACTCAGCTTAGTAGATGCACGTGCGGACTTTTAGGTATTTCATCTAACATGTAAAATGATCGGTGCTTTCACACGCTAACGATCAACTGTACACCGAAATAGATTGTGGTTAAATGAATTGTGAAAATGTTGAATAGAACAATGTGAAAAGCACAATTTTACATAATGCACGGAGAAAATCAACATTCCCTTTTCGAAAAGGGAAAATTAAGCACTTTTTAAAAACACCCCATGAAAAAAGCACCTTTAAGGGCTTTTAAAAACCGAAAATAAGCACCTTAAAGCACTTTTTAAAGATGCTATGCACCATGGTTTTGGACTCATGTATTTGATATAGCTAAGGCGATATTATGTGGATGATTAGGAACAACACAAATGTTAGTAACATACACGTGAATTAAAAAGGAAAAGAATGCAAATAGGGGGAAAAAACAAACAATCAAAGAATAAAAATATAAACAATCACCTAAAACAAAATTGTAAAATACACAGACAACATTAATAAACTAAATTAATTATAAAAATAAATCTAGCTACACTGCATGTATAAAATTATTATCATATGCATATAATAACCTGATGCATCAGGAATATGTCTTTCAGGATACAAGTCAGTCAGGAATAGACTATTAATCAATGTTGATTTGCCAAGGCCAGACTCTCCTGTAAACAATATGCATGGATTAGACTAAATTTATAAGTAAAAGCATTTATATTATGAAAGTATTAGTAAATACATAGAAAACAAAATAAAATTATATAAAAGAATAAAGCTCAAGATATGAAAATTTTTACTGCTGCTTGTAAATACAGCAATCATTAGGAAAAATTTAATTGTTTGCCCTTAAGATATGCTATTTTTATACTGTCCAAGCTAGACAGTACAAATTGAAATTTAATCTTTTCTTTATTTGCTAGAAAAATGACCTAGATTTAACAATCCTTGATCCAATATCCTTGTTTTATCATTGACTTGACAAAAACATTTTTTAGAGACCAATAAGAATTATTTTGTTTTATTTGTCTGCAGAGTCTACAAAATTTGAAAATTAATTTCAGCCAGCTTATAATGAAATGGAAAGTAAATTATTTTTTGCAGTGTTATTTTATGAAGAGAATAATTTGATAGCAAAATATTTTAGGGACAATTATTATTTTGTCTCATTTTATTCTAGAGACTACAAAATTTAAAAAATGAAGCTACCCAAGTTTTATTTTTTAGAAATCAGCATATAATAAATGACAAAGAAGCATAATTTTTGTATTTATGAAATAAAGTAAAAACAATTAAGATTCTTAATTTAATATTATCTAATATATAAATAAAGTGTGGAGAAGTATAGTATAGCTGCGCAGAGTGATTACTAAGTTTTATAAGTAGGTATATACTGTTTATTTTTAGATACACCAGAATATGATGAGCAATGATTCTGCTAGGCTTTAGAATCTACAGATCCTTAAAAGCTAAGAACATACTACATATTTTTGGGCACATTTTTACACAAAGCGTATCTCGAATTCATAATTGATCTATTGATGGACAAAACAAATATTGTTAAAACAAGAAGAATTATATTTGAACAATCAAGGTGATCAATTAGGATTTTGGAGATATTTGGCACCTTGGAGATTTTAGTTGGCGTGACAGATCATAATACGGAAATATTCCCAATTTAGCTGTGAGAGTTGTTATTTATTACATATGTGATTAAAAAGTCTATTTACAAAACAGTAGATAGGTATAATCTGCTTCTGGACAATTAAATAAGATAAATGTCATCGGAATATAAACAAAATTTTTATTTTATATAATTTGAACTCTCAACTGCATTATAAGATTATTTTTCCATTACCAAAAAAGTAATATATAAAAATTGGCATTTGATATTTGACCTATAACACAAGATGACATGTACAATTAGAAGTACAGTAGGGAACCGATCATCCGGAACGACTGGGACCATCGCTATTCCGGATAACTGATTTGTCCGGTTTTCTGAATCGCTACAAAAAGCCGTTTTTTTATTGTTAAACCTAACTAAAAAATAATATTTGGAAATAANTGTTATTCAGAACATTTCGTGTAGCAAGCAGTCTTAAAAATTTAATATTTTTTTAAACTGTAACATTTTAGTCTCTCTACGAGAATATCATTTCAAGCAAGGGCAGCCGATTTGGAATTGCTGACTTGGTATACATTCTTTCGCCTAATCCTAAGAAAATACTTTAAGTTTTAAAGTTTATTTAATTTATTACTTACGCTGAATTATTCTGTTGAATTAAAAAAAATAGTTTTAGTACACTGATAGAATAAAATATAGAACAACTTAGCTACTCTGGAATTTAAGGCTCAAATTATTTCCAGAGGAAGTTAATTCTTATGCAGATAATTCAGGATTGGTTTAAACAGAGTTGGATGGCACATGCTAGAATTAAACATTCATAAAATGAAAACAAAACTACGTACTCAAAATATGCAATGTATTTGTTGCATTAGGCTTATAAAATAAAATTATTTTCCGCAGAAGAATTGAACAAGAGTTTCGTGACATGAGCCAGTGTTGGCTAAACATCATAAAACTACAACAATATTTTCAACATTATTTAGTGTTATAAACTAAGTTTGATGGGGAAAAAAATGGTACATCAAGGATCAAGGGAACTAAAGCAAGTTAAACCCTCTGAGGGATGTAGTTAGTACAGTTTTTGAAATAAAAAAAAAAAAATTTGCTCAGCAAGTTAGCTTAAAACACAAAACTATAATTATTGATTTTCTCTTTATATATATATTTAGAGAATGAAAAATAGAATAAAAACAAATTTTCTCTATAAAAAGCTGATTTAATGGATACAGATAGCTTTTAAAATGAGACATTTCTATTTTCAATTAATATTGTTTGATAAATAAATTTTACAGAAAACAAACATGTTACACTTATCACAACTTTAAATACTTTTTAAGAAAAACAAAGCCTTTCTGTTTCAATGAAGATAAGAATATGAAATTAGACATTATGAAAATTTTATTTGCTTATACTAGCTATCTATTCATGTAAACAGCACATTTGTTCAACTCTTGGTATCAGCATTAATAGCCCATTCTATTGATATGTGTAATTCTTGTTTATATATTATTTGCAAATCCTGCAATTTGAGGCACATAGTAAAAAAAAATTTGGAAATCATGTTTGAAATTTACTGCAAGGTTGTGACACAAAATTTACCAAGAGAATTTATTAGTTTATTATCACTCAAAAACTTTAGCAAGGGCATCATTTCGATTAATCAAATAACTCAACACAAATAACATTTTAAACTCTTAACATTAAAACAAAATTCAATTTTGTAAGTTAAATTAGATCAACTTTATTATTAAATTGAAAAAAAAAAATACTATTAATATTTGATACAACACAGTTTAAATGCAAATCTAATTATTTTTACTGTTTTCCAACTATCATTAAGCACATATACATGAGCATTCAACTATTATAAATCTTAATTTTAAAATTTTGAAGGAAGGATTAAACTTCAAACTGAAAAATCAAACAATACAAATTTAAATAATGATAAAAAAACAAAGTTATACATCAATACAAATAAAGGAATACTAACCTATCATTATTATTAATGGCATCTCCAAAACCTGGTGTGTCAACAACAGTAAGTCGCAATTTTACACCCCGTTCTTCAATTTCAACAGTTGATGCCTCAAGTTTCACAGTTTGTTTGATTTTTTCTACATTGAAGGAAAAAAGAAATATCAAAATTAGCATACATAGAAAACACATAATATTGCAATTATTGGCATCAAAAATAACTTGTTATTTTTTCCCTATCTCCATTAGGAGAGTAGTCCCAAAATGGATATCGAAAAACATTAACACCCAAAAACATTTTTAGTGACAAGCAATTGAGTAGAGCAGATTATGAAGTTTTAGTCACTAAGATAGCAAAAAAGAAAATTAAAACAACTTACAGGTTTGATGAGTATCAGATTTACCAATTAACCATATTCTTTAGACATAATTTTTAAAAATGTCTCATATTTGATATACTTATAGCTAGTTACTTATTACCTCCTCTGTGACAGTTTCGAGCTTACCCAGCTTTAGATTAATGGATAAAAGCTTTTCTTAGAGTAAAGGTGGCCAAAGCATATAACTATACTGCCATTAAAATTGTAGAGCAGTGGTTACCAACTGGCGGCCTGCAAACTAAAATGTATTTGTTGTCCTTTTTTTGCAGACAATTTTCGTAAAAAATCTATATGGGTTTAAAATACTTTTCTTTCGTTAAAAAACCCCAATTTATTCGTTTCTGTGAAATTTAACATACCAACAGAGCAAAAAAATTTATTTCTCAGCTAAAAATCTACTTCTTATTTTAATTTGTAATTCAATACTTTTGTTTTGTACAACTTGATAAAAGTCTGAAAGCAATATTTAATGCTTCTTCAAGCATAAAATAGTCCTAAATAAAATTTTGATAAAGTTGCAGCCCATCATTTGACTAGAGTTTTTAGTTGCGGCCCCCGGCCTCATGTAAGTTGGAAACCCCTGTTGTAGAGTCTAAGCCTTATGACTGTACAGCCCCCAAATTGGCTGTTACAGAACTGCTATATTTATTATACATTTTAGTTTTAACATTTCACTTTACTCACATTTTTAAGATCTTGAAAATTTCACATTTTTGAAATCTTTTACAAATGTTAGTCCCCTTAAGTTCTGCATGATACCTCACCGTGACAAAGGGGTTTCACTAGGTGGAATGGGGGATGCACGTTGGAAGGTTAGTTTTCTGGTAGGGCAACCCAAGGTGTGAAGGTCATTCCCTTATACCCAGCAAAATCTTGCAGGCAAAGGAGCCAGGTCAGACCTTTTGTTTCAGGTGCTCTGGGTCTTCTAGACTAAAGAAGATGCTTCTCACCTTCTCCATGAGTTTTAAGCCTACAGTGCTTTGGTAGAAAATACCCTGGAGGTGTTTTACAGTTCAAGGGAGATAAATCGGATCAAACGATAGTTTTAGGATTCATAACGGTCCATTTAAAAAGCTTCATTATCGTCCCTAACATGCGGTAAGTGCAAATTGAAACCCGCGTAAGTGCAATTTGAACACTTCCGTGATAGTCTGGAATTTTTCTTGACGGACATTCTTTTGCAACCAATTTTGGTGTGCAACTTTGCCAGAGCATTTTGGACTCATGTTTTTGATATAGCTGAGGTGGTATTATGTGAATGATTAGGAACAACACAAATGTTAGTAACATACATGTGAATTAAAAAGGAAAAAATTGCAAATCAGAAAAAATAATGGATAAAAATATAACAATCACATAAAACAAAATTGTAAAATACATAAACATAAGTAAACTCAATTATAAAAATAAATCTAGCTACAATGCATGAATAAAATTATTATTATATGCATATAATAACCTGATGCATCAGGAATATGTCTTTCAGGATACAAGTCAGTCAGGAATAGACTATTAATCAATGTGGATTTCCCAAGGCCAGACTCTCCTACAAACATTATGTAGAATTATTACATTAAATTAGACTAAATTTATAAGTAAAAACAATTATATAATAAAAGTAATAATAAATGCATAGAAAACAAGATAAAATAAAAAAAAGAAAGAATAAAGCTTAAGATATGAAACTTTTTACTGCGGCTGGTATTTTCCGTTAACGCAACATCATTAGGAAAAATTTCATTGTTTACAATAAAGATACAATGTTTTTAGAATGTCCAAGCTAGACAGTGCAAATTAAAATTTAATATTTTCTTTATTTACTAAAAAATGACCTTGATTTGACAATCCTTGATCCAATATCCTTGTTTTATCATTGACATGACATAAAAATATTTTAGAGACCAATAAGAATTATTTTGTTTTATTCGTCTGCAGAGTCTACAAAATTTTAAAAATGAAGCTACCCAGGACTAATTTTTTTAGAAATAAGCACATAATAGACAAAGAAGTATAATTTTGCATTTATGAAATAAAGTAAAGACAGTTAAGATTTTTAATTTAATTTTATTAAATATATAAATAAAGTGAGGAGAAGTATAGTACCTAGCTACACAGAGTGATTACTAAGTTTTAAAAGTAGGTACATACTGTTTATTTTTAGATACCACAGAATATGATGAGCAGTGATTCTGCTAGGCTTTAGAATCTACAGATCCTTAAAAACTAAGAACACACATATTTTTGGGTACAT
The DNA here is from genome assembly GCF_043381705.1 of Parasteatoda tepidariorum. Lineage (NCBI taxonomy): Eukaryota > Metazoa > Arthropoda > Arachnida > Araneae > Theridiidae > Parasteatoda > Parasteatoda tepidariorum. Next base: position 37,998,633 of record NC_092208.1, read on the forward strand.
TTTTGCAAAAAGCATATCTCTAATTTATAAATGATCTACTGGTGGACAAAACAAATATTGTTAAAACAAGAAGAATTATATTTAAATAATCAAGGTGATCGATTAGGATTTTGGATCTATTTGGCACCTTGGAGATTTTAGTTGGCGAGAGAGATCACAATACGGAAATATTCCCAAGTTAGCTAGTGAGAGTTGTTATTTATTACGTATGTGATTAAAAAGTCTTGCTACAAAACAGTAGAGAGGTATAATCTGCTTCTGGATAAATACAAAAGATAAATGTCATCGGAATATAAACAAAATTTATTTTTATAGAATTTGAACTTTCAACTGTATTATAAGATTATTTTTCCATTCCCAAAAAAGCAATATATAAAAATTGGTATTTGACCTATAACACAATATGACATGTACTATTAAAATATCAATAATAATGCTTAAACCAATCATTAAAAGCAATTTTTCGGATTTTTGAAATGACAGTTTGATTATTGGTATTGGATTGAATCTGTAAAACTGACAGTTAATAAAAAATTACCTAGCTAGGTTAATAAGTTATATGAAAACATACCAACAACCATGAGAGTGAATTCGAATCCTTTCTTCACGGATTTCCTATGAACTTGATTAGGCAAATTGGCGAATCCAACATATCCAGGAGTTTCAGGGTTATTAAACTATAATAGAATATAAATATGTAAAAGTGTTGAACACACAAAAAAAGAAAAATTACGTCAAATGAAATATTTTATTGAGAAGACTTTTTTTTTTATCTTTATCAATATTTTAAAACTTCGCATTTTAAATTATTAAGAATATAGAATGAAGTGAGTAAAACACAATTTTTACCAGTTTTCCTTCAGTACTCATCGTTAATGCTAGGTGAAAACAGAATATAAGTACTTCAAAATTATTTGTAAATAAATTCTATTCGGCAAAAATATGACAACACCCAAAACATAATACAGTTGCAGTTAAAGATTGAACGCAACAAAACATAAACAAGACGTTGAAGAGAGGGAAAAGTAGTCAGGCAAACTTCGAAAAGGGAATTTCATTGACAGAGAAATCCCCATGAATTTCAGAATTCACGGTTACATCATTTGTGGATGGCTCTATATGTGGTTCTACTTTGTACCGTTTCAAAGTTGCAACCCTTTTGATCGATAGAAAGGATTAACACGTTTTAATACTTTAAATAGTATATAGGTATTATTATGCGTATAGGTATTATATGATAAAAACGGAGATATAATCTAGTAGCTGTTATTGTTGCTGGTTTCGTCCCGCAGTGGACTGATCGTTAAGACACGGTTCCCGGCAGATCATCGAAGTCAAGCATCACTGGCTGTGGTCAGTGTGCGGGTGGGTGACCACTTGGATCAGTCAGCGTAGGGACAGAGGGTGTGCGGTATTGGTCCTCGTTAAACTGTTCTACCGTAAAATGCTCGACTTCACGTGCAGGTCATCAGGCTGCTGAAGCAGGGCTGCCATCCCCTCTGCAGAGGATCAGAATTGTGATGGCATGTCTTCGGATCATCCTCAAGGATGCTTCCCCGACCGTCGCCAATAGCCCATTGTTCAGCTCTAGTGCGACGTAAATGAACAACAACAACAACAGCGATATTCTGGGAAACATCCCTGAAGATGATCCGAAAACATGCCATTAGAATTTTGGTCCATCGCTTTGGTAGCCGGACGATCTACGAGTGAAGTCAAACACTTTGAACAGTTTAACGAGTACCCCTATACTACACACCTTCAGTGCCTTCGCAGCTGACAAAGTGGTCACATGAAGGGTAAGCCATGCACTGGCACTCACTTCTTTTGATTAATTTGACTATTAAAAAACAATATATATATATATATATATATATATACATATATATTGGCTATTTATCTAAACTTCGAATTAGTTTTGATGTTATTAAATTTAAAAGTTTTTTTGTCAGCTATTTTCGAGAAAAATAATTTATTANGTGTGTGTGTGTGTGTGTGTGCGTGCGCGCGTGTGTGTGTCTGTAGATCGAAGATTAGTTGCTTGTAAGAAAAAATTAGTTGTCTTAAGTAATAATTTAATTAGTGTTCAATTGTGAGTTATACGTTGAGTTAGTATTTAAAATAATTTAGAATTTTTACAGAAATAAAAACTTAGTTTCAAAATAATTATTTAGAATTATTCTTGAATTTTTTTCTGAAATGGATGTATAAATTTTAATTCTGAAAACTCGTAACTGAAGATTCTCGTTATTGTTAAAAAATATTTATTTAAGTTAATTAGTGAAAAAAGGGTACATAAGCTCAAGTTAATTACAGACTTAATTATAAGTGCAAGTTAATTATAGAATTAGTTATAAGAGTGAATAAATTATAAGTACATTAACTGAAAATATATTAGTTATAAATACACAGCTATTGAAATGTGAAGTTGTTTGCATTATAATTAGTTTAAAATTAGTATCCTTTAAATAATATACTTATTGTACTTACAATTCTTTAACTTGTTACTGCGCAATTCTTAACTCAAATCTCTCTTCCATATTAGTGATGTCTCATATTTAAATATTCCAAAATTATTGATTTCATTAGTAACTTGTTTCATTAACATGCTCGGATATACAATTCTACTTTTGTTTAACTTCTAATATTAATATTATTCTTAATTTATAATTTTTTGTTAAAAACAAAATGTTTTATTTTATTTTAAGACAAATATTAACATTGCTACATGCCCTTAAGTCAATTCGGGGGTCCTTGTGCACCTGCCAAATTTTTAGTGAGTTAAAATAAATTAATAAAAATATTTAAACTAAAATAACAAATTTTAGTTTCGTTATTTGGCTCTTCATTTTAAAGAAGTATTACAAAATTTCATTTAAGAATATACTTATACACCTATTGCTTGACCTATTAATAGTTTTCGGCTTAATTAATATTTAATATTAAATAAATTATTGATAATCAGAGAGAGAAATATTTCCTTTTTATTTTCTATAATTAAAATAAAATATTTATAATATAGATAAATAGCCCCACTTTTTTACGGATGCAGTCATATAACTTTAGTTTCACTCAGTTAGTTTTAGTCACTCTTCTAAGATTTGAAGTAATTTTTCTTTCTTTTTGATTCATATCTAATTTCATCCCTTAATTTTAATTCGTGGGGTCAAATGTCATTAATTTTTTTTGATACGGCAAAAATTTTCTATAAGTAGCCTCTTTAAATTTAGAATAGAATAAAACTAAAATACGCTCATGATAAAAAACGGAACACTGTAGTCCCTTTTTTTTAATTTTATTAACTGATTTTCCTGTACTAAGATACAATTTGAGAGGTCAACAATCTGCTAACAAACCAGCTACAAAATTATAAATAAAAACGGATTTTCTCTGAACTAACATACCTTTTTTCCGACGGATTTAGATTTTTGATCTTTATATGGGGAGTAGCCACAAATTTGAAAGCTGTGGTCCCAATATTTAAGGCAGAAAAGATGTAAAAAGTGTGGACCCTTAAGTTTATTTCACTCTGCGTATTTCACCACATCTTTGGGACTATTATGCGAAACATAATTTAAAAAAAAACACTTTACTAATTTTTAATTATTTTACTTAATAACAGTAAAATTTTTTTTTGAATATTTAGGTATAAAAATTTTTATTTCATTTTAAAAGCCTTTAAATCGCGAAGAATTAAATTTGAGCGAAATCGGCCGAACAGTTTCTGAGTAATAAAATTTATAGTAAGTCGTATTTTTAAATTTGCGATTCGAAATACCTATTCAAACGATTCTCTTACAATTTTGGATTTTGCAAGTATTTTGTGTACCTTATTAAAATTTTTTCCTACCATTACCAACGGAATAACGAAAAATTATAAATAAATATAAATATTATTTTTTACATTGCAATTTCTTTAGATAAATAATTTTTATAGTAGTTTTCAAAAATGCTGAAATCTTAGGAGCATTTCCAGAATTTTTTTGTAGAGCTCTGGAACGAAACAAGTAAAATTTTCTGCGAAAACATCTGAAATTATGACAAAAACGTTAACCAAAAGATGACGGCAAAATCTTAGGATCACGATTAGTGGGTATCACAGCAAAATAGTTCAAAAATTATCTAGTAAAATAGCACTTATAAAGGGTATAATATTGGGTATGATAATCAGACGGCAATATGTGTTTCACAATGAACACTGTTGCTGAAACTCGTGCTGTTTACGAAGTTGAAGAAATTTATAAGATAGTAAATCAAAGTCTACGGACAATCAATCGCTGCCCTCCAATTAAGCAGTTTTTAGTCCTAGAAGGTTTATGATAAGAGGCTAGTGAGCTGCAGTTTCTCGACCAAGAACATTCCAGATATGCTCAATGGGCTTCAAATCCGGGGCCTTGATTGGTCACTCTATAATAATTTAAAAATTTTTTTGCGGAAGTAAATCAAAGGTTTATGCACAATCTATCCCTGCCTTCCATTTAGTTCATTTTTAACCCGAGGAGGCTTATGCGAAGAGGCTAATGAGCTGCTATTGTTTGACCAAGAACATCTCAGATATGCTCAAATGGATTCCGATCAGGAGCTCTGACTGGTCACTCCATCCCTTAAATAGCTTCGGTTTCAAGGTTTACGACGGAGATCCCTTTAAAGTGTAGCGACATAGGGTTTTGAGACTACAGCCCTATACCCTTAAAAATTTAGAGAGCTTTCCTCAAAGATATGCAGATTTGTGAGTGTGTTAAACATTACTCCGGACCAGACCATTACGTACCGATCTCTGATATGTTAGAGGTTGAAAGGATGGTCTCTGGTTCTGAAAAACGTCAGATATTATAGTTCAGACAGCATCGGGATTTATCTGTATAGAATGGACAAAGAAGGAATCGCAAGAATAGAACAAATTCACGCAGACAAGTAAAGAACAAATTCATGTGCAACAAGAACAACAACATATTTATTTTAATTGTTTATTATGGTTATTATTATTTTTTTGTAAATTGCCTACCAAAAAAGTAATCGTATAATCGATATTGTAGGTAGTGTTTTTACTTTCCTCGGTTTGCCTGTATGATCGAATGACACTTTCTTACAATGGTGTCTTAGGCCTATTTGTGATTCAAAATGGATGTACTTTTAATGAATTGTGGTTTCTGAGCCAGAAAAATCTGCTCATGGTTGGGTGGTTGGGGAGAGTCATGTGGATGCTAGCGTCTCACATTGCGATGTAAATTTAGTTGTGCAATATGCACCAGTATTGTGCTTTGATCATCATTGAGCACGAAGCCCAGTCCATTTCCAATTGCACATTATTGTTCTTGAACGACTTTAATAATAAAATTAACTTAAAAAAGTATAAGAAGAAAGAACTTTAACGAGCAGTAAATAAACTAATGAGCCCTTATAGCTTAGTGGTTAAGACACTAAGTGAAAGACTGTCTTTCTCAGACCCAGTCTTTCGCACATTGTGAAAGACTAGGGTTCGATAGGCGATATTTTAAAGCCCACCCAACTTCAGATCAATGGGTATGAACATATCTGGAAATAAAGGCGGTCGATGTGCTATGCTTACCTCATTGCCCCCTTTATGCCTTCGATGGTGAAATTGTAAAGCCTTAACCTGTACAAACCATTGATCTAGAGTTCCTAATATCTAACTTTTAGTTAATGAGTTACGACAATGGCTTCAAAATTGTCGGAAACAGCGGGATTGTGAAAGAGAAAGATAGTGGAATGGTTACTACTCTTGGCCAATCTTACTTTCTTTCTCCGAGTTGGGAACTTTTAGCTTGTATAGTAGTATTTTTAATTTTTTTTTGTGTCTTGAGATGTTTGAGCTGTAGATGCGTTAAAAATAAAACTGAAATAAATAGCATTTTAATTAAAGGAGTAAATTGAATGATAATTTTACAACAAATTATATTTGTAAAGGTATTTTTTATTATTATTTTGATTAACATAATTTTTTCATCAGTTATATAAATGAGCTATACACTTGATTACTATCTAATAATGTTAGATAGCAGGAACTCTATATCGATTCACAATAGAATGTTGTGGGAATGCATAATTTTAAATTAATTAATAAAAAAATTTAAAATGATTAAGCGTAATCGGAAAGTACTTTTTTCTTTTTTTAAAAAAATTGGTTACTAATTAAACGAATTGCAAGGAAAAAGTAGATTGAGCTGAAACCGTGAATCTAAATTTTTTGCTATGGTAGTTTCATATTTGGAGTTTTATACTTATCAAAATAAAGTGCAATTGCTATAAAGCATTTTAGAATCAAAAACTTCTACTTTATTAAAATGTTTTGGTAACAAAAACAACCATGATACTTTACATCAAAACTTTTTGGTAACAAAAATGAAACTTGCAAGTGATGTTATTTTTTCCTTGAAAAGAGTTCGTTCGAAAATTACTAAACCACTCAACCTTGGAATTTTGAAAACATTCGTTTGTCAATGTTTCCAAAAGAATCCTATCATTCTTTACTTTTTTCCTCGATTTATATTTAAGGTTGTGAGAGGAAGTCCCTAAAAGGTATCACGTTCAGAAAAGATACACGTATTCTTGAGCAGCAAAATATCGAAACTTCTTACTTTTCTTTCTACATTTATGAAAAGCAAAGAAATATCGAAAGTGACAAAGGAACTTGGAGCATCAAATATGAAGAATCTTTGCCAAATAGGTTCGAAAAAAATGTTGATCGATTTGTGTCTTGAAAATATGTCACTGGTAAATATTATCATTTTCTTAAAGAAAATATATACTAGAAAAGGATGCCGATTTTAGTTTTGAAGTAGAACTTCAGTATTCATTTTTTTAAAAATTAAAATCAAAAAGTAGGTTCATCAGAAGACGCAAATTAATATTTAAAAAAGGAAAAAAAAAACAATAAAAAAAGAGCAATCGAAATCAAATGAATCACAACTGAGGCAGGCGAGCTTAAGTACTTCAGAACCTACTTGATTGCTGAAGAACCTAATTAATACTTATTTGATTAATAAAACCTATTTGAGCAGTGAGGAGCTCATAGGCAATCGTTGGAGAAACCTCCATTAAAACTGTTTTTACCAGATGACATAAATTTGAACCAGACAATAAAATTACTTTAATTTTTTTTCACCTCGTTTTCCTTATTAGTAGTTTCGGTAGTGGCTTATTTATTTCTAATTTAAATATGTACATGCTATGCATGCTACAAGCATATACATTAATATAATTTTTACAAATATTCTACTTGGGCGAAGACTCCCCGTTTAGTAAATGGTGACTGATGCACGTTAAATTTGTCGAGTCGCAAAGTCTTCCATGTTCCCATAGCAAATCAATACCTCTGGGGGTACTGATTCAGGAGTTTCCTTGTCTTCTGGATCGGTTCAAAATTACAAGGCTACGGACATAAGTAGTCGTAAACCAAAAATTGGGTCTGCTGTTCAACGATATATATATATATATATATATAAAATATTCTACTTAGAGTCGTGATGGCTGAAGGGATAGAGCGTTCGCCTTCCGACGAGGTGAACCGGGTTCGATCCCAGCGATGGCTGGTTGATTCGAATTCCGCATCCGGCTTGTACCTACAGCGGTGCTGACGTGAAATATTCTCATTGGTAGACGAATTATGGGTTCGAGTCCCCTTGCCGTCAGGCTAACCGTGGGAGGTTCTCGTGGTCTTCCTATATCCATGTAACGCAAATGTGGGTTAGTTCCATCAAAAAGTCCTTTACGAAGGCAAAATTTCTTCCAATACTTGATCCTGGAGTTCTCTTGTCTTCTGGATTGGGTTCAAAATTACAAGGCTTCGGAATTAAGCATTAGTTATTGTAAACCCGAAAATTGGGTCGGCTGTTCGACGACGATTATAAAATGAAAAAAAAAAAATTCTACTTAAAGCCGGGATAGCATGATCGGTTGGGCACTGGGCCTATGTCCAAGAGATCGTGGGTTTTTTCCCCTGCGGCCGATGACTCCCCGTGTAGTAAATGGTGAATGATGCAAGTTAAATCTGTGGAGTCACGAAGTCCTCCATGTTCCTTTAACAAATCGTACTTCTGGGGGTGCTAATGCAGGAGTTTCCTTGTCTTCTGGATTGGTTAAAAATTACAAGTCTCCGGAGTAGAATATTAGTAGTCGTAAACCCAAAATTGGGTTGGCTGTTCAACGACGGATATAAAATATAAAAAAATATTCCACTTGCATAGTTCAATATTTTTTTTCTCAAATAACTTAAAAACGATTTAAATGTGACCTACGTAACTAAAATATACTAGATGGATTTTATTCTGAGTTTGAAAGATTAGGTTTGAGAATAAATAATTTCTTTTTACGTCCAATTTTGGAGGAAAATTCAGCATAATAAATTAAAACGATAAAAGTCGACGTAGAAGTTATGTTTCTGAAAAATTCAATCTTAAGTGAAAAATCTTTTGCTACACTAAACCTAANCGAATTCTACATCCGGCTTGCACCGACCACAGTGCTGACGTGAAACATCCTCAGTGATAGACGGATCATGGGGTAGAGTCCCCTTGCCGTCAGTCTAACCGTGGGAGGTTCTCGTGGACTTCCTCTCCCTGTAACGCAAATGCGGGTTAGCTCCATCAAAAAGTCCTCCACGAAGGCAAATTTCTCCCAATACTCGATCCAGGAGTTCCCTTGTCTTCTGAATTGGGTTCAAAATTACAAGGCTACGGAGTTGAGCATTAGTAGTCGTAAACCCATAAAAATTGAGTCGGCTGCTCAACGACTGTTATAAAATAAAATAAAATATTCTACTTAAGGCCGGGATAGCCTGATTGGTAGGGTACTGGGCCCATGTCCAAGAGGTCGTGGGTTCTATCCCCTCAGGCCGAAGACTCTTCGTGTAGTAAATGGTGACTGATGCACGTTAAATCTGTCGAGTCACAAAGTCTTTCATGTTCCCTTAACAAATCGTACTTCTGGGGGTGCTGATGCAGGAGTTTCCTTGTCTTCTGGATTGGTTAAAAATTACAAGTCTCCGGAGTAGAACATTAGTAGCCATAAACCAGAAATTGGGTCGGCTGTTCAACGACGGATATAAAATATAAAAAAATATTCCACTTGCATAGTTCAATATTTTTTTTCTCAAATAACTTAAAAACGATTTAAATGTGACCTACGTAACTAAAATATACTAGATGGATTTTATTCTGAGTTTGAAAGATTAGGTTTGAGAATAAATAATTTCTTTTTACGTCCAATTTTGGAGGAAAATTCAGCATAATAAATTAAAACGATAAAAGTCGACGTAGAAGTTATGTTTCTGAAAAATTCAATCTTAAGTGAAAAATCTTTTGCTACACTAAACCTAAGGAAAAATGTATTCCTGCATTTAATTTAATAGAAAACCAAGACTGATATAATCTGAAGGACAAGTCAAAACAGAATATGGCTACATATTTTTAAATAAAATTATATTTCGAAAGCATCTATTTGAAATAAATTACTTTTCTTTCTATATTTTATTCTACCATGAGATGATGGAAAATTGGCTTATATAGGTATTTTCAAAATAGATAAGTTTTCTTGCAAAGTTTAATGAAATTCCATCTCTTATTATTGAATACAAAATAAATTTTTTCTGTGAAAGAAGATTACGTTCTCGTTCTTAAATAAGGATTAGAGATATTGTGTTTTGAGGGAGATTATAGAGGTTGAATCAAAATATGCTTGCAGCAGCTTTTTTTTTCTTTCTCCAATGTGGTCGAAAAAAATGGTTTATGTCTCTAACTTTGTACCTTGTAATAACTAAATTATAAATAATTGGATCATAAAATTAAAAATATAGTAAAGACAGTATTCTGTTCTTTTAAATTATAAACGCCAAGTGTCTATTATACCGATTGTTGTTGCTGTCTTGTCTGTATCACTGCGAAATATTTCTAAAAGTTTGAAGAATGAGATTAGACCGATTAGTTGGGTCAAAAAATTCATTTTGCTTTTGTGCGGAAATAAATTTTGACCAATACCAGAGTGGGTTCTGCTCATATGGCTTTTTCCTAATTACTTCCTAGTCTTGATGTCCCGCAGTGGACTAATCGTTAAGACACGGTTCCCATCAGATCACCGAAGTCAAGCATCAGTGGCTGCGGTCAGTGTGCGGGTGGGTGACCACTTGGATCAGTCTGCCTAAGGACAGAGGGTGTGCGGTATTGGTCCTCGTTAAACTGTTCTACCGTAAAGTGCTCGACTTCGCGTGCAGGTCGTCGGGCTACCGAAGCAGAGTGCCATCCCCTCTGCGGAGGATCAAAATTGTGATGGCATGTCTTCGGATCATCCTCAGGGATGTTTCCCAGACCGTCGCCAATAGCCCATTGTGCAGCTCTAGTGCGACGTAAATGAACAAATCAATCAATCAATCTAACTTAGTCTTGATAAACACGGAGGCCACGATTGCCGCGGGATCACGCTTTTCTTCTTATGAGGAATTCGAAAGAACTCTCTCTATTGTTATTGTTAATTTACGTCGCACTAGAGCTGCACAATGGGCTATTGGCGACGGTCTGGGAAACATCCCGGAGGATGATCCGAAGACATACCATCACAATTTTGATCCTCTGCGGAGGGGATGGCACCCCCGCTTCGGTAGCCCGACAACCTGCTCGCGAAGAGAACTTTCTCTAAATTGAGTTACCATGAACTGATGTTTTTTTAAGGTTTATCACTGTCTGGAGCACTTTTGCGCGGTATAACATATTTTTATCTTTTAAAAAGTAAATACCACTACTCGGTATACATTTGCCCGGCGAATCTTACATTATTGTTTTTATAAGGTTAAGGGCCAATGCCTGGTATACATTTGCTTGTTATACTATACACTTATTTTTTTGGAGGTAAAGTGCTACTGCCCGGTATACCATACACTCATGTTTTTAAGGCTAATTGATACTGTCTTGTATACTCTACATTGATGTTTTTTAGGATTAAGTACCACTGCTCGGTTTACATTCGGCCGGTATGCTATACACTGATGTTTTTTAAGGGCTAGTGACACTGCCTGGTATACAAAACATTGATATTTTTAATGGTTTTATACACTGCTCAGTATGCATTTGCCCGTTCTACCTTATAATTTTTTTTTTATTTCATGACCGTCGTTGAACAACCGACCCAATTTTTTTGGGTTTACTCCTACTAATGTTCAACTCCGTAGCATTGTAATTTTGAACCCAATCTAGAAGGCAAGGGAACTCCTGGATCAAGTACTGGGTGAAATTTGCCTTCGTGGAGGATGAAGTTATGATGAAACTAACCCGCATTTACATTACATGGAGAGGAAAACCACGACAACCTCCAACGGTTAGAATGACGGCAAGGGGACTCTGACCCCTTGCTACCTTGTCTACCACTGAGGACATTTTGCGTCAGCACTGTGGTGAGTACGGAATTCGAATCAACCAGTCATCGCTAGGATTCGAACCCGGATCACCTCATTGGATGGTGAGCGCTCGATTTCCTGAGCCACTTCGGCCTATTCTAAACACTGATGTTTTTAGGGTTAAGTGCCACTCTCTGGTATACACCCGATATACCCTGCTTTGATGTTTTTAGGATTAAGTACCTCTGCCCGGTATACTAATACTCTGATGTTTTTAAGGTTTAAATAAAGTTGATATATTTTATACAACATATACTTTATAGAATATATTTTAATCTTTAACACAAATTTTATTTCTATCAAAGTAAGTACTAGGCATGGTTTAATAAGGCTAAATCAAACAGTCGTTTTAAATACATAAGTGAACACTACTACTACCGTGATAAAAAAAGTTACCAAAAATGTACACCAATTTCATGGAAAAGGACGTTTTCTGGTTTTTATTGACATAGAGATTTATTTTTGTTCATAGTATTCTACAGAAACTCATATTGAAAAATGGTCAGATTTTGTACATTGATCATTGAAAATTCAGAATTTTATAAAAATGACATATTCTTCTAAATAAATTCTTAAACTTATTATTATACTGTTTTTCCTTATACAATATATAAGTTTCGATGATTACGACTTCCAATTAATAATTTTTCTTTATTTAGCACTATGTCAAATAATTTTAGGATTGTTGACTTTTAAGTATTTTGTATTTGATAAATGAAAAAAATGAAATAGAAAATAGCGATTAAAAAATTATGAATTTTAACAAAATCTATCATGTTATTTACCACAGGATTCACTTGACTTTTTTGTTGCAAAATAACTTACGATTTCCTTGCATTAAAGATTAATTTATTTTAGATTCCCTTAAAAACGTAATCGAGGTTCAATATAGATAATTACTCCAAACGTGTTTTTAGTACATTTTTGAATTCAGTATTTCTATGAATTGCTGTGATTATATCTTCTTCTTCTATTGCTGTATGTTTCCTTTCTTGCGCAATTTTGTCGGCTGCCTCAATAAGTTGGAAGGCTAAATATTCTTCGGCAGCTGCCAAAAACACTGGAACTTCCCGAGATACTGCCGATTCCTCTTCGCCTGCCTGTAGCATTTGAGATATTTCAGTTATAGGGAAAACTAGATCATGGTCCACAGGCTTAGAATCACTACGTGAAGATGGAAATCGATTTATTAGTTTAGGAACATTTTTAGAAACTGTTTCGTTATTGCGAATCTCTTTGCTGTATATATTTTCCTTATCTGAAATGGAAGGCAATTACAAAAGTTAATTTCCTTAGATAAAATGAAGGAGATCTTGCTGATTATTTTAATACTATTAATAAAGACATCAACACGTTAATACTCTCGCAAAGAATACTTAGAGGGGATTGAATAAAAATTAAGTTTAAGGAAAGTAAATTTATAGTATAAATTATTTACTATTGTGCAACCGAGAAAAATCGTTTGCTATTTTTGAAAATCCAGACGATATCTAATCAGAACACATAAATCACAGAAATAAAAAAGTTCACACATTTCTTACCATAGCATAAAATATGTAATCTATAGAGTAGAATTAAACATGGAATCTAACATAAACGTCTGTCTAATCAAATTTTCGACTTAATAATTTTTACAAGAAAAAAAGAGGGAACACCTATTATGCAGTTGACAAAGAATGCTCCAAATACTTATTAATGTCAAAAATATTTTAACTAGATATCATAGTCAGTTACTTTTGTTTACTATGGTATATCACGAAAGAGTAAATCACATGATCTGTAACTAAAAAAAAAACAAAACAAAGATGAAGGTATTCGAAACTGTCATTAATAGAAAATAAATAAAAACTATAGCATTATTCACCTGAGAACTATTAGTTATTTTTACCTGCTGTAATTTTCAACTACTTATACACTGCCGAACTCATTTAAAGAGTAAAATCTCAAGATTAAAATAGATTTTTGTATAAATTAGTTTATTATTTTTAGAAACAAAGAAGTTATTACGACTAATGTTCCAAAACCAGAACTGCTAAAATAAGAGGAGAAAGTCAAAAACTTATCAACGTTGTTGCTGATATTTGGGCAAAAAATGCAATTGATTTTCATTTATAAGTAATCAAATAATTGGGATATTTATATAAGTTATGATACTTACGATTGTAATTTTTGTCGAGATTACAAATAATCATGGTAAATAGTAATCATTATGAGCGAATTTAAGATATCATAATATAACTACAAATAATTATATGATTCAGATCTCCAAAAATCTCAAAATATTTTGCGCTTTGCTGGGCATGTCAGTCTATAAGTTATATGTTCGACTGAAACTTTTACATGCCTAAAATATAGCTTTTGAATGCATGCCAAAATATGAATGTAATATTACTAATTTGTAGTAAGAATGACATTAACAACAGTATGTCTGTAACAACACTTTTATTTTAAGTATTAATTCAGAAGTATTATGTTAACAAGGAAGTATTAAGCACGAATAATCATTGATGTAGTTGTTTTGCATTGGCCTCCGCTCGTTTTGTTTGATTACGCATTGATTGAGTAAACGCAGAGCATTATTACTAACAGAGATGCATTATCGGTTAGTGCTAATCTGCACGCCTACTTCCTTTCGTGCAAAACTACTAATGTTCACTTGTGACTGATGGATCAAAAGTTTGACGGTTCTACTCAGTGCTCATTCGTCAATGCCGTCAATGCTCACACTCCTTGAATGATTGCTTATCTTAGTGGACAATCTGTATGGCAACGAGGTTTTAATTCGATTCTTCACATTGAATCCTTACTTACAGACATATGTATTGGGAGAAATGGAGATTATTATCTTTGATAGAAAATTATTTAAAAATCTAACTAATCTAATATGAGAATGCTGCTGGTTTTTGAATAATGCTGATTTTATTATTATAGAGGAGTAAGGATCCATAAGTAATAATTAAGAACATCCCAAACTTATGAAAATATTAACAGTTAGCTCCTGGATTCTAGTAAATAATTATTGAATAATCATAATCTTTATCTTTTTTTTTTAAATAATTCATAATCTTTATCTTTTTTTAAATAATAAATCTTAATCATTAATAACTAATTTTCAGAAGTGATAAATCCTACTTCATAATTTCAAGAAAGCATATTATTTAAGAAAATTGGCATTAACCATATGTAACCAGAAGTTGTGATTAAGTGTAGCAGACAGTTTGAAAAATTGTACACTTGGGAATTACCAACGTAACAGAAACAACATAGTTTTTTGCTTTTGCTTTTATTATCCAAAAACTGGGCTGCTGGGCCGCGCAGCGGCCCATATCCAATACATCATGAAAATTGATTTAAAAATATTGTATAAAAACTCTTTGTGATGAGCAACATTATGGTTACATAGTTTTTATGAAAGCTCTTTTGAGTATAATGGGACAGTTGATACGTAACAGAGATGTTAATGAGCTAGTTCAGCCTTGATTACAGATACAGAAATATTTTAATGGTAAACCATACTTTCAACACTTACATTAATTTAATGCTGATGACAACCAAAGAAATCTTGAATTTTATTGGAGAAAACTGCATCTTAACACGTTATTTATCTATCCAAAGAGAATGCTCGGAACAATTATTTTATTCATCTGATTTTTATGTACATTGATTTCATTCTCCACCGAATTTGTGTTCTCAGTGGCAGGGTACAGCATTTCGAAGGATGTTTTAGCATCCAGTAGATGATTTGCGTATATTAATATCTATTTTTTCACATCAGCTTTCGTCTTATTTTTTAATACAGTCATGTGTTTTTGATGTCGAAAAATTAGTTTTCAAGTAGCGGAAGTTGCTCTGTGTTTGGTTACACTTTGCGAGGAAGCTCTAATTAGTTACCTGGAATTAAGAGGGTAAAATTCCCTAACGACCCATTACGCCGAATTCAGTGCAGTAATGCCTGCGAATTCAGTGGAGTATATAGGAAATGCTGGGAATAAAATAGTTACGTTCTGCTATGACGTGAGAGGAGGACAGCAGTCTTCCTGCAGGGTAATTTGTTATTTTTAGAAGAGATGGTGCACAGAATTTGGTTTTGGTTTTGTATATAAGGGGAATATTTTTTTCCAATGCCCACCTGGAGAATGACCTTTCGTCATACAGGCATCTGAAGGGCAGATTTGTTGGTTACTCTTTGAGGGGCACCATATTAGGTGGGCCAACGTTGCCCCCACAATAAGGACAGATAGTACAGAGAATGAAAGAACATCCATGCCTTACCCGGGATTCGAACCCAGAACCTTTCTGATGATCTAGTTCCCTGACCCTACACAGGCCGGTCGGAACCAATAGTAAATAAATTTTAATATTTAGGAAAATGTCTACTGTTGTTGTTGCTTATTCTCATCTGGCTTGACGAAGTCAGACCAGATCTATGAACCCATTGACCTGAATGAAATCGAAGACCAAAGGAGGAGTAGAGTAGATGTCTTCCCAGAGACAAGACAGTCCAGGATATAATCGGCAGAAGCCCGGTGTAGATGGCATTTAGGGCAGAGGGGTAGGTTTTAGTTCCTTCAGAAAATTGTAAGCCCTTTAGATGGCCGGTAGCTGCGAGGGAGAGCGTGGAAAATCCCTACTAAATTGATACAATACTTAAAGTGTGATACTCAAAAATGTCTGCAAAAAAGTATAATTTACTTTGAGTTTTAGTTGATCTAAAAATTTTTACGATTTCAGACTTCACTAATTTTTATTTTGTTTATTTTTTTTGTTTCAAGCTGAAAAAACAGTTAGCATTATTATGTAATTAGAAATAATATATAATTAGAAATAATATATAATTAGAAATAATATATAATTAGAAATAATATATAATTAGGAATAATACATAAGCAGTAATTATATAATTAGGAATAATATATTCTGCTATTTTTGTAATTAGCTGAAACATAACCATTTATTCCAGTTTTGGCATCTTATATAAGAATTGAAATCAAACAAAAATTGTAATTATTTGTAAAAACCCTTAAAAAGCGAAAAAATTCTTAGAAGTGTGGTAATAAAAGTATTTCGAGTTTTTCCCAATGAAGTATAATTACTTTTAGTCGCAACTAATCCAAAATTCTTCAGGATTTTGTTTTTTACAACTCTTTCCTTTTGGCTTAACTTAGGTAAAGTTGAAAGATACTTCTTTTTACCTGAAAAAAATATTTTCACAATTACTTTATGATTTTTTTTTTTATAATTACAATTTTCATATTGGCTAAGAATCAATAGAAAATAAGTTTTAATTGTTATTGTAAATCGCAATAAAATGGATAAAACCATAAAACTGTGGTACACCATTGTTTTCAACAAAATTTATAATTACCTTGAGCTAAAGTTGGCTTAAAGTTTTGTACGACTTGAGATTTTATAAGTTTTTTCTTCGCTGAAATTTTCTTCTTTGTAGCTAGAAAAAGGAATCAGATTTTAATTTTTTCTTTATTGCAATTTTAGCATCGTGTGTGAGAATTATAAGCAACTAAATTTTAATTATTCCAGAAAACCCCTGAATAGCGGATAGAACCCTAGAAGTCTGTGATTAAATGTATACAGTGCGCAAAATAAAAAAAAGAAAACGAACAACCTTTAGTACTTTTGATCTAATGATCAGATTTTTAAGTTCTAGGACTCCATCTTAAAGGTTCAAAGAGGTGACCAAGAAAAAGTTAGTCAATAAGTGCAGGAGATATTTTAGTTTCAAAATCAGTCCCCAAAACGTATTCTCTCTAAATAAACAAACCTTTCTGTTCGACGGAATCAGATTTCTTAGTTCAAAAATAAAGGGGGTGGTCATAATCTGAGAAATATGGTCCGCATATTTAGGTCAGGAGAGCGGTTCGAAGTTTAAACCTCTTAATGTTTGTTTCATTTTTTGCTTATTTTACTACATCTCGAAAATATTTTAAGCGAATTAATTTTTTTGCACACAATTATTAAATTCGTTTATCCAAAGTTAGTTCCATGAAAAATATAACTTTTCAATAAACACTTATTATTTTTTATTATTTTACTTATTATTAGTCGGAAAATTTTGATATGTAAGGCATACATTTTTTTACATCCTTTTAAAGAGCGTAATTTTAAATGGCGAAATTCAAAATTACAGCGAAATCGGTCGAATAGTTCCTGAGAAATCGAAATTTGAAAAAGTCATATTTTTGAAATTTGATTTTTCAGTAAATATTCGACCGATTTCACTCAAACTTTGAACTTAAATACAATATTTAATACTGCATTCTTTAAAATTATGCAAGATATTGTATCCTTTTCAATTCAAAATTTTTCCGACTATTATTGAATAAAATAATAAAAAATATTTTGAGGGTCAGAAATTTGAAACTATCGAAAAAAAGATATTTTATTCAGAAAAAGTACGTTTTTGTGTCTAATTTTGTAAATCAAATTATCAACTGCACTGATTAATTGGCATATTTGAGGTCCCGCCCTACCAATCATTACGATTGAGCCTTAGAACGTGAAGATCCGATCATTAAGCCAAAAGTTATTTAGGGTGGTCGGTTTATTTTTTTGCACACTGTACTTCAATTTAGTTAAAATGTATAGTTTCCTTTAGTTATAATTGATTCAAAATTTTTTACAGCTCAATGTTTCACCATTTTTTCCTTTTGGTTTAAATTAGGTAAAGTAAAAATTTTATTTCTTTTTAGCTAAAAATAAATTTGCTCAGATTTAATTTTTTTCCATTAATTTATTGTATAGGAGAATCAATCGAAAACAAATTTTTCATGTTTATGTAGATTCATATGAAATAGTTATAACCCTAAAATCTTGAAAGAATGAGGTTTTTGCCAAAAATTATAAATACCTTGTCCTAAAGTTGTCCCAACATTTCTTGCGACATGGTCTTTTAAGCATTTCTCACGACTTAGCGTTTTATTCTTTGTTGAATTTTGCCTCTTTGTAGCTGAAAAACATGACACCTATTTTTATTATTTCTTTATATCAAGTTTGGTATGTATATGTGAATCACAAGTAATTAAGTTTTAGTTGTTTATGATAAACCCTACGAAGGGCCCTAGAAATGTGGGGATAAATATATTTCAACATTTTAGTTAAAAAGCATAATTACCTTTAACAGCAATTAATCCGAGATTTTTTATGACTTTAGGTTTCAATACTGTTTTCTTACTGTGATTTATCTTAGTTAAATTTGAAAACGTTCCTTTTTTTGCTGAAAAAAAAGTTGTGTATGAATTTTTATGATTTTAGCTTTAGTATTGCAATAGAGAACCAATTAAAAAGTTATTTTTGTCAGTAAGCATAATTACCTTGAGCTAAGGTTGTTTCAAAATTTTTGACGCCTTTATGTTTTACAACATTTTGCTTTGCTGGAATTTTCTTGTCTGTAGCTGAAAAAATGGAGCATATTTCATTTTTGTTTTCAGTTTCGGCATTGCATTGAACAATTGCAGGAAAATAAGTTTCGATCGTTAGCGAAAACCTCAGCAATATGAATACAATTTTAAAAGTGTGATAAAAAATGTACTTTAATTTAGTTAAAAGGAATAATCACCTTTAGCCGCAATTGATTCAAGTCTTTTTACAACTTTAGGTCATTATCAAAAACTGTAAAAAGACTTTTCAATGTCTTTTACTACTTTTTTCTAATGGTTTAACTTTGGAAAAGTTGAAAAATTTCTTTTTAGCTGAAAAAAGAAACGATTTGAACAAATTTTAATTTTTATTTATTATTGTTTTAGTACTGTGTGAGAGAATTAACATAAAGTAAATTTTTAATTTTCAAGTAAATTGCAATTAAATGCAAAAGATATTAAAAGTATGATGCTCCAATATTTTTGTCAAAAAATGTAATTATCGTGAACGTTGTCCTAATTTCTTTCAAACTTTAAGGTTTTACCACTAAATAGTTTTGGTGTAATTTTCATTTTTTACCAGAAAAATAATTAGTGCATATTCTATTATTTATTTATTTCAGTTTAGGCCTCCTACTTAGAGTTACAGGCAAATAAATTTGAAATGTTCTTGAAAACCCCTAAGTAGAGGATAAAACCCTAGAAGTGTTTGCATAAAAGAATTTCAACTTTTCAGTTAAAAAGTATAATTACCATTAGCTGGTATTGTTATAAGTCTTTTTACTACTTCAGGTTTCATCACTTTTTTCTTCTGGTTTAACTTAGTTAAGGTGGAAATTTTCCTCTTTTTAGCTGAAAAAGAGATTTGTACACATTTTTACTTTTTTTTCAATCTTACACTTTTAATAATGTGTGAGAGAATCAGCAGAAAGTAAATTTTTTATGTTTATGCAAATTGCAATCAACTGCATAGAGCATTAAAATTATAATATTGCAATGTTTTTGCCAATAAAGTAAAATTACCATGTGCAAAAGTTGTTTCAATTTGTTTCAATCTTTTGGGTTTTATGATTTTATCGTTTGTTGAAGTTTTCTTGATTTTAGAAGAAAATATATCAGTGCATATTTTATTATTCCTTTATTTCAGTTTTACCTTGTATGTGGGAGTTGCAGACAAATATATTTTAACTAGTGGGATGCACCCCTTGCTCGCTAACGCTCGCCAACCCCAGAAAATTGCTACGCAATCTTATATGGTTTGCGTCGCAAACCAAGCTTGCTTAGCTCGCTACTACTTAGGTACATTGCAAATGCACAAAATTCAAAGAATTCAAAACAATCATTCAAATCCATAAAACAACTTTAAAAAAAATTGCATCTTTTTAGTAAATACTAAGTCATTAAAATAAATTTGAATTCAAATAAATGACATGTAAGTCGTTAAACCTATTAGAAATGTGCTATAGTATAAAATCTTAAAGCGTAGCAGCCCGACTGAGACTCATTTTTCAATAAAAACTAATAATAATAATAAAACAAATAAATTCGTGATATAAATCAAAAATAGTCAAATAAATTCTTAATTTATAAATTCGTAAAAAAAAGCGACATATCTATCTAAAGAGACCTATCGACAAAAACTACTCACTTCCACCTCTCTCTCTGGTTATTTCAGTTTCCGTTTTTAAAAGCGCTATATGTTGAGCCACCTCAGCTAGATTTGGCATTTGACATTTTTAGCGGCAATCATTTGTCGATTTTCTAGCGTTACCATTCGGGGAGCTGCAATGAGGTTTTTTTTTGTCGCCGTGTAAGAGAAATATATATATATATATAGATTATTCGTGAGAACTCCTACGTTTGCGGATACTAACCTAGTATTAATAAATGTAAAAAGTTTAATCACCTTTAGCTGTAATTGATCCAAGTCTTTTTACAGCTTTCGGTTTCACCACTTTTTTCTTCTGGTTTAAATTAGGTAAAGATGCAATTTTCCTCGTTTTAGCTGAAAGAGAGATTTGTACAAATTTTTACTTTTTTTCATTCTTACACTTTTAATAATGTCAACAGAATGTAAAGAGAATCAACAGAAAGTATAGTTTTCATGTTTATGCAAATTGCAATCAACTGCATAGAACATTAAAATTATAATATTGCAATATTTTTGCCGATAAAGTGAAATTACCATGCCCAAAAGTTGTTCTAATTTGTTTTAATCTTTTGAGTTCTACCATTATATCGTTTGATGACGTTTTCTTGATTTTAGAAGAAAATATATCAGTGCATATTTTATTATTTCTTTATTTCAGTTTTATCTTGTATTTGGGAGTTGCAGACAAAAATATTTTAATTATTCGTGATAACTCCTGCCTTTGCGGATACTGACCTAGAAGTGTATTAATAAATGTAAAAAGTTTAATCACCTTTAGCAGTAATTGATCCAAGTCTTCTCACAGCTTCGGGTTTCACCACTTTTTTCTTCTGGTTTAACTTAGGTAAAGCTACAATTTTCCTCTTTTTAGCTGAAAAAAGATTTTACAAATTTTAATGTTCTTCATTCTTACAGTTTTAATAATGTGTGAGAGAATGACAGAAAGTAAATTTTTAATGTTTATGCAAATTGCAATCAACATATGTATAGAAAACAATGTATAGACAGCAGCAAACAACAATGTATAGAAAATTAAAATTACAATATTGCAATGTTTTTGCCAATAAAGGGAAATTACCAGGCGCAAAAGTTGTTCCGATTTGTTTCAATCTTTTGGGTTTTTCCATTTTATAGTTTGCTCAAGCTTTCTTGATTTTAGAAGAAAATATATCAGTTCATATTTTATTATTTCTTTATTTCAGTTTTACCTTGTATGTAGGAGTTTCAGACAAATATATTTGAATTATTTGAGAGAACTCCTACGTTTGCGGATACTAACCTAGAAGTGTATTAATAAATGTAAAAAGTTTAATCACCTCTATCCGTAATTGATCCAAGTCTTTTTACAGCTTTCGGTTTCACCAATTTTTTCTTCTGGTTTAACTTAGGTAAAGTTGCAATTTTTCTCTTTTTAGCTAAAAAAAAGATTACACAAATTTTCATTTTCTTCATTCGTACAATTTTAAAAATGCGTGAGAAAATCAATAGAAAGTAAATTTTTCATAATTATGTAAATCGCAACCAATTGCATAGGGAAATATGATATTCCAATACTTTTGTCACAAAGTATAATTGCTGTGAATAAATGTGCTTCAATTTTAGTTACAAACTATAATCAACTTGAGCTGCAAATGGTTCAAGTCTTTTTACAAATTTAGGCGTCACCTCTTTTTTCTTCTGATTTAACATAGGTAAATTTGATATTTTCCTCTTTTTAGCTGAAAAAAAAATTTACAAAAACTTTTTTTTATTATTACAGTTTAAGTTTTGAATGAGAGAATCAATAGAAAATGAATTTTTCATGTTTAAGTAAATCGCAACTGAGTGCATAAAACTCCATCGTTTTTATCAAAAAGTATAATTACTATAAACAAAAGTTGCATCAACTTGTTTTAATCTTTTAGGTTTTACCACTTTATCGTTTACGAAATTTTTTTTTTTAAGCAAAACAAATTATTAGTACATAAATTCTTTATTCGAGTTTTTTAGCATATGTGGTAATTACAGTCTAATAAATTTTAATTGTTCGTAAATATATATACCACTANGTATTTATATATATATATATATATATATGAGGTAAAAAGGTATGTTTATTAAAAAAAGTACGTTTTTGTGTCTGATTTTGTAACTTAAACCATCATCTGCACTTATTAATTAGCATATTTGAGGTCGAGCCATTAATAACCGATCATTAGATGAAAAGTTATTCAGAATGGTCCACTGTACACTGCTTGACGATTGCTAAGGAGCAACTGATTTATGCAAAGTAGCGTTCTGACAGCTGAGGAATAACAGCCTAATGAATTTTCGCAGACTAATGAATTTTAATTGTTTATGAAAACTTTTGTGAAGTGTGGTAAAAAACTGTATTTACTAGAAAATATGTTGATCTTTAGCCTTAATTGAGCAAAGACATTTTGCGTTTCTAGTTTTTAATACTTTTTCCTTTTGATTTCATTTAGCTAAAGTCAAAAGTTTTCTCTTTTTAGCTTAAAAAAATGATTTGTACATATATTTATGATTTAAATTTCAGTATCGTATAACAGAAGCAATGGAAAGAAGCTTGTGCATGCTTCAGTTTATCCCAATAAAATGGTTAAGACCCTAATATCAGGAAAAGTATAATTACCTTGAGCTGATGCTGTCCCAAAAGTTTTCACACCTCTAGGTTTTACCACTTTTCGCTTTCCTGAAATTTTCTGGTTTGTTGCTGTAAAAATATTGGAGTATATTTTTATTTTCTCTTTATTTTCTTTATTTCAATTTTCACTTCATATGTGAGAATAGCAAGCAAATAAATTTTAATTGTTTACTAAAACCTCCGCGAAACCTTTGCGAAATCTTTCGTGTAATGATCTTTTCATTGAAATTATGAGATATAATCTCGGAAACTAATTCTTCTGGAAAGCATTCTCACAACAGCTCGTTGTTGGCTAAGGAGTCGTTGAGGTTACAACTCCATAATTTCATGACAAACGACGTGAATATGATAGTGTGGTTAGCACTGTGCACAGAGTGCATTTACTGTGCACAAAGTCCTCCAAGTTCCCATAACAAATCAATACCTCTGGGAAATAGGAGCCTATTTACATTTTTTCTTGATATATCTATTTTGATAACGTATATGCGAATTGCTGGCAGTAATTTTTTAAGTGTTTATGAAAAACCCGACAAAAAGGTAAGTACGAGTTCTTTTAGTTAAGTACAAGTTCATAAAGCCGCAATTTAACAATAAACTTTTCATGGATTAAAGTTTTACCACATTTTAGCTTGGTTGAGTTCAGAATAAGTTTTCTTTTCTTTAGCGAAAAAAAAAAAAAAAATGGTTTCTGCATATATATCTTGCTTTTTTCATTATTTAATTTTTGGTGTAGCATTACAGAATCAAAAAAAAAAAAAAAAAAAAAAAAAAAAAAAAAAAAAAAAAAAAAAAAAAAAAAAANTTTCAAAAAAAAAAAAAGAAAAAAAAAATCTAAAGCGATAATTTCTTAGAAATACAAATTTTTCGTGTAATGACGTTTTCATTTAAATTATGAGATATAATCTCTGAAACAAACTCTTCAGGAAAGCATTCCCGGAACAGCTCTTTGTGGGCCAAGAAGTCGAGGAGATTAAAACTTCATAAATTTAGGAAAAACGACATGATTGCGACAGTGAGGTCAGCACAGAGTGCAGGCCGCATTTACTGCCCACACAAGCTGATATCATCAGTCAGAAGCTAGAATGGCTTCAAGCCACCTCTGAGGATCGAAGCCTAGTTCTTCACATTGACAGTTCAGTGCCTTAACCACTGAGTCATCACTTCAGGAAAGACACCTGACGACAGTAATTAGGTCCGGGATAACCTGTTTGGTAAGACGTTTGACTCTGGGGGAGATTGATCGTTCTCTGATTCATGTCAAAATCACGATCTGTGGATGAATGAATTGATGTATGAATGGTCAGCTCTGTAAAGGGGGCTGAGGAGTGTGTATGTGACTGAAGACGTATTCTAGATCATAGATGGCGACACTGAAAAGCAGGAAGCTCACCCTCTGTCTTAAATGCGCTTGGTATCCCAGGCATTCTTGCTGTCATTGGCAAGTGGCAATCGAAACAACAATAACACGACAGTAATTATACAGGACTGCAAATTCCAACATTTTTGTTAAAAAGTATGATTACCTTGAATTGAAATTGATCCACAACTTCTTTCAACTTTAGGTTTTGCCACTTTTTCTTCTGAGGATTTTTTCTTGTTTGTTTCTGAAAAAATTAATACATATTTTCATTATTTCTTAGAGCATCGTTATTAATTACATATAAATTATAACATAGTTACAAATATATATATATATATAAGTTTATAGTTGCAAATATTACAACAAAGTTTTTTAAGTAGGTAAATATTTTGTTTGAATATTTAATAACTGAGAGTACTTCTCTTTTTGAGGATTCATAAAGGATTCGTTTTAATTTGGAAAAAAAATCCCCTTTCATTATTATTTTGTTCCGTGTCTCTCTATGAACAAAAGAAAAGCGATTTTAATGACGCGTGAGTTGCATAAAAAGTCAATTTTATTTACGATTCTCTTTAATGGAAAAAAGGAGAAACTTTTATATCTCATAACTGTTACTAGATGGCAAAATTATTAGAAATAGTAGTTCTCATTTCTGACTAACATTCGTTTTGTAACTCGAATTGGTGCTCCTTCCTTTTTTGAGCAAAACCATTCGTTCTCGTTTAACCTGGNTAACTATATATATATATATATATATATATATATATATATTGCATAAATCTCCACAAAATGAGATCAGCTCTAGTGTTGTGGTTATAAAACTAACTTAAAATTTGAGTTGAAAAATTTAAAAGAAGATTTTTTTTGTTTAGTATAAAGGTTAATGACTCAAGAGATGAAATTACTTACTTTTGGGTCATATTATGCAGGATTTAAAAATACGTTCGGTAATTTGAACTGCAATGAAAGAAACTAAGGAAAATTCTGCAAGTTTCGATCTTTCATGCGTTTTTTAACTTGTTTATCATGTCTGCGCTTGGGTGGGGTCTTAAAAATGGAAATTCCAACAACTTATCTTGAGTACTTGATTATCAAGAAGAGCTCTTATTCTTATAATAATAAAATATTAAATTATCCCAACTGCGGGTGTGGGGATTTCAGATCTGAAATTATTTTTGCTCCTAAAACTACAGATTTTCATTTCAAATGACATTTTTAGGCTATTTTCTGTCGAAATGTACAAGTTAAAAGCGTCATCGATAACAGAGGGTCGTATAAATTATGTGACAAACTTCTGACGAAGTTCGGACAAATAATTAACATTAGAAATGCATAGAAACCCTTGACCAAAATGGCTGTCATACATGGCCTTCCAATACGACTTGCTCAGAAGTACAAGTACAGCTCATTGTAGAAGGCGCCTCTAGCGGTATAAGACATTTCCAGACATGGTTTTTTATGCAGTTTTAATCCTGATTATGTGCTCTAACTTTCCTCACAATTTCTCCAAACTTTTATGCGATCCCCTGTTATATTTAACGCTCTAAAACTTGCACATTTCGCCAAAAAATAGACTAAACGTCATATAAAATGAAAACTGTAGTTTGTAGAGAGAAACAGATGGAATTTGAAATCGGCAATGTGAATGTACCTAAGATCCGTTCAAAAATATCATACAACTGAAAACAAAAATTGTTCCCCAGTGTTATTCATGCTAGTAATGCTTAGTTAATTGCGGTAATAAGTACTACTGATATTGTAGTAACGTATGAGTGAATCGATGTAATAATCGCTGAATAGATGTAGTAATAAATAATTGTAGAAATAGATATATAGATTTAGTAATAAACAGGTAATATAATAGATGCTGTGGTAATAGATACCTAATATAGGTATTGGATTACAGGTTTTATAGTCAAGTACACTCAGTTGGCTATGGTGAGAAACAATCACAAGCATTAGAAAAATATTTTGACTTATTGATTTGAAGATAGTGAGTATAATAATATACATTGTTCTAATCAACTTTATATACTATCAACATTATGCTAAGCACTTTAGTAAGTAAGTGAAAAGATATTAATATTTTGCATTCTCTTTCATTGTATAAAGCTGAGGTCTACAGAAAATATACTTCCTTGCAAATAGTGAAAAATATATGTATAACACAATAATATGTCGTATATTATAATTCCAATCAGTTTAAACATTTGGTAAGCTAGAAAAATAGCAAATCGTAGGAGAGTTTTCAAATCTGGACATAACTCGAAATTCTAGTTTCCGAAAATGGACACAGCTAAAAATGCGCTTTTATGAAAATGGACAAAGCTGGCAATGCGTGCTTAGGAAAATGGACCAGCAAAAGATGCACCTTTTCAGTTTTCAATACAAATGTAGCAGTTAAATGAGGAATTATTTGATTACTTTTCATTACTTATCTATACACTTAGCATAAACGTTAACTCTTTGACATATAGAGATCAATACTGGTATCCCTTTCATGTATTTTTTTCTAAAGTTCTAATTAGAAGTAAAAATATGCTCTGAAATTTTTTAATTATAAAAAAATCTAATAGTTGCTGTTAGATTATCTAAAAATAAAATATATTAGATCATCAGACTTATGAAATTAATTGATTTTGTAAATTTTAGAAATTTCAATTATTAACCGTTTCTCTAATATCTAAATAACTGCAAATAAGTGCAAATTTGAAAAATTATTGTATGGAAGTGAGCCATGTTTGGAAGATTTTAACTTTAACACAGAGAAAGGTATCGATGTTTTATGCTGTTTCTCATGACCATAAATTATTAAAATTCTAAATATGTTTTATTCTTATTTTAACCTAAAGTAATACAAAATAATGAAAAATGTACGAAAAATATGCTTAATAAAAATTCTGCGTCAAAAGGTTAAGGAAAATAATATTGAGGACGAGGTTGGAATTATAATTGCAATCATATAGTTAAATTATAGTAAATATTATAGGTAAAAATGATTTCATAAAAGCTTAACCTGGAGAAGGAAAAGGAGGGTCAACCAAAACTTTTAAAACGGTATCTAATACCGACAGCATTCCAATTTTAGATTCATAAACATTTATTTTCAATACATTATTAATTTCGTGGGAATTTTAACAGTTGAGTTTTAAACCCTGTTTTGTTTTGAATTTGAAATTTAAGAGCTATGAAAATTATTTCTAACTTTTTATAATTATCTCTTACTGTGCTTCAAGCTTTCATTGACCAAAAAATTAAAAATTTAAATCATTGAACCTGTAGCTTAGCATCGAGCTTATAATATTTTTGGATGTTATTACAATATAATTGATTATAATATAATGTAATTTTAATGATTATATTACAATAATTAATTTAACGTAATCGATATATTGCAATATATTTTCAGGACAGGAATAATCGATTTTTCTGTGTAGTTTAACTACTCCAATAAAACTAAATAATTTACATTATTTTCGACATTTCAATATTTTTGCTACTCAAATAAAATTATCGGTGATTAGTGTAATATCGCATTCGATAGTTATAGTTAAAAATAATATTCGTAATTTTATCGTATTCATTACTGTTATCGATTGTTATAACTATTGATAATAATCACAAAATTATGGCATTCGCTATTTATCTATGTCAATAATAAACTTTTTATTACATTACATGAAAATTTAATTTGGTTACCTTAAAGGATAAATATTTTATTGGTCATTATCAAAATAATTAATTACTAGAAATGTTTATTTTTTGTATGGAGTTATCTTTGCATAAAAATATTTTGCAATTGTACTTAATAGTCCTGAATTTTTACTTCAATTTCGTTTGGTAAACATATTTAATCCAAACATTTTCATTAATTAGCATTCTCATAAGATTTAATGAGTTATTACTTGAAAAAATTATGAAATTATTTCTTATTTGCATCATTACGTCTTATATTCTATTTTATTGCAAGCAATTTGACAAGCAATCTGAACTAATCTGATTCAGTAATAATTACATTTTAGAAACTGTTCAGTCAGCGTATTTTAAGTTTAATTTCATATACCCAATGATGCAAAACTCAAAAACATAAAATAAATTAAAATCATTTTAAATGAAGTAACGGAAAAATAATTTAATGACCAAATATCTCATTATCTTGTATGATCAGCTTTCCCAATCTTGTGAATAAGTTAATAAATTACTTCTCTTCCAATGAATATTTCAGTTTTTTCTGTAAATACATCAGCAAATTGAGACGATTTAAAACGAAAAAAAATTACTCCAGTTCAGTTGTACATCGAAAATACAAATTAAAATTGAAGTTAACTTAAATTGCATTTTAGATTTATTTTATTAAATTGCTTTCTATTTGAAGACAGGCTAGAGTGTTCTAAGCAGCATATTTTCAATAAAAAAAATAAGTAGAAAGTTTTAACGATAAAACTTAATTTCAAAAGAATCACTTTGTGATGTTTATATAAAGTTTCGGATTAGTCTTATCATGATTTTGATGGCTTTAAACGTCAAAGTTCGTGGAGATATTTTCAGATTTTATAAGGTATTGAATGATTTAAAGGAAATTTGAAAAATAAACTTACGAAAAAGATGTATTTAAATACACTGATAAAACATTACACTTCATTGTTACTGATATTAAGACTTTGAGCAGTGTAATCTGATTTAGTAATAATTACCGTCATTCGGGGCTACTTTGAGCAGGATTTCGCAGTTTTTGAACTTTGACATGTAAAAAAACTATATTAATTCAAACTTTAGTAACATTTATCGATATTATATTCATAAGTGGACTCAGACGAGTGAATTTGATCAATATTGTCATTATTTGTATGTAATATTTACGAATAATAAGTCAAAACATACCTTGCAAAAAGTAGCCCCCAGATGGAGCTACTTTGTGCAGCGATAGGAATTCAGTTTAATAATCATGTTTTTAGTAAAATATTGATATAAAATTGTTAAAAAAGTAAATTGTTGACATTTTTAACGACAAAAACATCAAGATATGTAAAGATATTAGTTTGAAAATAATTTTCAGCTTTAAAAAACCATTTTTTTTGAAGAATTGTTTCTTAAAAAGAATGTTTATTTCAAAACATTTGAGTTTAAACAAAAGGAAACCATATACATTTTTAAACATTGAAATGGATGAAATTTTAAAAATAATAATTATTACATATTCATTAACATTTATAATATTGTTAAATTTGAACATAACATCCTTGAATGAACATGACAGAACTTGCTCTTCAGTTTCTGTCAAAATCACCTGATGTCCTATAAAATATATTTTTATGTGTTAAATCGTTTGATTAATTCATTAGAAAAATCTTTATAGAAGAAATATAATAGTTTACCAGGAAGTTTCACGTGTTTCTTGTGAATTTTATTAGAGATAGTATTTCTGTGGATTTTGTACTTCCAAGAAGCTTCTGCAATCGACATAACACCAGCAACTGCTTGCAAACATTGTTCCAGCTTTTCTAAAGTGTAATCACGGTAGTTTCTCGTTCCATGTATTTTTTATAACATCTGACCATTTTTCTGTCGAAAAAAAAACGATTGAAACTTTGCACAAAGTAGCCCCAAAGTGCAATTTTTTTTTATTTTCCGTTTATTTGTTATTCATTTTCAAATTTTTTTAGCGCTAACATGATATAATTGTTTATTAATACATAAATAAAAAATTTTGCACTTACGACAATTGTTTTATCAGCGTCTTTGCATTTCACCGCTAAAGTTTCCACGCACACTTTTCGACATCCGACGTCCTCGGAAAATTGTTGACATTGGATGAACGAAACACACTCTGAGATTGTTTTAAAATTCGAAAAAATGTTTGTAGTAATAGAAGAGACTTCTATCTTCAAATTCCACACATTTTTAACGTGAAATAAACATAATACTGAATAACAGCACTTGAAAAATGCCAAATTCGAATTTGCACAAAGTAGCCCCCGCTGCACAAAGGTACATGACGGTACATAAATTTCAGTTATAACAGAATAACTTAAGTTCATAAATTAATATCAGACATAAATTTTCCTGCAGATATACTCAGATTAATAGGTATTGAATAATTTAATGATGAAATAAAGAGAAATTATGACTTGAATGATACTGAAGTAATATGCTTAAATTGTCTATAACGTAAAAAATATTGTGATTTTGTCATATTTTGAAACAATAAATGTTTAAAAAGTAAGGTTTAAAAACATAAATAAATAACAAGATTTAAAAAAAATATTTTTAGAACGTTTATATATAATCTAACCAGTGTTGATTAACATAGCTCTAAAATAAGTAGACGCACAGGTAATTACAGATTTTAAGGTATTAAATGATTTAATGGAGATGTAAAGAATAATTATAACATGTACTCCTATGTTAAAAATAATGTAAATACTCTTAGAAATTCTAGTGAAATTCGGAGAGTGAAGGAGCAAATTTTGATACTAGTTGGAAAATGTACTGCAAATTTCAGTACTTCCTATTTCGTAATTATTTAATAAATTTGAAGCATTGAAAACTTTTATGCCAAAATTTTACATATTTTACCTATTTTATATTCTGATTAAAATTATATAGGTAAATAAGTTTGTATTTGCGTAATATTCAAAGTAAATGAAAAATAATAATATATTTACTTCCAATTCGTACTAAACTAATACTAATTCAGAATCTAAATTGAAATTAACCTTCTGTCGAATCGAAATAAATTACTTTTATTATTAATCGGATTGCGGAAACCTGTCGTGGAACAAATTATATAAAGCATGATGGTTACAGCGTTCGATTGGTCACAGAAAGATTTGGGCTTCAATTCCAGAGCTAAATAACATCTCTCTCTCTCTCGCATTCTCTTAATATTGGTGATCATGAACAACAAACACGGAACTCTCTTACTCCTTAACAGATAGCACCACTACACTACTTCACCTCCTTCCAGGTTGCGTTTTTTCACACAATTTGTTTTTTAATCACACTATTCGAAGAAGAAAATAATCTACTAATTGGAATACTAAAATACAAATCTGATGAAAAATTATTAAAAGAATTTTTTTTTTTGGTCATGCAAATGTAATAATTTTCAATGACGCGATAAATAAGTTTAAAAATGACTTTAAAACTATTGATGTATCCCACCTAGTAAGGAAAGTTAAATTTTCTCAGAAAAATATTAATACATTTTCTAAACATTTGCTTCAGTTGATGGTATGGAAATCACTAATATGGTCATTATTATGGTAAAGATGGAAGATATATGGATCGTTTCTTTACGAACTTCTTATATCTGTCATGCAAATATAATAATTTTCAATGAAGCGATAAGTAAGTTTAAAAATTACTTTTAGACTATTGATGTATCCCACCTAGTAAGGAAAGTTAGATTTTCTCAGAAAAATATTAATACATTTTCTAAACATTTGCTTCATTGATGGTATGGAAGTCACTAATATGGTCACTATTAAGGCAAAGATAGAAGATATATGGATCAATTTTTTACGAACTTCCTGATATTCTAGTACTCTAAAAGCTTACAAGTTATTCAGTGATTTTTCAGTGTTTTTTTTAAATTTTCATAGTAAATGCAATACTATTATAGATCCAAAATAAGAATTACTTTCAGAGCAACGAAGCATCTTTTAACAAAAGTGATTATTTACTGAGTAAATACAATTGTGTATCAGATACAAAATAACACTAAAGGGAAAATATCAATTGCTGAAAAATGAAGTAGCTGACTTATTTCAATACTTAGTTTCTGAAACTGCGTATTAAAAATGAAAAAAACAATAAGGACGTTTTTTCCTTCCTTTAGAAAAATGCATCATAAATGTGAAAGGAAAAAAAAAAATCGTACATCATTGTAAGTAAACGTTTTATGAAATATTAAAAGAAATTATGCGTCTACCATGTATGTTCTCGAAAAAGTAATTTCAAATGAGTACATTCTTGGTATACTTTTAGAGATAACGAACATTGTGCCTTGACATTCTTGGCGAAATGTAACAATTATTCTTGACAAGTTAATTAACGATACATAGTTTCTTTTTTTTCTGCTCGTTTTGGTGAAGAGAACTTGAAACCGCAAATTCCTTTTAAACAATCCAAAATATACTTTTTCCTGGAAAGGAAAAGGAATTTAGAACATGAAGTTCTCTTATATGATTGATTACAAACATTTATCTTACATTTTTTGTTCTTAGCCGTTCTGAAGAAAAAAGGGAGACAAAGAAACAAAAACGCTTTTATTCTTTTTTAATTGAAAAGAAGGTAAATGCTTTTTAAAAGTACTGGTTTGTGGATTTGTTGTTATAATCATTATTTCATTGATATTTCTTAGATTTTTCTAGAAGGAAAATGGACAGAAAATGTTTACAGATAAACATAATTGGATACCTGTTGGTTGAGAAGAAAAAGTTCTCTGAAGTCAGCTGGTTATTATCAATGCATTAATTTTCAGATCAGATTTAATTGGGTACCTGCAAGTGATGTCACGCGCGTGTATTTAACCTGATAGGCTTCTGAAGCAGAGCATAAGCAAATGTCACGATTCAACAGCTAATCCAGTTCGATCTCCACACGTGACGTCACTTACAGGCATCTAAGGTACAGTACTTAACAGTACTTACTACAGGCACTTAAGGAAAAAGATTTAAAGCTACAGCCAGAACTCAAAAGATAAAATTCATTTCCAAATCCAATCCGATATCTCGAATTAAATATAATTAATTAATTTATGCTATTTAACCAACATCAAGTTGTGATTAAGTAGTATACCATTTTCAGTTCTTAATGTTTTTGTTAACTTCAGATTCTTTCTTTTATTAACGTTAAGGCACGATCACTTTTTCTTGACGCAAATTTAATGCACATTTAATGATAATTTTAATTCTTATATATCCAATTTTTAAATTTTTTTCTTTAAAGAATTATCTTAAGGTATGGTAATACGATTAAAAGTTTTTAATTTTTATATAATTCTTCTCTATAGACACATTTACTGACGTTGCAATACAGCTGATAAAATCTAATTTTCATAAAACTTTATTTTTCAGATTTGACTTACTGTATTTTGAAATAACAGCACTTTTCAAACTTAAAAATAATTCTTTTCTTCATATTTAGTTTAAGTCATTTTAGAATAATTAAAATTTCCCAATTTTAAACTGATTCTTACCTGTCGAATTAGATTGCACCGAATTAGATCTTACTTACGAATTAGATCTAAGAATGTCAGGCCATTTTTTGCATTTTTTATTTTAAATTTAATAAATAGTTAATATAATTTAATAGCACTTGTTATCTGCAAGCTGTGCAAATAATTTAAATAATGTTGCGTTTTAACACTAATACCAACAGACCAACAATTATAGTTTTGTTTTAGCTTAAATAATAAGCACCTTACAATGATTTTTTTCCCATTTGGTATTTAATTTAATTTAACTATGTACGGTGTTCCGTAATTCCATTCTTCAAGTTGTGTTTCTTATATTATTTGCTGAAACTGAAATAAAAAGGGGTCTCTTACTTACCAAACTTACAAGGTGGGATGGAAAACATTATTAGAAGTTCAATTGCTTGATATAGTGATCTATAATTAGTTGCCTAGTGTAGATGTAGTTTCCTAGTAGCAATTGAATTCTCTGTCCAGCTGTCAACTTCTTAATAAACCATATACAGTCGGACCTCTATTTAACGAAGTCGCTAAAATTCGTTATATGGAAAATTCGTTAAATAGAAAATCACCTTTTGAAATACTTAAACGACGCAAAACAGTTTTTAAATTCATAAACACTGGACATAATTACAAAAGCAATTGCTACACAATTATTTTGTAAACTAGTATCTACTATTTATTTTATTAATCTTAGCGTATCTAAGAGAAATCTGTATGGAAACAAGAATAGAGCAAAACATTATCCATTGTTATACTAAAATCATAGCTGCATTTTTTATAAAAGTAATTTTAAACATATATTGCCACATGCGTTCTTAAGTTCAATTGTTACTGGTGAAATCCGTCTGATGAAATGCAAAGAAAAAGGGAATGAAATTTTACCACTTTCTCTAAAAGTTAAGTGACTTCGAAAATCAATTCAAGGTCATTTCACCCATAAAATACGTTAACAAGTTTGAAATGTTTTGGAAAAATAGGGAAAGTGAATCTCAAAGTTCGTTAAATAGAAAATTCACTTCGCTATTTGGAAGTTATTTTACGAAGAAATTTCCAAAATGTTCCTGGTTCCTCGAAAAAAAAAAATCGCAAAATAGAGAAATTCGCAAAATGGAAGTTCGTCAAATAGAAGTCCGACTGTAGTTCTCTGAAAAATAACAAAGTTTTCTGAGACGACTTTTCTTTAATGCTAAGTATCATGCTTTAAAACAATATTAAAAAATATTATTTTTTGTAATTAAAAAAGAAAATAATAAGAAATGCAAAAAATGGAAACTTAAAAATTTTTGGTTTTTAATTCCTATCCAAGAAATTCTAATTAATTCACAGACTTACATCTAGCCAACAGTATATAAGCAACCAGTGTATTTGTACTAAGAAACGGCACAATAAGGAAAACAGCAAATATAAGGGAGATTGAGCGTTCGCCTCCCAATGAGGTTAAATTTAAACTTTAAAGTTCTCAGATCTTAAAGTTTCGATTTATGTTATGCTCCAACATTTTGAGAGCAGTCCAAAAACTATAAACTTTAACACTGATAGAAAGAGTTCATTTTTAAGGAAATTGTCGTGCCAGAGTTTTGGTCAAAAATTGCCACAAATCACTCCTTAAGAATGAAAATTAATTATTTAAAACCGTTTTCTTAAAGTGCAAACGATCTATTGTTAATAATCTATGAGAAAAGGCTTTATTGAGAACAAAAGCCCTAAACTAGTGGTTCCTCCTTTATTATCAAGATTGACTTTTCTCTCCATATTTTTGTTATCAAAGTCTTTCAACACTAAATCTTTGCAACCGATGTTTCTTTAAGCCTCTTGTGATACGGTTGAGGAAAAAGTTAATTACTTTTGGCCCTACAGTAATTTTTCGCTAGCAAAAGTTTTTCTCGCGAACATAATTTTAACAAAGGGTCTTGTTTATTTTCTAAATATGAAAGATCAGTTTTGTTTTCAATTAAAGAGTATGGAATTTTTACTGAATGAGATGCATAGTTCAGAGTAAACATTCTTGTCATTAAAATTTTATGAGTTGATTTTTTTACTTAGCAAAAGACTAGATTTAAATTAATGGTTTTAAATGTCACATGAGTTTAAATTCTTAAGAATGTAGAGCCAAGAGATTTCGAAAGCACTAAAGGAAGGATAATCGATTATATTTTAGAAGATTTTATTAGGAATAAATTGTTTAACATTAAATAATAAATTAAAAAAAAGCTTTAAAATTAAAGTTTTGTCAAAAACTTTAATTAAGATAAATTTAAACTTTTGAATTGAAATCAAATTTTCTACTACTAATCAGGATCACCAAATTTTTTTAACACATGTGAAACAATCAATCAACTCCTCAGATAAATTTAAACTTTTGAATTGAAATCAAATTTTATACTACTAATCAGAATCACCAAATTTTTTTAACACCTGTGAAACAGTCAATCAACTCCTCAGATAAATTTAAACTTTTGAATTGAAATCAAATTTTCTACTACTATTCAGAATCACCAAATTTTTTTAACACCTGTGAAACAATCAATCAACTCCTAACAGTTTGATGAGAATGTTAATTTTCCACTCCTCAGCTTTTAATTTGGAATAAAACTGAAAAACCTAAAGAATTTAGGAGCCAAGTAATGATGCAAACTAGCCGTTCGGATTATTTTTAAGTGAAACAACTCGTATTTGTGTTGCTTCCTCCCATGTAGGAGGTAATAAGTAAACCTAGGTGTTGCTAAAAAAAATTCAATGTTATGAAAAGTTCTTTACAATGTGCAACATTCAATACTTTAAAAAAAAGACGATATTTTCCTCGTGTCAATAAGTAAATATAATGTCACAAAATAATGTCAATAAGTAATAATGATAATGTAATTTCAAGTTTGTTCACAACAATTTGCCTCTCTTCTGAGATACGCTAAGTAGGACACAACGAGAGTTGAAAAAGCGGTGTAAATAATATGCGATTTTCATAACTACTGTTAGTTTGTGGTTGTCTTTCATAGCTTCTAGGTTAAGTTTTTTTCCTTTTATCTGCAATCAGTGACTTCATTGTCTCGTAATAACTAGGGGCAAAGTCCTAGCCAACCCCGATGATTAATTCGCAATAATTATTGTTTCTTGCCATAAATCAGTTTTTTTTCCAACGAAAGTAGAAATTATTCATTTAAAATATAAGCGCTAAAAAATTCTGCTTGTTTATGTTTTCTTTCAATGGCAGGAAATTGACTAGATCGTTGTTTTAAGCCGTCAAAAAATGATTTACACGTACACTGTTAGAAATTTCTCGGAAAAAATGGTTAAATAACGATTTACTTTATTGATATTTTACCAAATTCAAACAAAACTGTCAAATAACCTTAAGTATGATAGTAATCGGATTGTTAACAATGAGAAAAACCGTTTATTAACTTTTTTTCATCTGATACGGCTAAACAAAAAAAAATTTTATCGCTCCAATTAAGTCCACCTAATGAAGCCACTTAGTTCCTTGAACCAATGTACATATTATAGCTGAGAGGGCCAATCTGTTATTCTTACGATCGACAGAACGGGGGTTCGAGACCCTGGGTTAACACCACAATATTTCCCCCATTCCTTTCAAAACGTGAACACTTTCAGTGTCTTGCACTCCTCAATTGGAGCGATACTATGTCCAGTTAAGTTTTTTTAAACGGATTTTTAACCATGCTTGTTGTAAATGGTTCAAAAACCGTATAGTTTTGTATTCACGAATTTGTAACTATATTAGTAGTAAACGGTTTAAATATAGTAAAGGTAAAAAATGTTCTTTTTCTGTAAATTTTATGGTTAATTAGATGGACAGACTGTTGCCGGTTGTATTACCATAATCTAATATATATATAATTCTCTTACGTGGCTCCCAAATTTTGACTGTATTTATTTTCCGCCGGTGGCAGCGTTTGCTTTGTTTTGTTTGCGTTACTACTTCTCTTACACGGCGAATCGACCAATGATTGCCGCTAAAAATGTCACATGCCAAATCTAGTTGAGGTGGCTCAACATATAGCGCTTTTAAAAACGGAAACTGAAATAACCAGGGAGCATCAGTTGCAATCTTATACTATTAAGCTAGGCAGAAGTGAGTAGTCTTTGTCGATAGATCTCTATTTTAGTATTTTGTCGAAAGCGCTTTTTTTCACGAATTTTATTACGAATTTATTTGACGATTTTTGATTTATATCACGAATTATACCAAAGCACATTTCTAATAGGTTTAACGAATTACATGTCATTTATTTGAATTCAAATTTATTTTAATAATTTAGTATTCACTAAAAAGATGTAATTTTTTTTTTAAAAAAAGTTTTTATATGGATTTGAATGATTGTTTTGAATTCTAAGAATTTTGTGCATTTGCAATGTACCAAAGTTAGTAGCGAGCGAAGCGAGCTTGGTTTGCGAAGCAAACCATATAAGATTGCGCAGCAATTTTCGGGGGTTGTCGAGCGTGAGCGAGCAGGGGGCGCAGCCCACTAGTTTTATAAAGGTAATTCTTACAAAGTAGAATTTTTCTAACACTATAGATTTTTTTCTAATAACGTAGAATAATTTTTATGTAATTATTTACGCCTGTAATAGTGTCAATAAAACTTGATTTGTTTCTTTATTTAGTGTAAGTTTCCCTTTTGCTATATTCATTCCAGTTTTTACACTGTAGTCTTTTAAAAGTTGGTAGGGATTAGGAGTAGCCCTATTGTGCCACAATTAAATTGAATTCGTATAACCGCTCGTAATGCTGGTTGAGACCTTTAAAATTCACTAATATAAGGCTTAATGACTTAAAGTGAAACTCGGAAATAGAATGTAACAACTGTAGTCAAACGCCTTTGTGAAATCCACTTCGAAAAGTTTTCTCCGAAATAGAAAATTCTTTAAAGAAATGGAGGTGGGTTCAAAACTTTATCATACCGAGATAAACTGAAAAAAAGAAAACTTTTCATCTTTTGAAATTTGGGAACACCACTTTCTCGAAAAGCTTTTATTCTTTTTGATTCTTTGGGATAAAAATTCTATATCTTTGCGAACAGCAAGCTTTGAATGAAAGTGTTCATACGGTAAAAGATATATTTTCAGCAACCGAGAAATTTTTAGAATACTTTTGAGGCAAGAATAATTAAAATGATAAAGGCTTTTCTGTTATTTAAATTGAAAACGAAACGGAAAGGATTAGGGATTTTAAAAATTGCTTTTTGGTCAAGGCCTGTCACGAAAATGTGTCTTTGTCATATGCAGTTTTTCCATACCGTGTTTTAAATTCTAAAATGTATTTTGCTAGAATGTGGTTTAGAAAGTAAATTTCTTTCACTTTCAACTGATTTCTATTTTAATAAAAGCGTGAAAACAATGAAGAAGGTATACTGACCTAAAAATTAAAGCATAAACCACCAGAAATATCCTTTATTCTAATGATTGGAGTTTCACGTACCTATTCCTAATTCTTAATTTCAACATTAAACACGCTAATTAAATAGTTCTAACTTTTAATTAAAGAACGAAATCATTTATGAAAGCGTTCTTTTTCTGAGTAAACACGTATTTTGTTTGACAAATTTGGATGCTTAGCTCTCAAAATATGGTGGGTAACTTTTTTTCCCTTTCCTCCAAGTCCTGGGCATGTACCTAGGCTATGCTTGCACCTAGGTGGGTAACTGCAATCTGTAAAGTATGATCTCAATAATTAAGTCGAAAAGGCAGTTGAAAGCTTAGACCCCCTAATGTTAATTTCTCGTTCTGCACCAAATATTTTATATTTTTTGAACCACTTTCTCGCCAAATATCTGGAAATAATTGAGCGATTAAAAATTTTTTTGAACGAAATTGCAAGAAACAAGCATAAAAAAAAAAATTCATGTAATAGTAGTAGTTCCCTATTTACGTTGCCCTACAGCTGTACAATGGGCAATTGACGACAATTAGAAGGGACGTCATCACAATGGGATACCAGAAAGTGACCAAGTGTGGGTATCTCGATCTTGATTGGTTGTATAAACATGGCATTTGTTTACGTTAGCAATAGTTCTTTCCATTCTATTTCATTTCGAGTAAACCAATCCCGACAAGCATCAATTCTCTTAAGGGACGCATTTTATATTCTTACACAAAGATTCTTTCACAAAAGTTTAAATTCTTTCACTATATATTTTTTTGCTTAACACAGACAGGCATGAAGTCATGTAGAACAAAAGCAATCTAATTATGCACAAAAGTAGCCAGGTACACAAAACAAATATATATCATGGTTGCAGTGAAGTTCATAAACAAATAATAAATCTAAGTTAAGTAAAAAATGCAGACGAGAAAGAATTTTATTTCAACAAATTAGATGTGCTATATGGCGCTGTATTTAATTAGTTTTACACTAATTAAGATTCTAACTTGAGTGGTGAAACTTAGCTCAACTTTAACACGCCATTTTGCCCATAAACGATCAGCTGGCGTTAGCGTCATAGATCACATGTGTAGGTATCCGTGATCTTCTTCGTCTTACAGTGCAACTACCCAATTGAGGATGTCCCGCAGTGGACTGATCGTTAAGACACGGTTTCCAGCAGATCACCGAAGTCAAGCATCACGGGCTGCGGTCAGAGTGCGGATGGGTGACCATTTGGATCAGTCTACGTAGGGACCGAGGGTGTGTGGTATTGGTCCTGGTTAAGCTGTTCTACCGTAAAGTGTTCGACTTCGCGTGCAGGTCATCGGGCTACTGAAGCGGGGGTGCCATCCCCTTCTGCAGAGGATCAAAATCGCGATGGCATGTCTTCGGATCATCCTCAGGGATATTTCCCAAACCGTCGCCAATAGCCCATAGTGCTGCTCTAGTGCGACGTTAATGTACTACTACTACTACCCAATTGAGGATATTAAGATGACTCATCATCACAATTTTGATCCTCTGCAAAGAGGGAGCTATTCTGTTTTGGTAACCCGACGACCTGCGTGCGAAATCAAACATTTTTCTGAAATTACTTTTATTATTTTATTGCTTACATGTAGTGCTTTGTTTCCTCTTTCTATTTGTTTATTAATTCAAACATTTATTTCACATTTATTGGTAATTAATTGATTTAATCTAATATTGCTAGGGGGAAAACTTAATCTTGTGACAAGTTTAATCCTTTATTAAGTATTTGAACACATTATTTTGCTTATTTTGAATGCCTATTATTCAAGGGGATTAAGTTGTAAGTAAGATGATAAAAATAAAAATAAAAGAAGTCTAGACTTCATATTTAGCATTTATTGATAATTTCTTGATTCAAACTATTATTACTATGAAGAAATCTTAAGCCTCTGTCAAGTTCAATAATCTTTTATTAAGCGTTTAAACATTAGTTTTTTTTAATTGCCAATTATTTAAGAGAATTAAGTTATTAATATGATAAAACAGAAAATAAACAAGTTTTGACTTTCGTTATTTTTTTATAAACTAGTTCAAGATTGTATTGAAGCATTTAAGCTAAAATAAATATTAAAATCGAAAATAGCGCTGCAGTCAACGATTATATCAATTAAACAAAATAATACCAATAAATGAGTTGTTTACTCTTTAGTAAATTCACATTCAAATTAATAAAAAGGAACGAAGAATTAAGAGCAAATGTTTACATTTAAAATAAGCTGTATTTAAAAGAAAGTAAACGAACAACTACCATAACGACGGAAAACTAATTATCAGTTTCACATGAAAGGATAATTAAACGAATAATTAGAGAATGTTTTTGCTAATTATCGTGGAAGTAAAGAAATATTTTACATTTCTTTTGAAGTGTGCTCAAAGCTTATAATTCGAAAAAAAATTGCTATATTATGATGCTTAGCAAAAATAATGAACTGAAATATTCCTTTTATAAAAGTCTACATTTAATTGCTTTGAAAGGCTGTTTTTATTTTCTCAAAACTGTATTTGAGAATTAATTTAATTTTTTTTAATAGAAATGTGATGAAAACTAAGGAATTCAACTGTAAAATTGAATTTAGAAAATAATGCTTTTAGATGAATGGTTTTCTACCATAGTTTACGTTGCTCGAATTAATTTATTTGTGTATTGAAGTAGTATTTAGTTTTCTTTATAAGTTTCGTTAAAATTTCTTTAATTTCAATTCATAGGAATTATCTTTTTCTTGATAAAACTTATTAAAATTTATTACATTCAGAGAAATGTTCTATGAGTAAATACTCTGATAATTTTCTTAATTTATCGGAGTACGTAAATAAAGGTATGAGTAAATAGTTAAGTTTAATTAAAAAATTCTAGGTTTTTGAAAATTCTTTTACTCATTTATGAACTATTCTGCTATTCAAAATAATTCCCTATTAGCTTGAAACAAGAACTTTTGTTTTGCAAATTCAGAGAAATTTTCTATGAGTAAACACTCAGAGCATTTTGTTAATTTAGGTTCATATTTTTAGCAGAGAATCAGAGTATGTAAATAAGAGTAAGAGTAAATAGTTAAAGTTTAATTAAAGAGTTCCAGGCTTATAAAAATTCTTTGACTCATTTATGAACTATTTTGCACGTGAATTAATTCCCACGATCTGTATTCATCTGCTTCCTGATTATAGCTAATTTAAATTTATTTATTAAA
This sequence comes from Parasteatoda tepidariorum, assembly GCF_043381705.1. Lineage (NCBI taxonomy): Eukaryota > Metazoa > Arthropoda > Arachnida > Araneae > Theridiidae > Parasteatoda > Parasteatoda tepidariorum. The sequence continues at coordinate 38,040,865 of NC_092208.1, forward strand.
ATAATTCCTTTTTAGCTTGAAGCAAATAATTTTGCTTAGCAAATTCAGTGAAATTTCTATGAGTAAATACTCAGAGCATTTAGTTAATTTAGATTCTCACTTTAAGCAAAGAATCAGAGCATGCAAATAATAGTATGAATAAATAGTTACGCTTTAATCAAAAAATTCCAGGTTTGTAATTTTGTTTACTTGTTTATAAACTATTTTGCCTGTGCACTGATTCTCTAGATCCGTATTCACCTGTGCACGGATTAAAACTTAAATTCATTAACTAAGATAATTCTTCTTTATCTTGAAACTAATAATTTTGGTTAATATATTCTATGATTAAATATTTAGAGTATTTTCTTAATTTACCTTTTTATTTAACAAAGAATCAGAGTATGTAAATAAAGGTGTGAGTAAAAAGTTACGATTTAATCAACAAATTCCAAGCATATAAATTTTTTTTATTGCACTGATTGCTTCTATTGTATTAATCTGTTCACTTATTAAAACTAGTTTAAATTTATTAATTAAAATAATTCTTTATTGGCTTGAAATTAATAATATTGTTTAGCGCATTCATCAAAATTTTCTATTCAGAGCATTTTGCTAATTCGATTTATTTTTAACAAAGAATCGATCAGACTATGTAAATAAAGCAATCCGTAAATAAATACGTTACAATTTTATCAACAAATTCTAGGTTCATAATATTTGTTTATTTAGTTTTAACGTGTTTTTCGCCGGGACAGTGTTTCTCCTGATCCATATTTACCTGTTCACCGATTGAAACTAATTTAAATGTATGAATTAAAATGATTTTTTATTGACTTAAAACTAATAATTTTGTTCAGCACAATCAGAGTTATTTTTTTATGGTACGTAGGCACTTTATTTACGTAAAATTAGAGCTGCACAGGGGGGTTATTGGCGACGGTCTGGGAAATATCCTTGAGTATGATGCGAAAACATGCCGACGCAATTTTGATCCTCTGCAGAGGGGATGGTTACCCTATTTTTGTAGCCTGACGACTTGCAAGTGAAGTCGAAAGCCTTACGGTGGGACAGTTTAATGAGGACCGATGCGTAGGGACCGTGCATCCTCGGTCCCTACGCAGGCTGATCAAAATGGTCACCCACCTGCTTTCTAACTGCAGCCACTGATACTTGACTTTGGTGTTCTATTGGAAACAGTGTCTTACGATAAGTCCACTGTAGACCTTAAACCTTTATCTCTCATCTCTTAAGTTAACGTAAATTTATAAACCTTAAAAATAGTTTTTTTAAAAAACAAACAAACAAACAAGCAAATTCTCTTTGTTGCAATGTTTTTTATTTTTGTACACAAGCACATTAATAGACTAATTATTAATGGCTTAATTACTGTGGTAAGAGATCTTTTTTCGTCAAATATGTCATAAAAAAAGAAATTGAAATAGTTTTTTTTTATCACTTCAAATATCAAGGATCACACCAATTGTATATTTCACTTTGAATATGACAAATACATGTTCTAAAAATATATTGTGAATGATGATATTACTTCAAATAAAGAATCTACCATATTTTTCCATGTCTATATAAATACATGTTATCAATGTTACAATTGAAAGAAACGAATAAGTTTAAAAAGAAAAATGGTTTCTGGGAAATATATATTCTAGAGTAAAAAATGTTCATTTGTTGGGAAAATTGTATAATAAAATTTCTTGAAAGGTCAAGATATAAAGTCATACACTTGCAATAAGTTATCTGAAATATTTCATTCGTTTCAACGGAATATCCAGTGTTGTCTATTGTTAGAAATAAATTTTTAGATGCTTGGAAAATAGAGATGCAAGTCGCATTTCTGGACATATGTGGTTTTGATTCGTTTTGTACTGAGAACTCATTTTTCTTACGGAATCCGAACAATTCTTTAACCGGACATTTCGTCTAAACTATTTCCTTTAATCTTATTTTCATTTAAATTTTAGTATTTCGGTTATTTTCTGGGAATGATTAGTTTTTGTTAAATTTTTCTCATTTAGGCTTGATTAATTTTTTATATTATATTTAAATAATTTTATAAATTCTTGTTTTTTGTTTTTTTATTTTTATTTTATTTTATAACCGGCGTTGTGACCCAATTTTGAGTTTATGACTGCCAGTGTTGAACTTCGTAGCTTTGTAATTTTGAGCCCAATCTGGGAAACTTCTTGGAAGACGAGGAAACTTCTGGATCAAGTATTGGGACAAATTTGTTTTAGTGAAGGAAATTTTTGACTGAACACACATTCGTGTTACATAAAGAGGAAAACCACGAAAACCTCCCAAGGCTAGCCTCTAACCTACGATCCATTTACCACTGAGAAATTTTACGTCAACACTGTGATCGATGAGAGCTGGGTTCGGAGTTCGTCTCGACGAGCCATCTCTGGGATTCAAACCCAGGTAATTTCATTGGGGGGCGAGTGCTCTATTCCCTAAGCCACCACGGCATTTTTGTTGTTTTTAATTTAGCTGTTTTTATATTCGTAAGCACAAAAATAAGAGCAGTTTTTTGATGGCAGAAAGACAGGGTTTTTTGCTAAATTCACAACGTCGATGTAGTAATCTCTCGAAAAATGGGGAAAAGAAATCATGTGTTAAGTCTCTTATCGTAAATAAAGATTAGAATATCTTTTCAACAATCGCTTCGCTGCCAATAGAGCAATAAAGTAACCCAGGTTCAGATCCCTGCTATGGCTGTTTGATTCATACTACTATCAGCTCGCATCAATCAACGCTGACGTAAAATATTTCCTGCTCTAGACAGACCATGGGTTTCAGTTCCCTTGCCGTTCGGCAAGCTGTGGAAGGTTTTCATGGTTTTTTCTCCATATAACACATATATGCTGATTTGTTTTACTCCAGTCTCTCTACAAAAGTGAGGTTGTCTCAGTTCTTAAACCAGGAAGAATACTTTGACTTCTAATTTGGATTCAAAATTACAGGCCTTACATTTATTACTTGGTATAGATCGAATTTACAACACCGGTAACAATACAAAAGTAAAATTATTTCTGCTTTATAACACATATTTATAACTTTTTTTATAGATTATTTAGTAATCAAGCGTTACAAACTGAATCAGATTCTTTTTATATAAAGCAAATACGGTGACACTCAAGGAATTGTCTTTCATTTTATGTAATATTTTATTAAATACATGCATACAAAAAAAGATTAAGATTTAGACAAAAATTAATAGTTAAGGCATAAAATATTCTTTATTGTATGTTTAAAATATTATTAATAATATATAATTATAAATAATCTATACTTATAAATAATATCCATTATTCAAAGGATTTTTAAGGATAAAAACTATTATATGTTCGTATATAAAAAACTTGTGTTTGAAATATTAGAGTCATTTTCAAAATCCAGTTTCATTTGGAAATTGAAAAAAAAAATGTTGTTTGAGAGTATCTAATTTTTAAAAATAGCTAAATACATTTATTTCTTTTATACTAAATGAATCTCTTTTTAAAAATAGTTTTTAGCTCAGAAGCTATTGACCAGATACGATGGAAATTCTCATGTCTGTTATCCTAATTCCTATAACTTTTTCACATTTCAGACAAAGATATATTAGAAATATATTTAATATTACTGATAGCAGGCAAATTTAAATTTTTAAAAGGGAAATTTGTATATAATGCCATGTCTGCTACCAGATGGGGTAACGGATATAAGATTTTATGAAAACAAAATTATGAAACTAAATAATTATAATTATTAATTCCATTTGATTTAGAAAAAAAAACTAATAAGTTGAATTAAACAGCTGAATTAATAAATAAATAAATATTTCAAAAAACTAATTGCGGTAACAGACGTGACATAGTAGAAAAACAATTACCCTCGAAAAGGTTCTGCACCATAAGCCTACAAACATGACAACCAATAGAGGTCAGAGGCATTTAGTTATGAAAAAGCTGGTATTTTTTATAATTTGTTTTTATATAACAGTTCTTGAATGTAATTTTGAGTATTTAATGTAAGTATGAAACATGATAGAGTAAAGCTTTATATTTTAAATACTTCAAAAAAAATTATATTTTTATGTTACAGATAGCAATATTTCCTCTCCACCCTTTCATTTCCTTTATATAAAAAGTTTTGTTTTTGTTATATAATTTCATATTTATTTTGTCTATTAATGCCTATATTATAAATAAAAATGGTTTCAAGTCTTTAAAGACATCGAGAAAAATTGTTTTTAAGGTGAACATAGATGGCATTGAATTATGACAATGCCTCCTTCATTTATTTGCTTTTGTTGTTGAAAATAGCTTGTTAGTTACATTGCCTAAATGAAGCATGATACTAAAATGGCCCACAATAGCACAAATGAAGCCATATTTACCGCAACTCGTGAAAAAGTCAGAAATTTAAGTAGTATTATTGTCCTCATAAAAGAAAAATATAACTCTTTCATCGTGATGGACGAGATATCTCGTCTTTCCTAAATATTCTTTGAATGCTATTGTTTTATAATATAAGTGACGTTATTAATTGCAATTGATTAGTATTTTTTAGAAAAATGAATAAGATTTAACGGAATTTGTGTTTTGTTTCAATTTCAGCGCTTCGAGTGAGCGTTCAGGGCTGATGGTGCTACAAAGACGCATTATTGCAAAGATAAAAGCCTTAAGGCAGTTCGTTGAAAAGTTTTTCGTAATATAAAATTAAGTTTCTGAACGAATAATTTTCTATTTTTATAACTGTTGCGAGGTTGTAGCAGTTATTTATTAGTGTAACGCTATGTTTTGAACAAATTTTTACTAGAGAGAAGAAATTCAAACTAAACTCAGTGGTGCGACAGCTCATAGAGGGCCAAGGCCTACTGTGCCCATCTCAGTTTTCTTGACCATGGGCTCTGGGGTGCAGGAGCAGATGTTCCGATTAGGTGGTCAGCCGAAAGCAGAACCCCCAGTGTTTAGCTCCCAAGCATGCTTGGTACTCATTTACTGACCCACTGAAGGGATGAAAGGCTGAGTCAACCTGGTCAACCAGGCTGCCTGACCTGAGGATCGAACCCAGAGAACCGAGTTATAATAAACGGGAAAACTGATCCTTTAATAGTTCGATCCTTGCGACCTTTTCCAAATGTAATCCACAGTGCGCAGTTAAGTAGTTCAAAGATTGTGACATATTTCTTATTTTCTTTAACTGCGAAGTTTAAAAGTCCAAATGCTATGACATCCTTCGTATTAAACCCCCACCGAGCAGTTTATGTTCGTTCCTTCAGAATACTAAAATGATCCGTGCGAATGCCTTCTTTCTTCTAGATGATGTTGCCTCTAGCCATCGCCTTCTATTCTAATTGTGAAAGTGATTCTGATATGAAGAAAAGATTTTTCATTACTCAATGTTTAGAAAATGCAAAGCGGCCTATGGCCTAATTTTTTAATAATTAAAAAGTAACTCCAACGCTGCATTGTTTGGAAAAAGTAAAAATTGAGTACTAGTCATTGGTTTTAATGGTTTTCATGTAAATCGAAAAATCTCGCCAATTTTTTAAAAAAGTTTTAATAATTTTTATTGCCCAGTCAATTCTTTTGTAGCAATATAATATAGCTACTTTAAATCTAAAGCTTAGATCCGAGTTTAACCTTTTGACACAGATGGATCCACTGTACGACTTATATCTTATAAAATATATCTTATAAAAAATATTTTACAGTTGCTAAAATTAAGTTAGATTATCGCAATTATAATTGTATTGAAATATAGAATCCAAAAAAAAAAATATATTTAAAAAATTATAAATGAGTGATTTAATAAATTAAAGAAATTTCAGAATGAATAACCCGTTCTTCTAATAAGTGCATAAGTCTTTGGAAGATTATGCCTTTAATTTAGAAAAACAACTCTGGTGTTGCATGAGAATAACAAATTATTAAAATGTTACATATAATATAATTCACTTATTTCGGCCTATATTAACATAAAAGCAATGGAAAAAGTATTAAAAATTTATTGAATAAAAGAGTTTGCGTCAAAGAGTTTTAAGGTGCTTAAAATCTGGCACTTTAAATTTAACTTGGCGAAAAAACTTCTAATAACCCTTTAAAGATGGATTTTAAAGATGACTTTTCATGAAATTAGGTTGTTCAGAAAATTACTGACTTGTAAGAATAATGAACAATTGAATTGCTTGGACATTTTTGCAGTATAAATTGAGGAGTCAATGGTATAACATATTATTGACACAACCAACTGCAAAAAGAAAGTGTGAGGATTTCTAAGAAACATCAAAAACTTTATCTTTCTTTGATAAACTAAAAAAAAGAAGAAAAAACTCGTCTCTGGGATATTGAAGACGCCGGTTTTTATGAGTAAAGACTTTCTCCTTATGGTTGATGAAACAACGGATGTTGGAGATGTAAAGTTTCGAAAAAAGGATTTTTAGGGTAAAAAGATTTCTTCCACAGACTGGAAATCATAAGAATTTTTCGGAGGAAAATATTGAAAGCGACAAAACCGTTTTTATATTCATAAGGAGAATGAGATAAAGTTTTTGTTCTTTGAAAGTGTTCTTGGGACAAATTCTAACAATAAATACTAATATCATTATTATAAAACCAAAATGGTGACCCTAGACTTACTAAAACGAAACATGATCTAAAAAGTAACATTAAGGGCAATTTTATTTGTGTTGGGAGTGGTTTTGAAGGAATAAATTCAGAATTGTGTAAAACTCTTAACTACTTCAATGCAGTCATAGTTTAATTGAAATGTTATATAACACCTGTAAATCAATGAATATTTGCGATTAAGAAAAAACCACTAAATCCTTTATTATTAAGTGTTCTTTGTGGAAAATGATACAATTCATTCCATGAATCGTTTTAGATTTTTTTTTATCACATCGTTTTAGATTTTTGTTTTATTAGATCAGAATATTTAAACATTTTGCCCAATAGAAAAAAACAATGAAAATTTTTTTTTGGGTGATATTCTGCGTTTTTGCAGATATATATTATTTAGTTTAAACACCCCTTTCTCTCAAATATGGTAATAAATTTGTCTCAAAATATTGTAAAGTAAAAATAGAACTGTGTGAGGTTGTGAAAGATTTTAATTTTAATACATATGGTTATATATTTTCAAATATAAATAGCAATAGTATGAAATTCGTCTTTTTATTAAGCAGATGGATTCCAACTTTTTGTGATACATTGTGATAAAGTACTGTTGTTGTTGCTGTAGTCGTCTATTAAGACAGAGGTGGTGCGATTGTTCTTCTTTTCCAGTGGCGCCATCTATGACCAAGAATTCAATTTATGCCACACCCATACGTCACGCCCGTTTATAGGGTGGGCCCATTTATACATCCATTCGTTCTCCCAGAGATCTTATTTTTTACCTCAACCAGGGAACGATTAACTACAATTCAGTACCCCTAGAGGTATTGATTTGTTGTGAGAAAATGGAGGACTTTGTCATCCGACAGATTCAACGTGCACCAGGCACCGTTCTCACAAGCGTGAGATAAAGTGCTACTTTACTTTTTTTAGTTTTTCTCGATACTGTTAATGATCCTGTGATTTATGCTTCTAAAAAAGGAAGGCCGTACACACTCAAAGTTGCAGAACACTCAACACATTATAAAATTTAAAAACTATTTCCCACTCACTGTATTTGGGATCTTACTTTGAAAATTACAGTGGCTATAAGTTTCCTCTATGCCTTTGAGATGTATTAGAAAAACAGCATAGTGGATTGCTTCTGAAAAAGACAGGTATTTAACATTTGAGTAAATGTATCTACACCACTGTATTCTTTACTAAAATAGAAGACTTTAAACAAAGTTATAAAACACTCCATTCTTCTGATCGTAAAATTTGAAATTAATTTGCTTGTGACCTAAATTTTCGACACCAGTTTAGCTATTCATTTCGCACACGCCTTTCTGGAGTGTTAGTAAGGTATTACACTGTCTCAGGTAAAGAAAATGGTAAAATGTTTAATTGCCGGTTTAGCTTGCTCAGGTAAAGAATGTTTAATTGCCGGTTGAATTTGGAAAGTGTTTCTAACAATCGTCGTTCAACAACTGTCTATTTACTTCAACAATCGAACAGGGCATTTAGATGCTCCTTACCGAACACTGAATTATCTAATTTCGATAGCGTTTTGGGACTTTCCTTGATTAAATGCAACCACAAATTTCATGATGAACCTTGTCTGATGACATAATAAAGTTTTTTTTTATCTTTAAAAAGGATTCTTCCAAAAATGTATATTAAAGACGGCCATTTCATAACTCTCTGTACATTTGTACTTATCATCAACAACTCATTTTATCCACTATTTACTTATGGTTCTAATATGGTACGCGTTTTTTTATATGGCAAATATGGTTCTTGATTTGCTTTTTCCCTATGGTACAGAGGTGAGTGATAAAAATGATAAGCTTGAAGCGTGTCCAATGGTACATTTTGTGAAAAAATATACTCCTGTCACACCCCTTTGTTTTAAGTAATACAAATACGATACGACTAATACGATTATATAACCATACCAATACGACTGAAATTTTAATAGCTCTAAGCTTTGGTGTCATATTGAAATCTATTTATACTTCGACGGTTTTTGATTAATGTTGAGCACTCAATGCCTATCAGATTCGATGTTGAACTTCGCAGCTTTATAATTGAAGAGCTAAGTGAATGAAGCAGGTAAGTGATATTTTCAGGGATATTTATTTATCAGGGAAAATAACTCAGAATGGTCGCACCGATATGCGTATGTTTAATGGAACAGAATTTTTTTTTTACTTTCACTTTATTTTTAACATAACTAATGTATATATCGGTATTTAATATGCCTGCGGGATTTTTATTACACATTAAGTAGTTGCAAATAAAGTAAGGCAAAGAATTATTAGCTCTGCTTTCTAATAAAGCCCTAGTAAAATGATTCAGATAACACTTTTTTTCTTCTTACCCTGATTATGGCTACTCAGAAAATCTCAATACCCAATTCATGAGCCACTATGGCTCAGGGGTTAGAGCCTTCCAATGAGGCGAACCGGGTTCGAATCCCAGTTGATACGAAATCTTCAGTGGTTATCTCTTTGCCATCAGGCCAAAAATGGGAGGTTCTCGCGATCTTCCTTTCCATCTAACGCAAATGCAGGTTAGCTCCATCAATTAATCCTCCACGAAGGCAACTTTCTCCCAATACTCGATCCAGGAGTTCCCTTGTCTTCTGGATTGAGTTCAAAATTACAAGGTTTTTTAGTTGAACGTAAGTAGTTGTAAACCCATAAAATTGGGGGGGGGGCTGTTTAACGACGTTTATGAAATATAAAAATACTCAGTCCATCCCCTCATCTATTTAATTTTGAGCTTAACTAAGAAAAAGGAAAATTTCAGGACCAAGACACGGAACAATCTCACCTGCGTGGATTTTATAAATGCTGAAACTAATTCGTTGTTAAGTTACACGAAGAAAAGATCCCCACGAAAATTTACTAGGCTATCTATTATACGAATACTACACAGTTTGAAATATTTGGGCAAAAACGTTATTTTACCTTATTTAGCCATAACAGTCATATAATCATAAAAAAAGATGGTATTAGAACTGTTTACAGTGAGAAATATCGCTTATTGACTGTTTCCACATAATACGGTTAAGCAACCAGACTCTTATCTGCCCTAACTAGGCCCACAGTCAATGAGAATTGATCACACGTTCATTGAAAGCTGGAAGTTAAGCCATGTCATAATAATTACGAATTCACATTTTTATTTTCCATCATCGAGCCTAACATAACAGCGGATGGCTTATAATCTTATAGTAATAAATGTATGGTGAATACTAACGAACCAATTTAGTTCCCTGCTGCTGGGTACATACTTTAGCCGAGAAGACTAGTCTGTCATTCTCACGACCTGCTGAACGGGCGTTTGAATCCCAGCGTTGGCACCACAATATCTCCTCGATTTTTCCGATGAGGCACTGTTACTCAGTTATTAATACCAACTGCTGTTTATCTTTAAAAAACTTAGTGAGTGTATAAACTGGTTTTCTAAGAATGCAGCAAAACGTGGAGATCGATCTCCTTTTGTTTGTCTTAAACTCAATTTTCAAATCGTCGATCATTTGGTTGTAGTACATCATTTATGTATTAAAATTCAAAGCACTTAGTAATACATTTATGGATTAGTCAATCACTACAGAATGGATAGAAATTTCAACACTGAGAATCATTTCAGAGGAACACGAGTTTGTTATTTAAGAAATAATATTTTAGTACCTTGTAAACTATTTTCCAATGAAATATTCTGAAATACATTTATAGTTTGAATGCATTTTGACACTAAAAATCTCTTTACGCGATATTTTTGCAGAATAAGCAGAAAAATGTTTTTCTTCTACACATAAATATTTCTTTTCTTTTTTGGACTACCATACTTTTGAACACGTACGTTTTGAAAATACAAAGTTTCTGGGTATAAGCATATTTCTTTTATCACGCAAGGTGAGAAAAACGGAGGTGACAAAAGCTTTTCATCACTTCATGTCAATGCTTTTCAGATTCGAAAAGTTTTGATAATATAGTAAAATATTTTCATACTGTGTGTTATGGTTAGAAATTTTTTTTTTCAAATCTGTTTTAAATCAAAATTTTTTGATGTTACCAATCAAATATAACAAAATATTTTCAGTAGTGAAATAGAGAATTTAAGAAAAAGAATATTATAGAGGAATAAGATAGAGCTTTATATTTCTATTATTGAATCATTTAGAATAATATATAGATCTTTATATTTGAAGCTTTGCATATGGGTCATTTGACAAAATACCTGACTTTACAAGACATGTAATAATAAATTGAAAATTATTGAAATATTCCTTTTTTGTTTATTACATTAGAAAACAATTGTTTCTCTTTTGTTCATTTTCTTGAAGCCAAAATAAGTTATTAAAAATAAATGACATAATACGATAGATGATACATCACACAATATGGGGATAGATAATTTCTGTGGAAAATATTCTGAAATGTTATTTAACCTTTATTATAAGTTATTTACCAAAAATTTATTAAACATTTAGTTCAATTAAAATCTTTGTTATACTAAATTTACACAGAGGAAATATTCAGGTAACATTATCGTATTGTATGGTAATGTCGTTTCTGGTAAAGAAAACTCCATAATTTTGATTAATAAAATCAAAATATACGATATTTAAACCACCATTTAGTAATTTTCCCTTCCATATGGTAACGGTTCACCAAAAATCCTAGTTTTTCAAAATTATAACCCTTATTACTACACAATTTGTAAAAAAGACAAAAGTGAAAAGCACGTTTTAACCGAATAATTAGTTTTTACGCCATTCTATAAGATATCATGATAAAATTATCAAATTTTACCACCTTTTTCATATTTTAGTACACATTATAAAATTATATTTTATTGTTAAGTTTACCAAAAGTAATTATCAAAGCTCTTCTGTAAAATTTAATGTAATTCTTGGAGTTTCCATTGAGCCAATACAGCAAATTTTACCATATCCGGAAACATTTTAACCTAATAATTAGTTTTTATGCTATTCTCTAAGATATGATAAAATTACCAAATTTTACCACCTTTATCAAATTTTATTACACATTATAAAACTATATTTTATTGTTAATTTTAACAAAAGTAATTATCAAAGCACTTCTGTAAAAATTAATGTTCGTTTTGGTGTTTCCATTGAGTCATAAACACGGTAAATTTTACCATATTCTCATAGTTTTGACCTTACTTTTCCTCATTGTATCAATATGTTGATCTATCTATTAGTTTAAAGTTTTTTTAAAAATTTTTAAAGGTAAAAAATTTTTTTTTCCTTCAAAATTTATAAAATAATCTATTTTAATCCCTAAACTTGCGCGCTCGAGTTAATTCGAGCGCTCTCAACAGGCCACACTGTGTATGTACACTCGAGATAATTCGAGCGGCGTTGTATTTTATGCTGCTATAATTTTTCACACTCGAATATAATCGAGAATTGAAAATAACAATGTGTTCTTTAATATAAAGTGTGTTTTTTTAAATAAAAAAAATTATTTTTTCGGCCGGTTTTTTTCAAAAAATCTGTGCTTTAAGGGTGACATAATCGATATTTTAGTTTATCAAAAAAAATTTTTTTTTAAAAAATATTTTAAGGTTAAGGGACAGAAGTGGTAAAGTAATTTCGTCAATCAAGTAAAAACTTCAGATTTTTTCGCTGAAAATAGTTTTAGTTTTTAAAGTTAACAATCGGTATGAGTTAGATTATGTAGTTTCATCGGGTAAATTTCGTCGATATTCCTAATAAATGGTATTGAAATATTATGACAAAATATGTAAAATTTATTAATTTCAGTTTTTAAACTACAGGCGAATAAATAAAGTATCTTTATTTTTTTTTTTATTAAATTACATGAAGTTCAACTAAAAGTTTTGCAAAGCTATAAAAAAGGATTCCAAAATAACATGAATGCTTTTATAAAATTTTCTCCAGAAAACGTTCAGTTCGCCTTCTTTAATTTTCGCGAATTTATCTTGAAACTTGTTATCCTTATATTGTTTAATGAATTGTGTAATAGATTAATCAATCAAAGTCGGGCGCAAAAACTTTGGCAAATAATTTGATAAGCACTCTAAAGCTCCGGATTTCATCCAATTTAGCTTGAATAATTAATATAATATGATAAAATAGGATAATTTATTCTTCAATTACAGAAAGGAGATATTTTTTTGTGAAGTTGCAGCGAGGAGTCTCAAAAATGAAGGATAGTTATTATAAAGAAAAGTAGATGAATATAATTAGATATTATTTTTCGCTCATTTTTTTATGATTCTTTTTACAGAATGGAGTTTTTATTCTTGGTTAGAATATTCCTCGTTGACGAAATATTTTCAGAATCTTTCATTATTTTTCAAATTTAATTAAAAATGTATGATATTTTATTTTAAGATAAAAAAAAAAATAGTTTAGAATTACTTGTGTTTTTAAATTGGAAGCAAAATATAGTGCAGCATGTATTATTGTAATCAATTAAGGAGTTATGTCCATTAGTTTGTGAAAAAATGTGAGGCGGGAAAAAACTTGAGCGATTAGTTAACATTGCAAAAATTTCGAAACTTCAGTTTCATTTATTTTTACTTTTATGCAGTTAGATGATAAGTTAATTTGAGAAATTTATCGTAGAATGTAAGTTAAAACTTAGATACATGGAAAATTTTTTAGGATGTTTTATTTTGACGGGTGTATTAATAAATTACTTGTAATAGTCATTCAAAAGCCATAAATTGAATTTTATAATATACCACTTTTCATGCTTATAAATTTCAGCGTCTATTTAAAAAATAGGTACTTTCCCATTGGTGGAGCCGTAAAAATCACCTAACTATTATTGACGCCAATGATGCTTAATTAATTGTGGTACACGGATAAAAAAAATTGGTGAAATTACGGTACTGCATAGTAATGCTATTTTTTATAAAAATAAATACATTAATTATGATAATAAATTTCTGTACTATTAAACGAATTGCTCCTAGCAAGACGCCCTGTTGTTTCACAGTTCACTCACTCTAAACCAGTGCTGTCTAAAACGCGAGTGGCGACCAGTTAGACCTCATCGGAGGATAGAGTGGAGATCTATTGTGTTCTTTGTTGAAAGTCGGTTCTGCCTTGGTGCTAATGATAGCCGTATATTGGTTAGAAGGAGGCCAGGAGAGAACCTTCTACCGACCTGTCTACGGCCTAAACACACTGGACCTACATCTGGACTTATGCTCTGGGGAGTAATTTTCGTATGACAGCAGGAGCACTGTCATGTTTATTTCACTCACCTTGAATTCAACCTGTTTTGTTGCCATTCAGGAGCAGTATTTAAGGGGGTATTTTCCAACAGGATACTGCTTACCCTCATACTCCTTTTGTAATCCAACATGCGCTACAGGCTGTCAACATGTTGCCTAAGGCTTGGATCACCAAATCTTTCACAAATGGAGCATGCATGGGACATCATTAGACGACAACTTCAGCGTCATCCACAACCAGCATATATTGCCTGACCAAGTGCAATAGGCATGTAACTCTGTCCCATGAAATGACATATGGCATCTGTATGATATAATGTATGCCAGATTGCGCGCTTGCATTCAAAATTATGGTGGTTATACCGGTTATTAATGTACTAGTATTTCGCATTTGAAATGTTTTTTCTCTTAATTGCCTGAACCTGTGTCCTTAAAACTTTAATCAATTAAGTATGTTTCTCAGACAAACTCGTTGCTGAAATTTCACTATTCTACAATAATTTTTTCTTGGTGTTGCGATTTTTTTCCATCAGTGTTTAAGACAAAAATGTTTTCTCAACTTGAAATCTCATTGTAGTGTATTGTGGAAGATTGTTAACTAGAATGATGAAATTAGAATAAAGACTAGATAGTCAAAAATAAAACAACGAACTAAGCTGAATGGCCTGTGTGGTGGTCAAAGCTCTGTTCTCGTAACAGAAAGATCCGGGGTTCAAATTTAACTTCGGGCATGGGTGTAATTTATCTCTCTGTTCTTTCATTGTTGGGCTGCCTATGAGGTGCCCACGTTAAAGTGATTATTAGAGAGGTTAAGCATCTTCGGCACTACTAAGTTTTTGTCTTTTTTTTCTAAAAAAAGTAGGCTGTCAAAATATTTCTTTAATTTCAACAAAATGCATTTTTTATACAAGTGATGGTAGTTATGTCGCCACCTTGGTGAAACTTTTGCTCGGAGCATATACCAGTTAACAGTTTAGTAAAAAATGAAAAAAAAAAATCCGTGATATTTGAGTGTCCATGTTTTACAGTGTAATACGATATTTAAATCAGTAGGTGCTGTGGAATATTACTAGTTGTTGCGGGAATTAATATCCTAATATAGGGACTGAGGAAAGAGGTTCAGATAATTAAGATCAGAGAATTAGAATTTTCAAGCAGTTTATATTTAGAGGAAACGAATATATTTTTTTAATGGGGAAAAAGTTCAGTGAAGTTGTTTTACCTCTTGTTGGATTTCTATTTTTGGACTTCACTTGCTTGTGGGCGACCTTAAGTGCCTCCAAAGTTGAGTTTTTTTCTTTAAATTTTGGGACAATTTTTGTATTTTAGGGCATTTTTTTCAGATCTTTGGGGTACTCTTTTTTTTAAACTTTTTAAATATATCTTTGGTTTTATTAGTTTTTCTATTTATTAAAGTTTATGTATAAAACAAAAAGAAGAAAGAAGATATGCAAAACGAAAATTTTCAGAAGTCATTGTTTTTCTTTTATTTTGTTATTTCAGTAAACATTTTTCGTTACAAACTTTAATGAACTTGGAACACGTATTGCATTGCTTTGCATACTTTGATAGAAATGAAAGTACTTTTAAAAAGGAAAACATGTTTGATTAAAATTTTTACCTAAATATTAGGGCAATTTAGCATTTTAAAAGACATTTATTGTATTTTTAAGGGCATAAGTAGGGATTTTTCAGATATACTCCGGGCTCGATCTATCTCTGTAATAAATACGTAAGAAGTAGAATGGAGTATCTAGATCAAAATGGACAAATAGAGTGCGGGACCAAATCGACAAGGTATCGAAACGCAAACGGGGTGGAAAAATCGAAACAAAATTCTCATGTATCGCCAAATAAAATAGCATCGATTACGTTAAATTAATAGTTGCTGACTTTCAGGTTTTCGTGCAATAATGCCATCATTATGTTACTATCTTATAAAAATTATCTTTCATGCAACGAGAAATGCATCAACGATCTAATGCGAACTGAATCTCAGGCTCGTATGAAACACCGTTTGGGAATCATTGGTTTAGTTGCCGCTTGTCAACCTTGTTTTAAAAATAATCTTCAAATCATTGTACTTTGATTTCAAATTATAGAATGACATATCGCAACTATATTTACAATTTATTTATTAAACAGCTTTAAATGAATATCGTGTAAGGAGTATTATGAAAATATTTCAGTTCAATATTATGCTGAGTTAAAATGTCCTAAAGCGGTGGTAAGTATTACATTTTAAAGCAAATCAGATAAAATTGAATAAGCTATAAAGTACAACGTTCTTTGATGTGCTGGCAATAAAAAAGCATGCAAAAAGTGAATAAATAAATGAATGAAACTATTACATTAGAAAAGTAAATAAAAAATGTGTAGATATGAACTGCAAACTTTTTTTAATCCCAACAACAAAAATGGTGGCAGCTACTTTTTTTTTACAGTTCTCTATTTCTGATTAAGCAACAAACGGAATAGAGACAGCAATAACATGTTTTGGATGGTTAACTTAGTACTGAATTAGTACTATTGATATACACCGAAGAGC
Source organism: Parasteatoda tepidariorum (assembly GCF_043381705.1). Classification (NCBI taxonomy): domain Eukaryota; kingdom Metazoa; phylum Arthropoda; class Arachnida; order Araneae; family Theridiidae; genus Parasteatoda; species Parasteatoda tepidariorum. Next base: position 38,057,245 of record NC_092208.1, read on the forward strand.
CATTACATTATGACCACCCTCCATCTATAACAATGGGCTCGCCCAGGTTTTCATGGTTTCTCGCCCAGGAACAATGTTTTCATGGGGCACATTGGGACCCATAATCCTCATGGAACAATCTCTGACGTCTGTAAGCTACTTGAACATAGTTCACCCATTCATGGTAACAGTTTTTCCTGTGGGGGATGGTGTTTACCAACAGGATAATGTATCATGTTATAAGGGTCGAATCGTCATGATTCGAGGAACATTCCAATGACTTTCAAGTCATGTCTTGGCCCCCAAATTCACCTGACATTAATCCAATAGAGCATTTGTGGTCCTACTTCGAAAACCAAATTCGTGCTGCCACGCTACCCCCTCGCAATGTGAGGGAATTGCAGGACCAGTTGATGAGCGCTTGGTACCAGATACCTCATACTACCTATCAGCACCTTGTGGAATCAATGCCACGGTGGGTGCTAGCAGTTTTGAGGGCTAAAAGTGGTCGTACATGTTATTAGCAGGGTGGTCATAATGTAATGGCTCTTCGGTGTTTATATATATTTAAAAAAAAAACTTAATGTGATGTTTTTAAAAAAAATAAAAACTGCCGAATTCTATTATTAAAAGGTTTATTACAGAATTGTATATTGATAATTTTGGGATAATTAAAAATAAAAGAAATTTTAAAATACTTAGCGCATGTTTTGTAAAATTTCAATGAGTAAAACTAGTAAGAAATCATTAGTTTTTCATGGCGCATGAAGCATTTTCAACTCTCTATCTATGGTGGTTGAATTTCTTAGTGATGTAAGATAACTCTTAATGTATTGTAAAAATACTGTTTCAATTTTTCATTTTGTTTTCTCATTTGCGTAAGTCTGAAAAATCTAATCATCCTAATGATTTTATATTAAGAGAGAGGTTTGATTTAATACTTATATAATTTCCCCGTGAAGACAATGTTTCATAAAAAAAGAGTCCTATCTGCCGCGTCTTAGCTATAAAGAATATTTGATAAGCAATCAATAGATTTCATTGTATTTCAAATTTCATGCGCCATTGAAGAGCCACTGATATCATCAGCAAGAATAGATACAAAGCTGAAAAAACTGATAAAACGAAACAAGTACAATAAACGAGGGACATAAAAAGAAAAGAAGGGAATAGCTTGGAAACACGAACGTGAATTTACTTTTCCAGTCAAAAGGTACGATAATATCTTTCTTCTCGAACTATTGTTTCACGAGTTAATGAGAGTTGGTGTTTTCTTAAGAGGTTTTGGAAGTTAAGCAGTAAGAGCAATTCTTGAAGAACCATTTTCTCGAATATTGAATGATTTTTCACTCAAATGGTTACTTTATGACATGAGTTTTTACACAATAAATATATTTTTAAAAAGCTTTTAGCAATGTAAATCCAAATTTAAAGAAACCAAAGTGTACTTTTGTTGTGTGTTATATTTCTTTGCTATTTTTGCGCCTATGCTACTTATTTAAACTCCCTAGAAGAAGATATTCTATAATTTTAAACAAAATTTGTTCAGATTTACACCGCAGTTTTTCCTTAAGAAAAAGAATGTAAATAATATAAAGGTATTATATTTATTTTCTTTACATTTAAAAAGTATGTACTTTAGCTTATTTTATTTTTTTTCGAATTTCTTGTTCTTTTAATGCTAATTTAGAAGAAATAACTATTACTTTTAGCAAAAAAAATTTTTTTTTATTGATTATCATTTTTGAAAGGATTCTGACTTTTTTAATAAATTGATTTGATTCCAAGATTGATAAATTGATTNGCTATTTTTGCGCCTATGCTACTTATTTAAACTCCCTAGAAGAAGATATTCTATAATTTTAAACAAAATTTGTTCAGATTTACACCGCAGTTTTTCCTTAAGAAAAAGAATGTAAATAATATAAAGGTATTATATTTATTTTCTTTACATTTAAAAAGTATGTACTTTAGCTTATTTTATTTTTTTTCGAATTTCTCGTTCTTTTAATGCTAATTTAGAAGAAATAGCTATTACTTTTAGGAAAAAAAATAAATATTTATTTTATTGATTATCCTTTTTGAAAGGATTCTGACTTTTTTAATAAATACTAGTATCAATAGAAACGAAGGTAGAAGTAAAAATTACGCTCTTTTACTATTGCCAAATTGCTCTTACTATTAGATACTTCAACTCGAACATTCGTTATTAATTTATGCTAAAAGCACGAGTGCTTTTTATAAAAATATTAATCGAAATTTGTATGCTTGTATTTGTAGAAGACTTTAACTACATTGTTTCAGAAGACATGCTACAGAATTACAAAACTTTCCTTACAAGTTAATGAGAAATAATCCTTACCTTCAACAAAAATATTTAAGGAAATCCTTATCGATCGCCATTTCTGAAAGTTTTTCTTTTATAGATAATAGTTTTGATAGAAGCGAAGGTACGAGTAAAAATTACTTACTTTTACTAGTACCAAGCTACTTTTAGTATTATGTGCTTCGACCCAAACATTCGTAATTAGTTCTTGCTAAAAGTACTCGTGCTTTTTATAAAAATATTAAAATAAATCTTTACTTTTCCTTTCTAAAAGTTCACTACTTTTTTATTTGATAATAGTTTTAATACAAATGGAAGTACTAACTAAAAGAACATACTTTTACTTGTGCTGCGTTAATTTTAGAATTTGATTCTTCTAACCGTACTTTCATTTCTAGTACATGCAAAAATCACAATTATTTTTTATAAAAATATTAAAAGAAACATTTAATTTTCCTTTCTTAAAATTTTCTCCCTTTTCAAAAGTTACCATCATACAAATAAAAAGTACGTACTTTTACTTTTTTACGTACTTAAAAGTACGAATTTTTACAATTCACATAGTAAATTTACGTTAATTTTAAAATTGCTCCTTCTACTTGTATTTTTCTTATTTGTTACAAAGAAAAACATCATTACGTTTAGAAAAAAAATATTTTAAGAAATTACTTTTTGTTTCTAAGTTTTCTCACTTTTTCAAAATTAAGTACAAATTAAAAGAAGTACTTTCCCTTATCCTTCGTTACTTTCAAAATCATTTCTTCTATTCTGGTTTCCGGCTTAGGTATAATTTTAGGCCCATTACGCGTGATCTATAAAATAAAGTAGGTGCTATGCTGGAGTTTATTTTTGCATTTTCCCCCATAAAATTCTACAATTCTACAATCAGCAATTTCAAAAGAAAAAAAAATTATAATGTATGCTTTGCGGTTTTTAAAGTTCTTCTTAAATATCTCTGTTTTTGTACAATTTACTCAAATTTTTTTTACATTATTATGTTATTTACATAGTTTGAGGCGTGGTGGCTCAGAGGATAGAGCACTAGCCTCCCAATGAGGGGGCCACGAATCATGCATCCGAACACAGAGCTGACGTAAAATATCCTCAGTGGTTGACGGATCATGAGTTGCAGTCCTCTAGCCATCAGGCTAATCGTGGGAGTTTTTTGTGGTTTTACTTTTCATGTAGCGCTAATGCGGGCTGGTTCCGTCGAAAAGTCCTCCAAGAAGGCAAATTTCTCCCATTATTTGATTCACAAATTCCCTGGTTTTCTGGATTGGGTTCAAAACTACAAGGCTCCGGAGTTAACAACCTTAACTCAACCTTAACCTAACATTAACAACCCTAAACTCAAAATTGGGACAGCTGTTCAATGACATTTTTAAAATAATTTATATTATGCTATTATTAAGTTTTGCAATTTTACTTTGAATTTACGTAAAAATTTTAACACATGTGTTCGGTGGTGGTAATAGCTTTGAGGTTAATTATTGTTGCTAAAATTTTTTTAATAAAAATGTATTTAAAGTAGTAAAGTTTTTATAAAAAGAAAAGATATCAATGTACTTCGCAATGCCCAGAAAAAATAGTTCAGTGAAAGCGATATTGTTAAGTTCCTAAATGTTTTTAAAAATTTACCCTAAACCACTAAATTAACAGCATTCTTTTGAAGTGTCAAATGCAATTGCTTTGCCACTGTTTGTAACTATTTTTTACAATAATTAATCACTCGTTGTTTCTTTAGTTATAGTTTTCTAAGTACAATCGCGTTCTTAAATCCATGGAAGAAACAAACTCTTTAAATTGCAAAGTGTGTTGCCTATTTCTTTACGAAAGTTAAAAGACGATACAGTAAGAAAATGTGATTGATATCTTTAAGTTCACTCCCATATGATCAAAAAAACCATGTTTTGTTGACTGGAAATTACTCCACAACATCAGCAGCTATCTTCAAAAATACTGGACTGAAAATGACGTGTTTTAAATAGATATTAGAATAGGTTGAAGTACACTGTAAAAAATTCTGGTTCAAATTGCAGTAAAAAGGGCTTCAGGGGGCAGGTACTTATTGCCGTAAAATCCATTTTTACAGCATCACGTTATGGAACAAAAATTTGACTTTATTCTAATTTTATTTTTATCTAATTAAAATATTTTTTTTTTATCTAAACATAGTTAAAAAAAATTACACTATAGCTTTCATAGTAACAATTACTGTAAAATATCCAAATCATTCCAATTAAATAAATATTACTGTAAAAATTACGATATAATATGTTTGGGTAAAAATGGATTTGACTGATGATGCACTCAAAGTGCCGGTACTTGATACCATAATTTGATCTGGAATACATTACAGTGAGTAGGCATTATAGGCAGTGCAAATCTCGACATTGTTCACAATGCAGTTCATAATACAGTTCATAAATACAGTTAATACTTGCATTTATAAACTCTCCAATTACCATACCATTTAACCTACTAAGCGATACAATTGGAGTTTAAAAATTTTTTCTAAGCAAATTACTTTTGTTCTAAAAGAAATACTTGAAAAAACGGAGATGAATTTTACTCGAAATTATAGCATTAACACAATCCGCTCTTCTCCCTTTTAATCTAATTCTTATAAGTTCAATTTACTTTTAAAGTTGAATATGTTTTCATTTGAAAAAATGTCTTTGCGTTATCAATTTTAAACAAAACACTTAGAGGATATTGATTTTTTGAAAAAAAAAAATTTAACTTCTTGGAAAATGTGTTTTTTTCTCTTAATGATTTTAAATGTTAAGCTTGTATTTAGGTATGAAATATACAAGAGCCAAAACATTACGACCACCCCTAAATTCTGCAATGAACTCTCCTGGATGACGTGGAAGGCACGTGATCAGGTGGAAGTGGTATTTAACTGTTGCTGGAGAGTTTGAAGAATCATTCTTTCACTTACTTCTGTGTGTGATGGGAAAGGCTGCGGAACTAAGCGACTTTGACAGAGGGCAGATTGTAATGGCTCGAAGGCTCGGAACAAGTATTTCCGAAACTGCATGATTTGTGGGTTGCTCGAGATCTACAGTTGTTAGTACTTATGCAAAGTGGATGAATGACTGTGAAACCAGCAGTAGACGACATGGTGTTGGACGTCCACACGCTATCAAAGAAAAAGGTCGTCGGAAATTGTCTCGCTTGGTGAAGCAAAACCGGAGCCAGACAGTGGCTCAGCTGACAGCCCAATACAATGCAGGGTCAAGTAGAATAGTATCAGAGCACACTGTTCAGCAGACACTGCTGGATATTGGGCTATGCAGCAAACGTCCCACTCGTGTGCCTTTGCTGACCAAGCGTCATCGCCAACTACGCCTGTGCTGGGCCCGGGAGCATCACGACTGGTCGTCTCTGGGACCCGTGATTGTGGTAGAGCAGACCATGAATGCTACAGGGTATCTGAACATCATTGCGAACCCGTTGCACCCTTACATGGCCTCTGTTTCTACAGCTAGAAATAGAATTTTCCAACAGGACAACGCCCCATGTCACATGGCTTAAATTGTGTTGGAGTGGTTCCAGGAACATAATACTGAATTCCAGTTAATGTCCTGGCCACCTAACTCACCGGATCACGATCCGATAGAACACATTTGAGATGTCATGGAACGGCAGCTCAGAGTTTAAAGACCACTAAGTCGTAATATCTCATGACCGTTGCTTAAACATCTGGTACAATCTGTCTCCGGTCATCTACCAAGGACTTGTGGCATCCATGCCAAGGCGGGTTGCAGCTTATTAAGAGGTGGTCATAATGTTTTAGCTCTTGAGTGTATATTTCAAAAGGAACTGCAAAGATGTCACACACAAATGCAGTAATTTTTGAAATTCATTCTATATTTGCCGTGAATATAAGGATAAGAAATTTCATGATCAATACCAGTGGTCGAAAAAGCTACATTATTTTTTCAGTTTACTACTTTGTTACAAATGTAGTTAAATACATCTACAATTATTTCCTTCTAAATGTAGTGACTGCAAACTGGAATTTAATTTTAAGGAGACAAACTTTGCTTTTACACCTATGTTCAAAATGGTTTTGAATAAGATATTTGCGTACAATAAAGGAATATTTATTCACCTTAACATCAGCCAGTTTCTTATTCAAAAATTTTTTTTTTCTTTTCGAATTTGTCCATATAATTTCTTATGCCTTTTTGACAGTGAATATTTAATTAAAAAAATAGGAAATTATCTAATATTTAATGCTTTTTTATTTCCTCTAAGAAACTAAGTACATGGAAAATACGTTCCCTTCTTTTGAAATAACAACAATAACGAGTGTGCATTCGCATGCGAAAGTGTGACCAAAGGGATGAATTATTTATTTTTCGTAATGACCAGTTTAAATAAAAGTAATACATGATTTTAAATGCGTAATTTCTGTTAACGCTCAGCTACAGCTACAGGGTCATTTATTTTCATTGCATCCATTGGCGGACCCTCGAAGATTTGTATCCAGCAAATTCGAAAATTTAGTTGCTTTAGAACCGTGTTTACTTTCTGAAGTAATGTTAAAACTAGTTGGCAGGAACAAACTACTGTTTTTTTTGCATCGCACTACTCACTACACCAGATTTTTTTTTTTTTTTTTTTTTAAAAAAGTAGCACACTACAGTAACAAAAAAGTAGCACAAAAGTAAGCAAACTTCGAAAAAAATAACGACTACAATAGTTTGACTATTTGTGTATATTAGTGTTTGGAAACAAATATATATATATAAATATATATATATAAGTTCAAAATGTAGATAAAACATGGAAAAAATTACAGAANAAAAGATATCAATGCACTTCACAATGCCCAGGAAAAATAGTTCAGTAAAAGCGATATTGTTAAGTTTTTTTAAAATTTTTTTGAAATTAATCCTAAACCAATAAATTAGCAGCATTCTTTTGAAGTGTCAAATGCAATTGCTTTGCAACTGTTTGTAACTATTTTTTATAACAATTAATCACTCTTTGTTTCTTTAGTTATAGTTTTCCAAGTACAATCGCGTTCTTAAATGTATGGAAGAAACAAACTCTTTAAATTGCAGAGTGTGTTGCCTATTTCTTTACGAAAGTTAAAAGACGATACGGTAAGAAAATGTGATTGATATCTTTAAGTTCACTCCCATATGATCAAAAAAACCATGTTTAGTTGACTGGAAATTACTCCACAACATCAGCAGCCATCTTCAAAAATACTGGACTGAAAATGATGCGTTTTAAATAGATATAAGAATTGGTTGAAGTACACTGTAAAAAATTCTGATTCAAATTGCAGTAAAAAGGGCTTCAGGGGGCAGGTACTTATTGCCGTAAAATCCATTTTTTCAGCTTCACGTTATGGAACAAAAATTTGACCTTATTCATATTTATTTTATTTTTATATAATTAAAATAAATATTTTTGATCTAAATATAGTTAAAAAATTTTTACACCATAAATTTTATAGTAATAATTACTGTAAAGTATCCGAATCATTACAATTAAATAAATATTACTGTAAAAATTAGGATATAATATGTTTGGGTAAAAATGGATTTGACTGATGATGCACTCAAAGTGCCGGTACTTTATACCGTAAATTGATCCGGAATATATTACAGTGAGTAGGCATTATAGGCAGTGCAAATCTCTATATTGTTCACAATGCAGTTCATTATACAGTTCATAAGTACAGTTAATACTTGCATTCATGAACTTTCCAATTTCCATACCATTTAACCTACTAAACGATACAATCGGAGTTTAAAAATTTTTCTAAACAAATTACTTTTGTTCTAAAGAAATGATGATGAATTTTACTCGAAATTATAGTATTAACATAATCCGATCTTTTCCCTTTTAATCTAATTCTTATAAGTTAGATTTACTTACTTTTAAAGTTGAATATGCTTTCATTTCAAAAAATGTCTTTGTGTTATCAATTTTAAGCAAAACACTTAGAGGATATTGATTTAAAAAAACCCATAACTTCTTGGAAAATGTGTTTTTTTTCTCTTAATGATTTTAAATGTTAAGTTTGTATTTAAGTATGAAATATATATTTCAAAAGGAAAGTTAACTACAAAGATGTCACAACCAGTTGCAGTAATTTTTGCAATTCATTCTATATTTGCCGTGAATATGAGGATAAGAAGTTTCATGATCAATACCAGTGTTCGAAAAAACTACAATACTTTTGCAGTTTACGACTTTGTTGCGACTATTTTGTTACAAATGTAGTTAACTACATCTACAATTATTTCTTTTTGAATGTAGTGACTGTGAACTACTTTGGAATTTAATGACTACTCTAAGGAGACGGACTTTGCTGGAGAACTTTACACCTATGTTCAAAATGGTTTTGAATAAGATATTGACTTACATTAAATATAAATGAATAATAAAGAAATATTTATTCATGTTAACATGAGCCAGTTTCTTATTCCAAACCATTTTTTTTCGAGTTTGTCCGTTTAGTATTTAATTTCTTATGCCTTTTCTGACAGCGAATATTTAATTAAAAAATAAGAAATTATCTAATACTAAATATACTCTTTTATTTCCTCTAAGAAATTAATTACACGGAAAATACTTTCCCTTCTTTTGAAATAACATCAATGCTATATGAGTGAGCATTTGCAAGCGAAAGTGTGACCAAAAGGATGAATTATTTATTTTTCGTAATGACTAGTTTATATAAAAGTAATACAAGATTTTAAATAGGTAATTTCTGTTAATGCTCATCTCCAGCTACAGGGTCATTTTCATTGCATCCATTGACAGAGCCACGAAGATTTGTATCCATCAAATTCGAAAAATTAGTTGCTTTAGAACTGTGTTTATTTTTTGAACTAATGGTAAAAGTAGTTGCCAGGACTCGCTACAAACTACCTCTTTTTTGTATTGCACTATTCGCTACACTACTTTTTTTAAGGAAGTAGCACACTACACTGCAAACTTTGAAGAAAATAACGACTACAGTAGTTTGGCTATCAGTAGTGCGCTACTTCCGACCTCACTAATCAATACTATAATTATGTTCTTACTTCTATAAAATTCATTATCCAAGATATATACCAAAGAGCCATTACATTATGACCACCCTCCATCTGTAACAATGGGCTCGCCCAGGTTTTCATGGTTTCTCGCCCAGGAACAATGTTTTCATGGGGCACATTAGGACCCATAATCCTCATAGAACAATCCCTGACGTCTGTAAGCTACTTGAACATAGTTGCAGACCAGGTTCACCCATTCATGGCAACAGTTTTTCCTGCGGGGGATGGTGTTTACCAACAGGATAATGCACCATGTCATAAGGGTCGAATCGTCATGGATTGGTTCGAGGAACATTCCAGTGACTTTCAAGTCATGTCTTGGCCCCCAAATTCACCTGACCTTAATCCAATAGAGCATTTGTGGTCCTACTTGGAAAACCAAATTCGTGCTGCCACGCTACCCCCTCGCAATGTGAGGGAATTGCAGGACCAGTTGGTGAGCGCTTGGTACCAGATACCTCAGACTACCTATCAGCACCTTGTGGAATTAATGTCACGGCGGGTGCTAGCAGTTTTGAAGGCTAAAGGTGGTCCTACATGTTATTAGCAGGGTGGTCATAATGTAATGGCTCTGTGGTATATATATATATATATATATACGTGTGTGTGTGTGTGTGTGGTGTGTGTGAAAAAAATAAAAAAAATAAGTTACCTGAAATAGTAAATAACTAACACTCTAGTCTAATTTACACTTCAAATAACTAAAATTGCTTTTTATAAATAAAATTATATGGAGACCCCCTTAATGTAAGCTTCATAAATGGTTGGTAACAAAGTGAAAAAAAAGTAACAGAAGAGAAAATAGGAAGTATTCAAATAGGGAGGGTCGAATTAAACAAACTCAACTTTTAACTCAGTGATCAGTTAAGAAACAAATCGAGATTTCTCTGTGGGTGGCAGCTCTTATTTTAGTTCGATATAGCTATACAGTATTGTTTTATTCTGTAAAGTCTTAAAATTTTTCAGATCCCAGTGGATGAACGAACTAAGTGACAAGATAAGAGCTTTTGAAATGGAAGAAGGTCTTTAAAGAATTTGGCATCAGGCAGTCAAGAAGTAACCTTAGAAAATCTCTCTTTTGGCAGTAAACTGAAATACTAAGATTGCGAACGCTATGACGCTAACTCTTTAAATGAATTATAGAGATTTATGCATTTTCCTAGTTTAAAGTTAACAGGCAAGAATTTAAGTCGAAGCCATGCTCTTTATTTCTTATTTTAAATGTACAGTGGGCAAAAAAATAAACGGATCCCTTAATAATTTTTGGCCTATAGCGTTCGGAACTTCACTCTCTAGAACTCATTCTTAATGGTTCTGGGAGTGACCTCAAATATACTAATTAATTAGAGCAGACGATACTTTAAGTTTCAAATATCAGACACAAAAACGTTATTTTCCTGAATTAAACATATATTTTTTCTCGACGGATTCAGATTTCTGACCCTCAAAATATTGGAAGAAGCTCGGAAATATCTTCCTTATTGTTTGGTTAAAAAGGCTATCCAAAATTTGGAGCCCTTAATGTTAATTTTACTTTTGAATATTTCACCATAAATCGAGAACTTTTTAAGCGTATTGAAAAATTTTCGAGAACAATAAAATTCATTTATCCAAAGATAATTCCAAGCATAATATAAATTTCAGAAATTTTTTTTTGTTACTTTACTTAATAATCGACAAAAAATGATTAAACTGTAAGCTATAAAATTTTTAAATCATTTCAAAGAATATAATTTACCAATGCAAAATACATAATTTGAGCGAAATCCGTTGAATAGTTTCTGAGAAATCCAACATTTTCTTAAAAAAGTCGTGTTTTTAAAAATCTGTCTCGATTTAAAGTATATTTTTGTGTCTGGTTTTGTAACTTAGAATATCGTCTGCGCTAATTAATTAATATATTTGACGTCATCTCTTGAACTATTAAGATTGATCCTACTTTTAAATCAAAAGTTATTCAATGTGGTCCGTTTATTTCAGTAGAGTTCAAAATCAAATTAATCCAAATCTAGGATTAATCAAATTAATCCTATCTTTAAATCAAATTTATCCAAATTTACTAGAATGTCTTTTAGAACCTTTATTAATCAAGGGCTTCAATTTGTTTAGCATTTGTATATCTCCTTTAATATGCTACCAACAAAGTAATGTCAAAATTTAAACAAACAATTTAAAAATTCAGAACCTGGAAATAAACTTAAACATCTTTATGTCCCTGAGGGGAAAAAAGTTCTTAAAGACACGCTACAAGTTGTTTACTTATTGCAGGAAAAGTTTAGATACCAGTTTCACTCAATATTCAACCACATTCATCATTTCACGTCAAATGACGATAAAATAATGATCGAAACGAGAAAAAAGGGATATGAAACAAACAAGTAAGGATATCAAATCTCCCGTAAAAAGAAAAAAAAATTATTCCATTTAGTCTGTTTATTTTTTTTGTACCCAGTTCAAACTTTAAATCAAATTTATCCAAATTTCTTAGAATGTCTTTTAGAACCGTTATTAATCCAGCTATTGAATATGTTTATCATTTGTATATTTCCTGTAATATGCTACCAACAAAGTAACGTCAATATTTAGACAAACAATTTAAAAATTCAGTACCTGGAAATAAACTTAAACATCTTTATGTCCCTGAGGAGAAAAAAAGTTCATAAAGACACGCTACAAGTTGTTTACTTATTGCAAGAAAAGTTCAGGTACCAGTTTCACTCAATATTCCACCACATTCATCATTTCACGTCAAATGACGATAAAATAATGATAGAAACAAGAAAAAAAGGGATATGAAATAAACAAGTAAGGATATCAAATCTCCCGCAAAACGAAAAAAAAAAATGATCCATCGATTAGTGCTCTTGCAAGAAAAAAAGTTTCACCGTTTTGCTAAGTTGCTAGGGGATACGAAGAGAAAGATTGCTAATGGACTTGAATGATGAAGCAAACGAAGATAGATTTCACTTTCCTAAAAGTATTATTGACTGAGTGCATCCAATCATAGCCTTGTAACTGTATTTATCAATTGTCGTTTTGTGTTAAACTTTGGAAATGATAATCCCCTTAATGTAATCGAGTCTAATTTTTTTACCACTTTGGTAGTGGAAGAATAAAACAATATGTTAATAATGAATAACACGAAAAGTTATTATGATGGTTATTTAGAAAATGCAGGGTATACTTTAATGACTACCCTCAATGTATGTGTTCAGAATCTTTGAAAAAAATCTTAGAAAAAATACTAAGCACATTGGGAGTCTCAAATTAATATTTAAATGAGATAAAAACTCCAAATACTTATCAATCATCGAAAGGATCAGGTGTTCCTTTAGTATAATTGAATCTAATTTTTTTAGTTTCAGCTGGAAAAAATGTAACAAAATATTAATATAATGAATAAGATAAAATTTAATTATGACTGCTGTTTTTTTATTTAGCACTAAGAAAGCGATTGAGCGTATTTTGAGCTGGGAAAGAATTTGGGAAAGGAAATGCAGGGTCTCTTGTAATGAACTTTCTTAACATGTGCTCAAAATTCTTGCTAACAAATGAATTCTGAAAAATGGGAGTGACAAACTAATATTTAAATGAAACAAAGAGTCTTTACATTTTTATCAATTATTGTTGAGAACAGGAAGGACAAAAAAAGAATTATAATCTTCAAAAAACAAACAAACAAAAACAGTTTATTTAAATCTTACGTTTTGACACCAAAACATGCCTGATGGTCTTTGCTAAACCACAACTTTATATAACAAAACTCACTGAACGATAACATTTACACGTTTTTAAAATAATTCCAAATTTCAAAAAATCCACGTCACATAGACGTCACCACGTCTAGAAAACTCAAATCATAACAGTATATCTTATCATTATCCAAACGTTTGATTAAACGTTTTAGCATTCTGTTCTGTGTTTTAACAATTCGTGTTTTGTGATCTGTGCCTTAATATTTTGTAGTTTTGGGTCTGTGCTTCAATATTCTGTGTTTTGTGGTCTGTGTTTTATGGTTCTATGTTTCGTGATCTGTGTTTTAACATTCAATAATTTTTGGGATGTGTTTCAACATTTCGTGTTTTTTAAAAATTTTATGTTTTGTGGTTCGTGTTTTAGCATTCTGGAATAATTAATTCATTCATTTGTGTAAAAAATATGTTTTTCCCTAGTTACATAAAAACTGCTTTTAACTCTAAAGTTCTTGAAATCGAATCAATAATTAAAAATGCTTTTCAATGCAACTCGTTTTAAGAAGCACTTTGAAAAGACTGAAAGTTTAATTTCATTGTGATACATTAAAATGCTTTCAACATTATGCCTTCTGGCAAAAACAAATAACGATATCTGAGAATATTTTATAAGAAGGATATTTTTTGAGAAGATTTACCAGTCACTTCAGGTTTATAACATTGACATAAAGTGAGTAACAGTTTTTTTTATAATCTTTTGAAAAGGGCGTGGATGGAACAGCACGCGACGTTCCACATTCTAGAAAACTATATATTCTGATGGATTATGGAAATGGAAAGGTACTTCAAGCAGGATATATGAAGCAACCTATTTATTTTTCGAGGCTTTACGAATATAGAGCTTATCGAGACAGGAAAACACTCTTACTTTATTTATATTTTTTGAAAGGTTAGCATATATAATGTACTATTTCTTTAGTCAGAACTCATCGACGTAAAAACTTCAGATTTGGAAGTAAATTCAAATAACATATTCATCATAACATTTAATAATTCAGTAACATATATGCTTGAATAGTACCTCAAAGTTGAACATATTTTTTAATTTTGAAACCATCGTACGTACAAAGTTGCTTGAAGATTGCTTACCTAGCTTTCAAAGTACCATCGTGAAATACTGGTCTATCGCAATGGCGTCTTAGGGTTCCACAGAATGGGTTACTATTATATTTGACTTGCACTAAATCAGAACAGAACAAATCGGAAAAAGGCTTAATTTCATCTCAAATATATTTAATTTGTGTTTTTTTTGTCGTATGCCTGATTAGGCAGTTGGGGTGCGATTGTTCCTGTTTTTCAGTAGTGCCATCTATGGCTAGAAGCTCGACTTCTGCCACGCCATTCACACAACCGCAACCCGTTTATAGGGCGGGTCACATTCAAACACAAAGAAGAAAGGACATAGAACACACACAGAGAGAAAGAAACATCCATGCCATGCCCGGGATTCGAACCCAGGACCTTTCTGATGTAAGGACAGTTCCCTGCCCCCTACACATGCTGGTCGGCGTTTTTTTTATTCAGCTGGACATATCGAAGTAAAAATTTCAGATGTGGGAGTACATTGAAATAATGTATTCCTAATATAATGTACTTAGTTAGGAGTGCATAATATTTTTAAATTACTGTTGAGTGCAATTTCTAGGTTCAACACATTCTTTTAATTTTCAAACCGTTTTATGAAAAAATATTTTTTATTTTTTAGGCGAGTACTTCCGTTTCAAATTGCCAGCATGAAATAAAGTATTATTTTGACGATGCTTTGATGTTCCACGATATGAATTACTATTATATTTGACTTACACCAAATCGTAACAGAAACCAAATCAGAAATTGCTTAATATTGTTTCAAATTTAAATTATACGTGTTTATTCTATTCATTCTGTAGATATAGACTTAAAAAGTTCAGATGTGATAAATTGAAACAGTATATTATTGTAATGTATTTCCTTTGAATTACATTTCGTAAGATTACATTTGAGTAGAACTTCAAAGTCGAATATTTTAAAGCCATTGTGTGCATTAAGGGGCTTTTTTTTAATTCTTTGTGGGCTGGAATTTTATTCCGAAAATTAAGTTCAGAAGAGTCATAAGAATTTTGATCATCGTATGAGTTAAAAACTGGGTTATTTAACAGATAAAAAAATCTTGCAAGTTTAGTTGGTTAAGAAGTTAAGTACCACCAAGTTTTCAAAACATCATTAAAGAATACTAGTCAGGCTGTTTTAAAGCCTTACGGATTGGGCTACTATAATATTTGACTTGTATGGTGGTCGGTGAACTGACTTAATATCAGAAAGATCATGGGTTGAAATCTCGATTAGAGGCATGGACGTTTTTTCCTTATTTTCTGTGTGTACTATCTGCCCTTCTTACTGTGGGAGTAATGTTGGCCTACCTAATGGTATCTCTGAAAAAGTGGTCAACACACCTGCCCTTCTTGTATTCGAATGACGAATGTTTTTATAGATGCTGATGGACATTGGAAAAAAATCTGATTTTCGCAAAACCGGAACAGAAACCAGATCAGTGGAATGCTCAATTATATTCCAAATTCTATTAATTTTTGTTTATTTTCTTCTTCTGCTATACTTTCTGAGAGATAATTCAAATGGAAAAGAACTTACAATTAAAGCGTTAATTGGGTCAAGAAAAACGAATGTTAATATATAAAGGTTAGCATTGGAAAAAATAATATCTGACTTGCACAAAACCAGAACACAAACCAGATCAGCGTGAAACAACCTATTTATTTTGAGGCTTTCCGAATATCGAGCATATATGTATACACCGATGATCCATTACATTATGACCATACTCCATCTATAACAATGGGCTCTCTCAGGTTTTCATGGTTTCTCACCCAGGAACAATGTCTTCATGGGGCACATTAGGACCCATAATCCTCATAGAACAATCCCTGACGTCAGTAAGCTACTTGAGCATAGTTGCAGACCAGGTTCACCCATTCATGGCAACAGTTTTTCCTGCGGGGGGTGGTGTTTACTAACAGGATAATGCACCATGTCATAAGGGTCGAATCGTCGAGGAACATTCCAGTGACTTTCAAGTCGTGTCTTGGCCCCCAAATTCACCTGACCTTATCCAATAGAGCTTTTGTGGTCCTACTTGGAAAACCAAATTCGTGCTGCCACGCTACCCCCTCACAATGTGAGGGAATTGCAGGACCAGTTGATGAGCGCTTGGTGCCAGATACCTCAGACTACCTATTATCACCTTGTGGAATCAATGCCACGGCGAGTGCTAGCAGTTTTGAGGGCTAAAGGTAGTCCTACATGTTATATGCAGGGTGGTCATAATGTAATGGCTCTTCTGTGTATATGGGCGGATCTCTAAGACCTTTAACTTTTGATAATAGAAAAAAACAATAAAAAATAATAGGCACACTATTTTTACACCTCCAGATTTGTTTGAAAATGTATAAAATATCAGAAAATAATCGTGAACATCGAAAATTTTGATGCCTTTTTAAGTATAAACAAAAAATTAGAATTTTTGAACTAATTTTTCTAGGTTTATATACATTTCACTAAAAATAATTAAGACGACAAAAGTATCATTTATTTAATAAACATATAAACTTATTGAACTTATTTTTCTTTTATTGAGCAATTTTTTCTTTTAAATAAATTCATCCATATTTACCTTTTATTTTTCATCAAAAATTATTAGTATCATAAATGAATTTAAAAATTTTAATATTAAGTCAAATTGCTATAAAATGTATAAAAAGGCTTACTTTAATTATTTACAGTCAAAAAATATCTTCAATTAGTATATCTTTATCAAAATATAATCTTTATCTTTATAAAAATATCTTTAACATAGGGAAAAAACTAAGTTCTGATGCGTTAAATACAATTAATTAATCCTGAGGTTACGGTTTGACAGGGTTACGGTCTGAACAACCTAGAGAATAGATCGAAAACTTTTCTCAGATGCAACGCAATGCGATGCACACAACACGGAAAATAAATTAGGCAATGACAAACTTGTGATCAAAATTTTGATTGATTTTAACATTTACTTTTTAGAACTGCGTCTGATAACGGTCTTGACCTCGTAACTGTAACCTCACCGACTGACAGTTTGTGATTATAAACCTAGAAAATTAGTTCAAAAATTTTAATTTTTTGTTTATACTTATAAGAGCCTCAAAATTTTCGATGTTCACGATTATTTTCTGATACTTTATACATTTTCAAACATTTCTGGAGGTGTAAAAATAGTGTGCCTATCATTTTTTATTATTTTCTTTTTATTATCAAAAGGTAAAGGTTTTAGAGATTATGTATTTATAGAAATAAGTTAAAATATTGACAAAATATGGAAAATAATAAAAAATAATGACAAGAGAAGAAAAATTATTAAAATTATTTTTTAAAAGTACTTAAAAATATATTTTATTTATCTAAAAAAATATTAAAAATCCGGAAACGAAAATAAAGAAAAGGTATAATCACTTCATCAGCTCACACGATTATATCCTCAAAAAGGAGTGCTTTCTAATATTGTATGAATAAAGCCAAAGCAAAATATATCAATACAATAGTATGAGGAGCACTCAAAAAATTGAAACGAAAATAGAACACATTAAGTAAAAAATAAATATGAAATAAAACATATCCAGCGAAAAACAGCAAATAGAATGCAAAGAAATTACGGAACAAAACACCAAAGCAAGTCTATGTAGTGAGGACCGAATTAAAATGAAATTACGCGTACCGGAATCTTTCAAGAATGATTTAAAATATTTTTGTAATAAGATTGCAAAATATGAAAACAGCGGCATAAATAAAGTGATCTCTTATGGCACGTTCTTACTGGTATACTGAAGCACGTTGAGTTTGTTAGTTGCGCTGGATGGGCTCGAAAATGGATATGCGCAAAGTAATAATATTATACTGGATAATTTTAAGTATAATATTATAATTACACTTAATATAAAGTTGATAATTAATTATACAATTATAAAATTTTAATAATTTTAGAAAATTAAAAATTATTTAAAAAAAATTTGCTTGCTTTGCAATGATTTTCAACAGGCGCCAAATTAGTATTACTGCTGAAATTCAAAACATAGGCTCAAACACCAACGCNCATCTTGTGCACCAAAAAAGTGTTTAAAGTGGAGCTATCACGTAAGCAGATCAGAGCGATTATGTAGTATGAGTTTCGAAATAAACACAGTGTTACTGAATGCCACAAGAAAATATGTGAAAGTTTAGGTTTCAATACTGTTTCTTATGATACAGTAAAAGTTTGGTTTCGAAAGTTTAATAGTGGGAATTTCAACATTGAAGATGAGCCACGTTCTGGCTGACCTATTGAGGTTGATTGTAACCAATTAAAGCAAATTACTGATCAAGACAGAAATTTTTATACACGAACCATTGCGTTAGAGTTTGACGTTTGCCAAAAAACAATAGTAAATGCCCTCAAACGCATAAATCTAACATTTAAGTTTAGCCTCTGGGTGTCTCACGAATTGACTGCTGAAGACAAGAGCAAAAGAAAAGCGGCCTGTTTGGTTCTGCTTAGAGATCAAAGAAAGGAGAACATTCTGGACAGAATTGTGACCTGTGATGAAAAATGGGTATACTACAACAATACTAGCCATAAAGGAGGGCGGTTAGCACCCGGGGAATCAGCAGGTTCGGTAGCAAGACGAACGCTAACTAACAAGAAGGTCCTGCTCTGTATCTGGTGGGATTGTCGTGGAATTATCTACAAGGAGTATCTGAAAAGCGGGCAGGTTATCAACAGTACAATATACAGCAATATGCTAATCAAAGTTAGCGATGCCATTCGTGAAAAACGAAAAAACGAGCTCAGAAGGAAGGTGGTTTTCTTTCATCAAGATAACGCCCGGCTACATGTCAGTGCAATGACCGGCTGGACCCCCTACACGCTGGAGTGGGACTTGATGCAACATCCACCATGCAGCCCAGACATGGAGCCTTCGGATTACTATCTGTTTTCCCATCTGTAGCTGCATCTTGATGGCACAATCTTCCGTTCAAATGACGAGGTCATAAATGAGGTTGATCGCTTTCTGAACTCGCGCACCCCAGAGTTCTTCGCAGCAGGGATTGAAAAGTTGCCAAAACGTTGGCAGATTATTGTTGGTTTGAATGGAAATTACTATCCTCATTAGCTTTGCTGATTTTCTATGCATTTATCATTTTATAGGATTTTTTTTTTGGCGGAAAACTTTTTACTCAACCCGATATTATGAAAGTCATTGTATAATAATAAAAATTAAAATTTATAAGTTTGTTACTCTATATGAAAAATATGATATGCGTGAATGCGTTAGATTACAAATGTCATTGTATAATGATAAAAGTTAAAATTTATAAGTTTGTTACTGTATAAGAAAAATATGATATGCGTGAATGTGTTATATTATGAAAGTCATTGAATAATGATAAAAATTAAAATTTATAAGTTTGTTACTGTATAAGAAAAATATGATATGCATGAGTGCGTTATATTACTAAAGTCATTGTATAACGATAAAAATTAAAATTTATAAGTTTGTTACCTTATAAGAAAAATACTTAAGATATGCGTGAATGCGTTATATTACGAAAGTCATTGCATTATAATAAAAATTAAAATTTATAAGTTTGTTACTGTATAAGAAAAATATGGTATGCGTGAATGCGTTATATTATGAAAGTCGTTGCATAATAATAAAAATTAAAATTTATAAGTTTCTATCCTAGGCATTAGAGTTATGCAGTTGTATTGGTTTGGAAGAGAAGAATATTGAAGCACGTGGCTTAACGAAAGTCTATGTATAACAATGGGAGGGAATTGGCCTTATCTTTGCATGTACACTCATGTTCATGCGTGCATGTTTTGAAGCAACAACGCATGTTCTCTGCCAGATTCTTCAAAAGTGCCCAAAAGATAAATTATTTCAAAATATATTCGTTCAGCTATTGTATCTTTGGAGAGTTTTGTAAATGTATCTTCAATAAAAGATTTATAACCATTTAATTGCTTTTTTCAAATAGAAAAATTTATACTGTTTCTGAATTGCCTTTGCTGTGTTCCGTGGTTTAGATAAAAAAAACATATGTATCATAAATAACTTTCTTAATATTTTTAGGAGGTAAAATTTAATTTAATCTTTTCAATTTCTTTCCGGTCAAAGCTGTCCTGAATCTTGAAATCAAACATTCATTTTATAACAGATAACATTACAAAATGTTTTTGCTTGGTCTAAAAATGTTGAAAGATATACAATTGCAATGTTTATTTTGCCCATTGACGCTTTTACTTAACATTAACGTTACAAATTATTTAATTGGTACAAAAAAGGAATAAATAAAATGAGAAAAATTTCCATTGTGTAGAATTATTACTATACAAAGGGATTCAGCACTATTTAAAAATGAACATATGTATGTCAGGAAAATAAGGATAAGTACGTTTTATATAGGAATGCATGGACGTAAACACTCTGCATGTGGACCACATGCACTCAGAAACACAGACTATGTAAGGTGCAAGGTAGGTTAAAAATATTAAATATGTATCCCACGAGATATTTACTCAGCATTTTTGTTTAAAAGAAAGTCTTAAAGCAGGTACACAAAGGCTCCATCACTCGTAAACGAAAAAAATTTGCTTTTCGACACTTCATTTCGCGCTGTCTTCCCATCCACTTTTTGCGAGTCAGGAATGTGCTTGGGACCATATATTCCTGTATGAATCTTGTTTATGATCATGATTTTAATTTTAACATAGATTCTTGAACAATAGTTCAAAATCATCCTGTATTGCGAATTAATAAGAGTCTACTATTGTGAGTTAGATTACAAGATTGCTTAAGATAATATTAAAACGAATGATTCTTATTTGAAGGGGATTATTGTGAGTTAAAGATAAACCACAGCATTGCAAATTAAAAACTTTTATCGGAAGATTTATAATATTAATGTAGGAAATCGTATTAAAAGATGTGCAAAAAAATAAAGATACGCATCAATAACATTTGATCTAATAATCGTATCTTTCCAATCTAGGACTTAATCTTAATGGTTTGAGGAGATGAACTCAAATATGCTAATTATTTTGAGCAGAGGTTAAGTAACGAAATCAGACACAAAAATGTACCTTCTTTGAATAAGCATACCCTTTTTTGCCGATGGATTCAGATTTTTTACTCCTGAAATATAGGGGGTGGCAGCAATTTGGAAAATAGGGTCCCAATAGTTTGGGCAGGAGATCGGTCCAAAGTTTGGACCCCTTAATGTTACTTTTACTTTTTGCGTATTTCACCATACCTCGAGAAGTTTTCAAGCGAATTGAAAATTTTTTTGCACATAATTACAAAATTCGCTTATTCGAAGATAATTCTATGCAAAATATAAATTTCGGCAAATATTAATGATTTTTTTATCATTTTATTTAATAATCGTCGAAAAAAATTTTGAATTGTAAGGTATAGGGGAGAGTGGGGTCAATTGTAACATTTTTTACTTAACTATTTTTAACTAACAAAAAATCCAATATATTATTAGNTCATTTTAAAGAATGGAACTTTAAACAGCAAAATTCAGAATTTGAGTGAATACGATCGTGTAGTGCATACCTCAGCAACTATCTTACCAATTTCACACGAATTTTGTATGCTGCCATTTAAAAACATTTTTTAAATTAATGTAAAAGCGTGCATACTTTACAATTTAAATTTTCTCGACTTTTTTTTAAGAAATAAAATAATAAAAAATAAATATTTACTAAAAGTTGTATTTTGTATGGGATTTTATTTGGATAAACGTATTTTATAAGTGAGTGCAAAATGTTTTCAATTTGTTCAAAAAGTCCTCAACATATAGTGAAATACACAAAAAGTAAGATTAACATTAAAGTATCCATGCTTTGGACAGCTCTCCTGATTATTTCTGACCCCCCTACATTGGGGGTCAAAAATCCGAATCCGATGAAAAAAAGGTATGCTTATTCAAGGAAAGTACACTTTTGCGTCTGATTTCGTATCTTAAAATATCATTTGAACTAATTAATTAGCACATTTGAGGTCTCCCCCACTAATCATTAAAATTAAGTCCAGGAACATGAAGATCCGATCTTTAGATCAAAATTATTCAGTGTGGTCCATTTTGCGCAATGTCATCACATACCTCTTTTAATCTGAAATTTTCAATTTACCCCTTGTTGCTCCAGATGTTTAGACGAATAGAATGTTAGAATTGTGAAATAGAAATTTTCTTAAAAAAATGCTTATTGAACGCTTTGCTTTTTTTATTATTAATATTAAATTTCTCAAAAAAAATTTCCGTGATTAAATTTTTTTTTCATTCCCACATACTCATTTTTTAGATAGGTTATTGCTTTTAGATTATTTTTAGATTAATCCAAAAAGGGCTAATTCGAAAGGTATTCCGGGAATAGAACAAAATCTCGAAGGGAAATTTAAATATACAAACGCATTATTTTGAATAGCAATTTTAATATGCCTCCTGAATCACAATTTTCTCTTTTATTTAAACGCCCACAATGATTACTTTTGTATAGAAAGTTCAATTTGATGGCATTATATTAAACGAAAAAAAGTAATCTGAAATAAACTGCTAACCGTTCTAATGAGACTTTTGATCCCCGAGAAAACATCTGCCACATGTATCAAAGCAAATTACTTCTTATGCCATCGTTCAAAATGAGTTTATTTTTTATGCTAACGGTTGCATTTACAAAAGAGTATTAAAACCATTTCATTTTAAGATATGTATTTTGCTGGTTTAATAAAATAAAAGATTTTATTAAAAAATTTTTGAAAAAGATAAAAGAACAATAAAATCCAAATGAAAGCATGGTCGTTGAAGATTATTTCATAAAATAATGCTTTTTAGCAAATACTGTGCTATTTTTTATAACTTTTGTGGGTTCATAACAGTTATTTCTAACTGATAAGTTGATGATTTTACGTAGCTAGGCAATGCATGCTATGCTGGTTTGATTATAAAATTGGTGCAAAATGTGAAATTAAAAAGAGTCATAGTTTTGTGAAAATGAAAAGTGTTATTGGTTCTTATTTAACGTTGGAAAAAATGCTCAAATACTGCATTGTGTAGGCTCATGAGTTCAAACAGAGAGTTAAAATTGTTCTTTGATTAAAATTATTTTACTTTAAGTGGAAAAATCTCGTCAAATTAGCAATCTTTTAAAATAAAATAGTTTAATATTTTTTTAAATATTTTTTAAACTATTTAATCTGTTTGTTCGTTTTAAATTCTAGCAAACTTTCTCAACAATACATCCCCCGTACATAACATTAAATTATAACATCTCAAACGGCTAAAAGGTAAACAAAACAACTAAAAGGTAATTATTGGATAATATGAATTTGGATAGGGTAATGATCCAGGTCCCGGATACATTTGACTTCAAGATGGATACCTCACTAGCCGACAGAATGGAAGATAGTCGCATGACCGGACATGGATTATAACAGCTGTTACTAAATAACATGTTACAGCTGTTACGATATGAAATTGACCACAACAAAATTCCCTTATAATTCCATCAGTATTAAAAACATTCATATTAATGTTACTTTTAAAAAGTAACGAGCAAAAGGTGCTAGTGCTTTAAGCAAAAGTAATGAGTAAAAAGTAAAAAGTTTTAATTTTAAAAAGTAACGAGTGCAAGTAAAAATACAAGTACAAAACAAAAAAGTAACAATTTCAAAGTATATTTCAATGAAATCAAAAATTCAAAATAACCTTAATTATCATTAAAAAATGAAAGAAAAAGTATTTTTTTAAAATTTATAAAGCTTTAAATTTCGATTTATGAAACTTTAAAATGCAAGAAAATGTTACAAAACTTATTGAAGTAGTAAACGTTGAAAATATATGAAAACCGTACCATAAATCAAAATTCAATGTTTGCATATACAAGGAAGTTTCAAATTATTTTAATTTTAAAACTACTAAATCCTTGGAAATTTTGTTTTTATTTTCGAATTTGTAGCAACTTTTGCAAAAAAGTTATTGAGTGTTTAAAAGTGTAACCCTCTTCATTTCAGGAATTTGAAATCCCTAAAGGTGTTTGGAAAAGGAAGTAAGCTGGAATAAGAAATGCATTAAATTTATAATTTAAGAAAAATAATTTCAGAAGTTTCGAAAAACATTTTTTTTCAGGGAAATTTAAAAATTCAGAAGAAAGTAACGAATTCTTTTTACAATTTCGTAACAAATACTTGTACCTCAAAAGAGTAGCGGAAAATAAGTAAAAGTAAAAATACTATGTAAGTAACGAAGCAATTATACTATGTAAGTAACGAAGTACAAGTAAAAGTACGTACTTTTTACTTTTACTTTTGCTACAAATAGCGAAAGTAAAAGTATTGCCATGTATGATTAGAAATCACTGGGCAGACTCGTTTTAAAACTTAGATTAAGGGGGACGCGATATGTTTTCATGAAGAATTGGATAAACCATTAATTGCCACACATTGTTGAATGCATAATTTTGCTTTGATAACGTCAAAACGATTTTCCTCTAATCTAGAGCTTAAATTATGAATAAGTAGCCACTGGCTACCAGAGTCATAAAAAGTTGGAAGCACTTTCGCATTTTTGGTCGTCACTTTTATGCTTACTTTTACACTTATGTGTACGCATAGCTTCAGTGTTGTTGATTTAATATATTCTTTAAGGAAAAGGGGATTTGCTTAATTTAAATAAGATTTTTTAAAATTTAAATCACCATATTTTATTTTAAGAATTCTTTATAACATACTTATTGGAAATTAATCTATATGTCTTTAAAAATGCATTATTAAAGAATATTTAAACAATGCAAGTAGCAATGAATTAAATATATTTCGAAACTAAAGATAAAGAATCTTATATATACTTGTAAAAGATATCAGAAATTTTAAGAAGAGAAAATTAAGAATTTTCTTATACATAGCTTGGTCAACCAAATTGATAAAAAAACACTAATTAATGTTCCGAAAACTTATGGTGATTATTTAAATAAAATTTTATCGAATAATTTCACTTCATTTGAAAATGATTAACTTTTCATCGGAAGATAGTAAATAGTAGTTTACTCTTTAATAACAATTAATTAAATTTGAAAAGAAAATCTAGGAAATTAATCGATTTGAGCTTTTTTCAGATTAAAAAATTTCTTGAAAATTCACGACTCGTAATAATATCTTGTATGAAAAAAATCTTAAAAATTACTCGAAAATTCGTAGCAAAAACTCTGAACGTCGAAACCACATTAATTTAAGATGCAGTTGTCGATAAATCGAGAGTGTTTAAAAGTGATTACTGAAATGCGTAACTTAAAACTCCATTGTTGTAATACTATATAAATGTTGAGATTTTAAACACTATTAGGAAATTCGTAGCAATAATTGCTGAAGGAACGATTGACAAGGCATCGCGAATTTATGATAGAATCATCACGAATCGAAATAAGTCAAAAAAGGCTTATTCTAATGAGCGATTCAAATTTCGCGTGCCGTAATAATATTGTTTAAAAAGATTGAATTTCTTTATAAAAATAGTTAAGATCATATAACTTTAAGATGAAATTAAGCAAAATGTAGTAGCTCAAATGTCGCAATAATAACGTATTAAAACACAGAGAATTTGAAAACCTTGTAAAAATGCGTTGCACTTACTTTCGAAAAAGTATCTACAAAACTGTTTGAGTTTACTATGGGAATGTCACGAATCAACTCCTTCAAATATTGACTGCTTGAATGCGCAATTTGAAATTTGCACGCTGTAATAAAAAAGTATTAAAAATCAAATAAATTTTGAAATTCTAGAGGAAATGCGTAATTTTATTTCTCGAAAAAGCAATTGACATGACAACAAAAATTTACGGAGGAATCATCACAAATTGTGCCCACCGAAAAGTGATTATTCAGTGCTGTGATTCAATAATCGTACATCATATTACTTAAAGTATGTATATCGGGATTTTAAAAAAGGAATCCGTTGTAATTACACTAAATATTTGAATGACAATACTTTGTAAGTTGGCTATGGAATAATAGCTACTCAAATCCATCAAATATTGATTGTTTAAAGGCGCCATTCGATATTTGCGAATCGTATTAAAAATATCAGGATTTTTAAAAATTTCATAGAAACTTGTAGAAAATATTGCCAGTAAAGCAATCGAAATAAGTTGTGTTTTTGTGATGGAATCGGGGCAAATCGTGAGCTTTTTAATCTTCTATATTAGTGCTGCAAAATGGTTATCACTTTTGGAAACTGTCGACTGCCAACTAAGAGCTCTAGCTTGTCAGAACAGTTCATCTTGAGATGAGCTGCTCTTGATGATGAGTAGCTCCATGGTGGTTTCTGGTTTTGATTTTCATTTTTATTGTTATTTTTACCTATTTCTTTGCTAAGTTGCTCTTATTTTTTCAAATCTGTTTAGTTTTCACCATTCACATTCCATAAATCTTATTGACATGCGTCTCCAAATATGTCGACATTTTTCTACTCGTTAATTTTTAAAACCTGAGAAGTTTATCCATTATTACGAATAATTGGAGAGGCATTTTCTTCTTCTACCGTAACTGTTTAAACATTCCAATAATATATATCGTCTCTCATAAGAAAACGCTGCCAAGGTAAATTTACAATTTGATGAAAGTTTTTACATCAGCATTACATGAGTTATAGAAAACTCATAACTTCAATACTATACTCTGTTGCAAGTTAATAAAAAACCATAATCCCAATGGAGAGAGCCTGTTTGCATCTAAGTGCACACTAAATGGACGCCAAGCTCCAAGCGCATACGAATATTAACTTGGCCAACTCCTGAAACTACGTAGCATAGCCTTCTTTTTGCAAATAAAAATAGCACGAATTAAATTTCTGTCTGCCGAGTTTAACTTTCAAAAGTTTTTATTTGGTCTTTTAGCATCTTACTTTTACGAGACTTGGAAATGTTCTGATCACAAAAGATGCTACCCCGTATAGGGTCATTTTTGCGCTTGGCTAAGAAGGATCTTACCTCTACATATACGCTAAGTAAAGTTCTTTTTGACTTTTAAGGAGATGATTTTTAGCATCCTTTATTATTTTGAGTGGTTTCTTTTAATCCTTTTACTATTTTAGCTTAAACAACATTTATTCAATGAATTAGTTTTCTTTAAACTGGATTTTTTTTTAAACAGCGTTAAAAGATTAAGTTTAGAATATTAAAGTAAGAAAAAAATTAACAAAATGAAACTTTCTCTTAGTACCTTATTTACATTCATTTACTTGAGAATTTTATACACTCAGCACAGGAAGAATTATGCATATCTACTTTTTGTTACATAAATACGTGAAAGAAAAATGCGTATTTGCAAATTTTAATCCTTGCTTGTTTGTACAAGTTTGTTAATTGAATAAAGCTCTGATAAGAAAGATTTCTTACTATTCATAAATAATGATAAAAAGTTAGGTCGTTGTATATAAATGTATACATTATATATGCATAAATGTATAAATTTTATAAGTAATAAAAATCTGAAATATATTTTCATTCTTTTTTCCAGTTGGCAGCTAAGGCGTTAGTTCTTTAATAAAGAGAACAGAAGGGATTTAAACACACCCAGAGTAAAATAAAAGATTAAGTAGTTAGAATAACCTTATTTTTCCCTTTAGGAAATCCCACGGGGAAAAATATGAAGTTAAATATCACCTGTGGGAGCTCTGAATGAAAATGTTAAAGGGAAATCACTAACTCAAATGGGATTTTTTTGCAATAGATCCGACAGTTTTATCGATCCCTTGAAAAAGAGCCTTTTAAAGAAGAAATACTAAGAGTCACAATGACTGATGAACAGGAAGTAATGAAATACAAGTATTTAAATGTAAAATTGCAAACAGTAGGTTATGTTGAATATTACTATACGATATAGCGGTAGCATCAAATAGTTATTCTAATTGGGTATTATTTCAGAAAAAATAAATTGCAAAAGTCATAATTTTTTGTCCCTTAAAGTAGGTTTTTAGTTTTTCTAGTGGTTAAAATTTTTTTAAATCTAAATTCTTACAATTTTGAAAATTGTTGTCATAATGTTAGGAAGTTATGGTGTGAAAATTAATTAGAAAGATTTTTTAATTAATTTAATCTCGTTTGAAGTTTTTAATAAATCCACTTTTAATCTATAGTATTAATAGGACAATTTTTAAAATTATTTAGAACAACCTACTCCAGTTTAAGTTAACGCCTATCAATGTTCAACGCTGTAGCCTAGTAGTTTAGAGCCCAACCCAGAAGACAAGGAACTCTTGGATCAAGCATTGGGACAAACCAGACTTTTTGATGGAACTAACCTGTACTTGCGTTAGACGGAGAGGAAAACCACAAAAACTACTTCTGCTAATCCGACTGCAAGGGCATTCTAACCCACGAGACCAGTCTACCACTGAGGATATTTTACATCAGTACTGTGGTCGGTGCAAGCTGGGGGCAAAAACCGTATCAACCAGCAAACGCCAGTATTCGAATCTAATAGGGAGGTGAACACTCTATCTCCTGAGACACCGACACCGTGGCTCAGACAAATTTGTCTGTGAGTATTTTTCGCACTTTATAATTCTAAAACTGTTTGTGTTAAGGAACAGAATTTTGAGCAATGGGTCTAAAAGAAAAATTTTAGCCCCAGATTCTAAAAATCGTTCAAAAATTTAAAGTATAGCACCCGTAGAGGCAACAAAAAAGGATTTTTCCCCTTAGATTTACAATTACCCATTGTTGCAAACTAAACTGAAGTCAATTCTATTTTTTTCCTAATTATTCAAGAATTATTTTTGCCAACCTACAGTGCTCTATTGAATCAAAAGCTAATTCTATTTGGAGTTTATAATGTGTTTTTTAAAAATTAATTATTTTTGTTACATTTTGTCATGTAAGTTCAAGTGAAAAAAAGTGGGTGACAATGTAATAGCATCTTTAACCATTTAAAATTTCCGAAGCTTTCTGAGATTTCGCGTTTATTACCCATTGGCAAAATTGGCGTTGTTTTGGGTTTGATGGCTTGCGCACCTTATTTGGACGTCATCACACTTTTCAATTGTGTTCAAGAGTAATAGTAAACAATGCGCGCATGCGTCGTCATTGCATGCGTTCCTATGGCTAACGCTGCTGTTTGATAATTTTTTTAGAATATTATTTATTTTTTATTTTCACCAGCAGGCATTTTTAATTAATTTGCATAATGATAAGTATCTTTATATTCTTCTATTATTAATTTATAATTACTGTCTTGACGATGATTTTAATATAAATATGAATACTGACGAAGGAAAAGTATTTTGTGGCGTCTTGAAACACGTAAATAGGCAGGATTTGAAAACCAATCCGACGACAAGAGGATAAACATCAATTGAAACAGTTTTTCCAACCCATGATTTGAAATGTTGTGGCGTTTATCGTAGTTAATCCAGAAAAGAAAAAAAGCCTTTGACCAATGGGTTAGCAGCGATCGTAATAAAGCGATCAAATTTTTTTTTTTAAATTTAGATTGGAACGTAATAGTTTTTATTTATTTTTTAGAATTATTATTTTTTTTAGCTTGATCTTGCCCTTTTGAAACTTGTTTTTAGGTAGTTGAGTTAGACACAGTGCGCATAAGGAGGAGAACAAAAAACGGACTACCTTGTAGATCTGAAAATAACTACTAGCCACTCGTCTCGAGGCGAGTCAATATAAAAATCTGCTGACTTAAACAAAGTAAACAATCGGTCATTTTTCCTATCGTTGCTTTTTTTTTTTAAAAAAAAATTGTTAACTGCTAAAAGTACATTAGGGCAAAAAGACTCTTGAAAACAGAATTTTTATTGAAATGTTCATCCTTTTTTGATCCTTCAGAATCCATCAATTCTTGATGGAATGATTCACGTCGAAGAAGTGTTCTTTAACAATTCATTTTAGTCAAAGTTGTAGTGTATACTTTAAATGTATTTCGCCTCCCCAAATATTTTTAAATAAAGTTCTTTAATGTCAGCATGTTTAACAAAATTTTGTGACATATTTATATTATTTTTTTAAGCAGTAGATTATTTCTAATATGAATTTTTTAAAAAAGAAATATAACTTAATCCAAACAACAAAAAAAAGTTAGCAAAGAGTGGCTATTAAATGAAAATAACCAATCGAGACCGACTTATTAAGTTTAGGAGAAAAGCGGCTACTAAGTTAAAAGAGTCTACCGGCCACTGGCTACTAACTGAAAACTTAAATTTTCAGGTCTACTCCCTGAATAACTTTTGATCTAAAAGTCGGATCTTCACGTTCTAGGACTCCATCTTAATGGTTCTAGGGAGTCACCTCAAATATGCTAATTAATTCGTACAGATGATATTTGTAATTACAAAATCAGACTAAAAACGTATTTTTTCTGAATAAACATACTTGTTTTTCGACGGATTCGCGGTAAGAAGTCGGTCCTGTTAGAAGTTGGAAGTTTCGTTTTGAAGTTGAAGTTTGGACTTCTTAATGTTAATTTCACTTCACCATATCTCGAGAACTTTTTAAGCGAATTGAAAAGTTTTTGCCCACACACTTGTAAAATTCGTTTATTCAATGATAATTCCATACAAAAAATTAATTTTTAGTAAATGTTTATTATTTCATTTAATAGTAGACGAAAAGTTTTTGAAATTAAAGGTATTTAATTTTTTACATTATTTTAAAGAATGTAATTTTACTTAGCAAAATAGAAAATGCGAACGAAATCTGTCGAACAGTTCGTATGTCTAAAATTCGATTATTCAGGAACTATTGGGCCAATTTTTCTCAAAATTTATGTTTTGAAATTCGAAAATACATTTTTAAAATTATGTAAAAAAAGTTTATACCTTACAATTCAAATTATTTTTTTGACTATTAATAAATAAAATAATGAAAAATAATAAATATTTACTAAAATTAATTTTTTGTATGGAACTACTTTGGGTAAATGAATTACATAATTGTGCGCAAAAATTTCTCAATTTGCTTAAAATTTTTTTCGAGATATGGTGAAATATGAAAAAAGTAAAATTAACATTAATAGTTCCTAACTTCGGACCACTCTCCAGACCTAACTATTGGAATGATATATTCCAGATAGCGGCTTCCCCTATATATTTCAGAGGTCAGAAATCTGAATCCGTCGAAAAAATGTTTTTTCAGAGAAAGTCTTCTATTTCAGAGAAAGTCATTCGTCTTCAAATGAGGTGACTCTGGTTCGAGTCCCAACGATGGCTGATCAATACGAGCTTGACTTCCGTCTAGAACCAACACAGTGCTGACGAAAATATTCTCAGTGGAAGACGAGGATGGTAAACTTATCATAGATTAGAATCCCCTTGCAATTAGGCTAATCATGGGAGGTTTTCGTGGTTATACAAATGTAGTTACATCTAGAAGCACTCTATGAAGCTAGTGGAAAAAACACTTTAAACAGTGTTATGAACACTTTTATAAAGTAAAAAAACACGTTATTTTTACATTAATCTACTAAATTTTAATGAAAAACCTGAAAATGATTTATGCTTTTTAACAGCTGTAGATAATTTTTTGTATTAAAACTAATGAAAATACTTTCATTCATAGCTGTAGATGTAACAAAATATCATAAAATTTTAGATCTCAATCAGTGCTATTTAAGAGAATTCTTTTTATAAATCAATAATTTTCGAATTCTTTCCAATTAAAGCGATAAATACCGTTAAGCATCTATTCCGCTAATGTTTAGTTCACGCTGCTTCTGAATCGTTTTTGGACAGTTTTGGAACTAAAAAGATGAAATAAAATTTGATGCCAGTCTGTTTAATGCAACATTTTTCATTATTTTCACCTCTTTTTAAAGAAAATTTATATGCCTGAGAAATTCGTTGTCCGTGTTTTTTCTGTTTTACTTTTAAAATTTAAATTAGAACTGCTTAACAAAAGGTGGCAACAGTTTTCACTTATTCACTTCTATGTTGATAGTGTTCTTTTTTGGCAGCCATTTTCAGCTGTTGAAATTTGTAGAATAATTTGGATATTTTAGAATTTTCTTGGTAAGGAGTCTTTTTTGTATAACCCTATGTTACCATAGATTTTTAGCATAAGTAATTAGAATTTAAATTTGTTTGGTGCTCAAAGTGTATACTTAAAAGAAAAACTTCGTAGTGTTTCTTGACATTGTAGTGTTTTTGTAAAAAATATTAACTAGTGTGAGAATTTTAATTTAATTCTTTGAATTGTGTCTTATTACTCTCTCTATTTTTTAATATGTTATTAGAAGCACGTATATTATACTGATAGTCGTTAATAATTTGTGAAAAGTTGGCTGCTAAGGATGGATTTCTATTTTTAAAAAGTACTGAATCACATGACTTAATGGATGAATCACATGGTTATTCGTTACACAGTAGATTTGGCGATGTTTAGGAGGGTGATAAAGTTTGTAATCTGTAGTTGTAAATTTAGCGGGATTCGGTAGGTAATTGCTTTTTAGTCCTTTTTACCTTAGCATTTTGAAATTGGTGTTGTGATTTTGCGTTTGAGTATTGTACATTTGTGAGAGTAAAAATAGGTTGATTGTTTTTTCACGCTTTTTTTCATACTACGTTTTTGTATTTGCAATTTTGAGGTTACGATTATTATGTTTTTGCTTAGGCAAATTCTTGGCAACAATCGCAAAAACGTCCTTTTGGCATTAGCAAAAGTTTGGCAACAAGCATCAACGCGTCATTTCGGCGTTGGCGACATTGCGCCAAGCGTTTATCGTATGATAGGATTTTACGAAAAGATTCTTTATTAGGCTTAGTGGAAAAGTAATTTTTATTGTAGATTTGTTTTACATTATAATATTTGAAGAGTTAATATTTTTATTTATAATCATGAAGATCACGAACTAAAAAAATACTTATAAGGAGTAACTCTATTTTGTCCTATATGTGATGCATGACATTAATTAACATAAATGACGAAATAATATTTTTTGAGTATGCATATAGGCTTAGAATATATTAGTACTAAATGTGAATACGTAAAAACGTTTTTATTCATATTTATAAAAGAAACCTGCATAAAATTATAATTTCTAACTGTTCTTCTTTAGTAGAATCACTCTAAAGCCTACTTACTGATATAAATTAAACCTGAATTGGATTATTTTTATTGTGTAGTCACTTATTAGTAGTCTGTGAGTGTTTTTTTAAACGCAAGAAGGTAATAAGTTGGCTTGTCAAAAACTTTATATGGACAATCTTACAAAGATATCTTTCGGCAGTATAATAAGACAGCTTAGTTGCAAACTGTTTAACTGAGTGTAACGGACTTCTATTTATTTCATAATCGGCTTCAAAAAGCTGACTCATTTTCGGGTCAACGACTACCATTCTTTATTTCCGTAGCCTTGTAATTTTGAACTGAATCCAGAGGACAGGGGAACTTCTGGTTCAAGCAATGGGACAAAAGTCTTTTCAAAAGAGGACTTTTTGATGGAACTAACCCACATTCGCTTTTCATGAAATGGAAAACCACGAATATTTTCCACGGCAAAGGGATTTTTCGTGAGCACTCTGGTTGGTGCTAGTCGGAAGAAGAATTGGAATTAACCAGCCATTACTGGGATTTGAACCTGAGTTCCCTTGATAGGAGATTAGCAGTATATCCCCATATCTACTGCGGCTCGAGCGTGCGGAAAGCATAGATTTCGCAGATTGAAAGTTTTGAAGGAAGGTCAAAAAACTCTATCTCATCGTATATTCTAAATAATTGTTTATTAAAACGCTGATATTTCATAAGTGGAGAAAAAAACCAGAATTTATTTGGAAAAAAAATGTCTGGTTATTTATTTAAAGGAAGGTATATTTTAGGTGTCTAATTCTATATGTATGGTCATTAAACTAATTAATTTAGATATAATAAGTTTGAGCTTTTACATAGCATTAAAATTTTGTTATATCACCTACTATTTAGACTCATCGGTTATTACTTTTCTTACCTATAGATGTTTTAATCATACTCGAAATGTTCTTCCATTCAAAAAGTGGATAAGTCTTACGGTTGCTATGTCTATATTTTGTAATGTGTCAAACTTGTTACAAAAGTATTTTAAATTAGTTTTGAAAGATGCCGGTAAGTGGAAGTACATTTGATTTAAATACTCGCTTTATATGTTACATTTTGTGTTTTATTCCGTATTTTTCTTGAATTTTTATTTTCTATTGTTTACGTGATTTGTTTTGTTTTGTATTTTTTGCTTGATTTGCTCTATTTTCGTTTCAAACTTTTTTGGTGCTCCTTACACTACTGTATTGATATATTTTGCTTTGCCTACTTAAATACAATGTTAGAAAGCATTCTTTTGTGCTGTTATAATCGTGTTAGCCGATGTCAAGATTATGCCCTTTTCTTTCTTTCTGTTTTTCCGGCCTCTTCATTTTTACTTTTTTGTAAAGTCCTAAATATTTCCTAAAAACATTTTAATTTTGCTGATCTACTAATATTTGAATTATGCAACTGAAATTTTTAATTGATAAATGTTTGACTTAAGCAAATTATTTTATGCAGAAATAACTATGATTTCCAAACAAATTAAACTGGGAAGTTTTCGGTTATTAAAATTTGAATATTCCTTATAAATAAGAAAATATCACTTATTTTGCCAAGTTCCTTAATTATCGACTAAACTAATTTTCTTCCTTGTTTATTAAACAAAATGTAACGTAATGTTTTCATCCAAAAAGAGACAGATCAAGGTAGACCCACATTTCGTAAACGAATAAAATAGTCGATTGGAGAGGAAAAGTTTTCTTTTGGAACAAATTTATCTAACAGAGGCACCTCAAAAAATCGTTAGAAAAAGAGAAAAAAATGGTAAAAACTCGTGTATCTTTCATTGAAATATCATTAAAAAGCAATAAATCAATCGGAACAGACCAAAGTGGGAGGAATAATTTAGAATTCACCAGAAGAAATGAGAAAAACACTGATACTGACACACTCGTCTATGCTTTTTATGCCTCAGTTTCTGGCAGTTTTCAGAGAGAAAAAAAACTGTACATATGTTTTATTAGACAATTTTTTTTATAATTAAATCAAATCAAATTGCTTTTACGCTTCAAATAAGATTTTAACTATTATTGCTTTTGGGGACAAATTTTTTGTTGAAATTTATACAAATATTTTATCAAGAATGATGCGGGTGTGGGACATTAAATCTAAAATTG
Source organism: Parasteatoda tepidariorum (assembly GCF_043381705.1). Taxonomy (NCBI): domain Eukaryota; kingdom Metazoa; phylum Arthropoda; class Arachnida; order Araneae; family Theridiidae; genus Parasteatoda; species Parasteatoda tepidariorum. Next base: position 38,092,617 of record NC_092208.1, read on the forward strand.
GTTTTCCTTCTAAAACTGAAGTTTTTTTAAAAAACACTATTGATATTTTGATATTTTTTGTTGAAATGTGCACGTTTAAAAAAGTTTTGTATGAAAGGAGATTGCGTAAAGTTGGTAAAATTTTAGAGGAGTTAAAGCAAATAACCAGGAATGAAAATACATGGAAACTGTGCTTGAAAATGTCGTCGTAAGTGTTTAGGACCGTTTCTCCTATTGTATCCTGTTCAGATGCGCCTGAAGTAACGGCTGATAATAAGAAAGCTCCTCTAATGGTGCATGTTAGCATTTCCAGGCATGGGCCCCTTTGCAATTGCAATCCTAACAATGTGTCCTAAATCCTCAGAAGTTCGTCGCAACATTTACGAGACTCCTTGCTATATAAAACGTTTTTAAATTTGCACATTTCGCCTAAAACTAGACTAAAAACGTAATTAAAAAATAAATAAACTGTAGCTTGGAGAGGGATACAGATGGCAGATTTGAAATCAGTGATACAGGTAAAGTATTAGAGATATAGGTGGGTGAAATCAGGTATCTGAGATCTGTTAAAAAAATATCATGCAACAGAAATTTCTTTTCCCCGCAGTGTTATCCATAGGTATGACAAATTTAGAAACAGTCGCATAACGTTTCCCCCAAAACTCATAATTTGTGCAAAATAATTTTTTCTGTAAATATTTCTGTGTACCTTTATTTTTTAGAATTATTGTTATCTAATTTTCAAACAATTATTGTTAAGTAAAATTATGGAATAACTTAGGAAATTAATTATAGTTTTTTTTAAAACAAAATTAAAACTATTTAAAACAAAGAAAATAACAGTCTATATTTCAATAAATCAGTTTATACATGAATAGTTTTTCTATTATAGTTTTCGGAAAGTAAAATCGGCTTGGATAACTCAGAAATTCGGACCAGAGGCGATTTTTTTTAAAGTTTTGACTATCGATTTTTTTAAATCCATTAAAATAAACCAAAACCAATTGAACCAAATATGAGGAGGGGACAACGAAACAAAATTTAGTTTTTATTTTTCATTAAAATTTTGCTTTCAAAAATAAAAAACTTTTTTTAAAAAAAAGTTTTTTATTTTTGAAAATTTTTCTAAATAAAATTTTCTTAGTTTCTAAACAATGTTTTACAATAATAAACAATAAAAATAGCGGGGAATAAGAGTATAACACTAGTGGGCTGCGCCCCCTGCTCGCCAACCCCCGAAAATTGCTACGCAATCTTATATGGTTTGCTTCGCAAACTAAGCTCGCTTCGCTCGCTACTAACTTAGGTACATTGCAAATGCACAAAATTCTAAGAATTCAAAACAATCATTCAAATCCATATAACAACTTTAAAAAAAAATTACATCTTTTTAGTAAATACTAAGTCAATAAAATAAATTTGAATTCAAATAAATGACATGTAATTCGTTAAACCTATTAGAAATGTGCTATAGTATAAAATCTTAANTATATATATATATATATATATATATATATATATATATATATATATATATATATATATATATATATATATATATATATATATATATATATATATATATATATATATATATATATATATATATATATATATATATATATATATATATATATATATATATATATATATATATATATATATATATATATATATATATATATATATATATATATATATATATATATATATATATATATATATATATATATATATATATATATATATATATATATATATATATATATATATATATATATATATATATATATATATATATATATATATATATATATATATATATATATATATATATATATATATATATATATATATATATATATATATATATATATATATATATATATATATATATATATATAGATGCCAGGATACACGTAAATAATGTGAATATCACTAGAAAAAATTTGATTTGATTTACATTCAATCATATATTTATATAGGCATTAATCAACTTATCTTTTGAAAACGCAATATAAACAGAAAAAATATAAGTTTAGAAAGCAGTTGCGATTTTAATTCTAAAATGGGTGAGTTATATGAATTTAATATTCAGTGAAAATGTAATCAAATAAACGAAACTACCAATATGGTTCTTACAGCTATATAGCTATTTCAAGCAAATGTATTCGCGCGAATACAATGAAATATGCTTTGTTTTACCGATCTGCAAGCGTTTTATTAAAGTCCGCACTGAAGTTACCAAATAAAAGAGAAACTATTGACAAATTTCTGGCATAAAAATTTGATATAAACATAAAAATTTGATCAAAACGAATTTCGGAGATTAAGTTTTGAATGTTTGGTGGCAACAACTCAAAGATAAAAATGTAAGCAAAAATACAATGAAAAAACGCTACAGTTACATTTAGCAACGAAATTTACTTTCAATAGGTTGAAATTCAATTATCCTAATTAGCTAGAATTATAGAAGTGTGAATTTCATATTGAACTACATTCGTAACTTCGCCATGTATTTGTTACTACAAATTTGAGCTGCAATTTTTTGTGGCAAATTTGAGTAATTTTAAATAGTATATTTCATTTTAATCCATGTTTCATTGTGCCAAACTGTAAAAAGTTACCGTTATGTGTACTGGCATCTAACTTTCTAATACTTTTTAACGTAAAACCTTACGGAACAACAAAAATCTGATATACCGTAATTTTTACAGTAATATTGTAAAATCACTGTAGTTAAATAATTATTAATGTAAAATTAATGGTATAAAATAATTTTACTGTAAAAGTAAATTTTAACTGCAAAATTATTTTTACGGATGAGGCACCCAGGATGCCAGTATTTTTTGCCGTAATTTGATTCGGAATTTTTTTAATGTAAGTCTGCCTCTATTTGCATAGGTCTTTTTAAATTCACAATTGGAGATTGTATTTGAGAAGAGGTTATCCTTTTGACGCAGAACTTTTATTAAACATATTTTTCATACTTTTTTTATTATTTTATATTAATTTATACCTAAATAAGAGAAAAATATTATATTTTGCATTTTAATATCTTATAGTTGTGAAATACAACATGAAACACCAGTGTCTTTTTCTGCGTTAAAGGTGAAATCTTCGAAGTACAGCTCACTTCCAAACAATATTTTTTAAAATTTGTACTTATTTGCAAATATTTGGATCTAAGAGAAACAGTTATTTATCATTGAAGTTTCTTTAATTAACAAACTCAATTTTTCCTAAATTTTTAAATATAAAAAGAAAGTTTTTTTTGTTGTCAAATTACTTTTTGTTTGAGCTTTATATTTTATATATAGTATAAATATAATTCCGATAATCTAAAATAATTTTTAGTAACTATTAGACTGGTTTTCATAATTAAGAAAATACCAATTTCCGCTTGTTATTAGAGTATCAGAAAAAATACATAAAAAGGACATTGTTAAAAATGCCTGAAAGGGTTCAGGAATATAAATAATTTTAATTTATTAGTTTCTAAATTCTCATTCCTAAAATAAAATTAACATTCAAATCTGTAATTTTATAATATGTTGACCCAAAAATCATTCCAGTGTATTTATGATTTAAATTAACCCTCTTTTCTTACAGTTTATAAATTTTATCTAATTTATAAATATAGTTAAGAGTTATTTTTCACTGACAGGTAACATCACCCCTGAACGAGTGTTTTTAGAGTATTTACATTGTGCGAGTATTTGGAAGATAGCTCAAAAACTAATCAATCAATAATTATATATTAAACTTTTACTTTGTAAAAATTTTAGTAGCACGAGGAAATATGAAAAAAGAAAATTTTTTTTATAAAAACAACCGACGTATATCTAATAACATCAAAAAATGAATAATTTATAAATAAATGATGTTTGGCAAATGAATAATCGATACGAAAATAATATTTACCTTTCTATGCTTAAATTAGTTCAACGAATATCCTGTATAAAAGTTTAGTAAGAAAAAAAAATAAAGCAACGACGGTAGATAATTTAATCTTACGTCTTGTCGTAAGAGTTTTGAAAAAATATGATATGTTTGATGCATGGGGTACTTATCATAAAAATTTAAATTTCCTCTATATTTAGATTTTTTTTGTTGAATATATAAAGGCACCTTGATTGTTTAGTCAATAATCATGATTGATTTACAATGGAAAATATAAATATGTTTGTTACACAGTTTATTTTATTATGTTTTTCTAGAATGTTTTATGATGAATGTGGATTGATCAGGTTATTTTTATTTTGTTTTTTAAAATAACGATAAAAAAAAATTTCCTTTAGCACAAAAAAATGGTATAAATTATTTTAATAAACTTCTTTCAGAACTATTTTTTACAGATATGCTTTGTTTGAAATATATAATTAATTATATACCTTTAGCGTTGTATTGCAAAAACCAATGAAAGCGAATTAAATTCCACGTGAATTGAATATCACATTCTAAAATGTATTGCAAAAAACATTTTTTCCGTATAATACAAAACATTACTGTTTAAATATGTAATGTTTGGTAATAAAATAAATGTTTGGTCCTGTTACATTTTGATTAAATAAATCTAAAAATTATTTTTTACTTGGAATTGGATTATTATAGAAGTAAATTTATTGGAATTAAATTGAAAAAAAGATCAATTAGTTATAAATTCTAAAAAAAATATCTAAAATGGTAATATAATCCGTAATTTCTTAAAATGAATGTATTTCAGATACATAATTCCGAAAACAAATAATGGAGATATAATACGCCTGTTAGAGTTGTAGTAAAAAGAATAGTTGAAATTTAGATAAATAGAGTAATAGAAAAGATAGAAAAATTTAGAAATTTAAGAATCAATTAAGATACAATTGTCTTAAAACAAGTAACAGAGGTAAAGAATTTCTGGATAAAATAACTGAGATACGATAGTCCTACATGAAAGTACAGAAATGCAGAGGTTCTGCTATAAATAACTGAGATACAATTGTTGTTGAATAAATAGCATCGATACAGGATTCTTATAAAAAAAAATTAACTAAGTTGCAGTAGTCAACAGGTGCAGAAGTTTTCTAATAAATAGTGGAGATAAAGTAGTCTGACAACAAACTACATAGATACAGTTTTGCAATAAATAGTTAAGCTGAAGAGGTTTGCAGCAAATAATATAAATATAGAAGTTCTGAAATTAATAAGTGAGACACTGTAGTTTTACAACAAATAAAAGGTGCTGTAGTTTTATAACAAATAATGTTGTTATTGCTTCTAATGCCACTTGCCCCACGGCAAGCCTGCTTGGTGAAACCGAGAAAATTTAAGGAAGAGTGTGCGTTTCTTGTTTTTCAGTGACGCCATCTATGGCCAAAAATTCAACTTCTGCCACACCATACGTCGCACCTGTTTATAGGGTGGACCCATTCATACATCCATTCATCCACAGATCGTAATTTTGACCTGAATCAGAGAACGATCAATCTCCTATCCACTAACCCCAGAGGTTTGATTTGTTATGGGAACATGAAGGACTTTCGCGACTCGACAGATTTAGCGTGCATCAGTCACCATTTACTACACGGGGAATCTTCGGCCGGCGGCGATCGAACCCACGAACTCTCGGACATGGGTCCAGCACCCTACCGATCAGACTATCCCGGCCACTTAACAAATAATAGACGCTGTAGTCTTACAATAAATAGCAGACGCTGTAGTATTGCAACAAATAACAGTTGCTGTAGTTTTACAACAAGTAAAAGACGCTGTAGTCTCACAACAAATATAAGACGCTATAGTTTTACAACAAATAGTAAAAAATCTAGTAAAAATTACTGATATAACGAAGCTCTGCAATTGATTATTAGGGGGATCGGAAAGTAATGTCGTTTCGGTGAATTAAATTTTCGTTAGTCTTAAAAACCAATTCATTTTTTCCCGATCCATTTTGATCCATTTTCGATCCGGCATTGAAAGGTGGTTCCTAATGAGGATGAATAAATTATTGATTAAAAATAAAATCTTGATAACAAATATCAAGTGCACCAAAATGACATCACTTTCCGATCCCACTAATACTTAGATGCAAGTTCTATCTGACAACATAAATGTAGAAAATCTGCAATAAATGATTGAGAATATTTACAACAAACAACTGAGATACAGAAGTCAACAATTTGTCTTTTCTCATCTTATATTAAAGTGTTAAGAATTTTTCTAAACCTAAACTTTTTTCTTAAAAAAAAATCCCGTATTCATTCTTTACCAAACTTCCACTAACAATCTGCGCACAGAAAATGAAAACTTTATGAAGAAGCAAAAAGCTATGAGCAAAAGAAATGGAAAAATTCTTAAGTGAAATTTCAGGGAAAACGTAAGAAAAATTAAGAACTACTATGCTGCGGGCATTTTCTTATTTATTTAAGTATTTATTTCCAACAGTGTAAAATTGAACAGAAAATATTTTTTTTATGCCTGCACTTGAAAAACGTTTTTTTTACTTCTGTTTTTTAAAATGCGCGATTAAGTTGCTCAATAATCGAATTTCGCTAATGAAACACTTGGATTTTCTGTTTTCATTTAATTATATGTCTTCTGGCAACAACTTTTTTTAAAGTTGAATCGATTACACAGGGTGACTCACCAAGTCAGTATGCATCCTATTGTTTACTTGTAGAAACAGCATTTTTACTCTTTATGGTTACAAGGAAAAACTTTATGCCTGAGAATTAAAATATCATAATATTAAATTATTATAATATAATTATTAAAATATTTGGTAAAGGCAAGATAAAAACTTTTCCGATCTTTTATTTATCATCAAATTATTTCAAAATATGTTTTAATGATACTGTTTTGAGATTTACATTATTATAACTGAAAATTAAAGAGTAGTAAATATTTTTGTAAGAAAGTGTCTCGCCTGTACTCTTCTCTACAAATAAATGATTATTTGATATTTTTATAAGCTTTTAATTAATTAAAGAAAAAGAGACATGAATTTATACAATTATTATACAAATTTTGCAGTACAAATATTTACTTAGAGATAACATATTTACTTATGAAAATGCATTGACCAACATAAAACGGAATGTTTGTTTGTTTCATATACAAATAAGAGATTCGGAAACAATTCACACAGCTTGCTGCGCGAACGTGTGAAAGTATGGCTGTTGCCACTGTCTATTTTGAAACTCCCTCCGGCTACTGATTTGCACACTGCAGCTCAAACAAATGGTTTTTCAAAAGATTAATGAAATATTTTACATAGTTTATAACTCTATTTAATCAAAAAGCGATGACTAGACTTTTCACCAATCCTAGATTCTGAATTAATTCACACAAATTTGCTACACATGCATTCGAAAGCATGGTGGTTGTTACTCTCTACTTTCCCAAAAGATTAGGCAATTATTTTACAAAATCAGTGATGTGATAACTTACAAAGAATGCCTCATGAAACAAATAAAAGAACAAATCAAATAAAAGAATAAATAATAAATAATGCAAATAAAAGAACAAAGAACAAATCAAATAAAAGAGCAATAAAAATAAAGTAATAAATAACACAAATCTGAAAATGAGAGCACAAGATGCATCCTGGGTTACGCCGGGATAAGAACCCGGTATCTTTATCCTTCAGAGGTTCTTGTATAGAAGTCGTACCACTCGATCACGGGGTCACCTAAGCAGAGCTTATATTAAACTAAATAAGTAAAAAAATAAATAAAATTAAATTGGAGTTATGTTCTAAGAACAAATGCATTACAGGAATTGCGACTATGGGTAATTTTTACCATTATGGGTTACGTAATGTTAACTTTGTGTATAGCTTACTTATTTTTTATAGTGAACTGAATATTTAAATCTCTTTTTGTTCATAAGTTTAATAATATATTGCACTGGAAAGTACACTAAATAATAATAATAAAAAAACAAGAAAAAAACGATGCTCCAAATTCCAATATAGCAAAGATAATTTGAAAGAGGGTTAAAAAGAGAATTCAAAAATTCTCCTCAAAATATTTGTGCATTCCTATAATAATTTTTGAAAGTTACGCCACAGTTTTTAACGATAAAAATATTGTTCAATTCCGTTTCAAGTATTTTACAGCAGAATCACCTGTGCGTGATAAAAAAGTAGGTGTTGCTATTTGAAAATTTAAAAATTCTGCTACTTTAACCGTATTACTGAGGATTGGATAGTACTATTTAACATTATTCCTTATCGCATACCTTATAACACTTTTATACGCAATTATATTCTGTTTTCTCAAATGGTGTACTCAACAAGAGGTCATATGTTACTTTATTATCATCCAATACTTCATTTTACAAATGTTTCCCGATTAATATACTTCACCTTCCTAATAGCTATTTTATGTTTTATAAAGTTTTACAATTGAGAGCAACAAAAGTTTACGCAATTTTTTGAACTTTTCGTTTAATACTTCTTGTGAATTATTTGTTAAGGAACTTTTCTACTTTTANATTTCTCCTCAAAATATTTGTGTAATCCTATAATTATTTTTGAGAATTGCGCCACAGTTTTTAACGATAAAAATATTGTTCAATTCCGTTTTAAGTACTTTACAGCAGAATCACTTGTGCGTGATAAAAAAGTAGGTGCTGCTATTTGAAAATTTAAAAATTCTGCTACTTTAACCGTATTACTGAGGATTGGATAGTACTATTTTACATTATTCTTTATCGCATACCTTATAACACTTTTATACGCAATTATATTCCGTTTTCACAAGTGGTGTACTCAACAAGAGGTCATATGTTATTTTATTATAATCCAATACTTCATTATACAAATATTTCCCGATTAATATACTTTATCTTCCTAATAACTATTTCATGTTTTACAATATTTTAAAATTGAGAGCAACAAAAGTTAAAGCAATTTTTTAAATTTTTCGCTTAATACTTCTTGTGAATTAGTTGTTAAGGAACTTTTCTACTTTTACTTTCCTTCAACTTTTTTTCTAACTCCAATGAAAGTAATATAAATTACCAAGGATACCTCAACAATTCATGAATCGCAGGCTAAAGATTCTCTTATTCTCTCTCCGGAAGAAAGAAAATTCATTTTAGCTGCATTTCTTAGCTTACTTGAGGAAAAGGGAAGAAATTCTTTTTTCGCTCTCAAAATAATGAACTTAACTACATTTGTAGACATTTTTATGCATCATTAATGAAGATGTACCTTTGCTCAGTTATCTCTTATAGAAATTTTAGGATGAAATTAACATAGAGAATTGAAATGATTTTGCTGAATGTTGATAGGTTTATTTTTTTTTTCGGGTTTGAAAAGCATGTATACTTCTTATTATGGATTCAGTTAAATTACAATATTCCAACTCTACAGAAAGTTTAAAATGAAATCATTTGTTAACACTCTATCAGGCTCGTAATGTGATGCACTGGAAGTGCATTTTCATTCACGACAGTGAAGCGAGAACTGATCTTTTTTATATTCCTTCTCCTCACTTTCATGTACTTTCAGTCATGCCTGAATAGCAGCAATTTTATTTGCTTTATTTCTTATCTTGTTCAATTCAATCAACAACAGCTATAATGGCTTCGTTCTTATTTTTTATTTCTTCCCAATAGAATATTTCTTTAAATTCAGAAATTATGCAGTCAAAAACATCATTGATTGTTTATAAATTAATGGAACATTTGCACGATTTCAAGGACTTGGATTAGAGCCTATCTAAGTCATGGTGATAAGTCCCACCACCACATAAATTATTCATTTAGAAACAGCAATTTTTCAATATACACTGGCGAAGACTGTTAAAGGGACAAATGTTTTCATTTTTGTATTAAAAAATTAGTCACTAAAACAAAACCTGGTCATAATATCATCTGATTAGAGACCAAAATAAGGGAAAACAGAAATGGACACCACTTTCGATAGACACTTTGTTGATCAGAGGAAAACAAGTCTAATGGAGAGTTTGATCGCCTCTAACAATTACACAACTCTCGCAAAGGCGTTTTATACTGTTCACCAGGGTCCTTATCAATCCTTGTGGCAACAGCACCAGCACTTGCATCAAGGTACCCTTAAACTCATCGATGGTCGTTGGAGCTGGTTTTCTAGGACTCGTCTTTGCACAGCTCTCTTGGCAAAGTACAGTACCATAGTACAAGTTCAGTCCCATTGAACATCATAAGACACAGTTCTCAGTAGAACACCGATGTCATGCATCATTTGCTGCGGTTAATGTGCGGATGGGTGACTACTGCGATCAGACTACTAAGGGACCGAGGATGTGCGGTATAGGTCCTCGTTAAACTGTTGTCTAGCAAAGAGCACGATTTTCCAAGCAGGATGTTGGGCTACCAAAGCGGGGGAGTCATCCAATTAGTAGATGATCAAAATCGTGATCCTTTTTAATCTTCGGATCATCCTCAGGAATGTTTTCCAGACCGTTGTCAATTGTCTATTGTGCAACTCTAGCGGGACGTAAATAAGCAACTGCAATTAAAGTATACAAAAAAGTCAATGCAGTTAGAGTTAAAAAGAATTCCCCCTATATGTACAATGTATTATTGTTATTATTATTATTAATTATCATTATTATTATTAATTATTATTATCGTTATTAATTATTATTGTTAATTATTATTATTATTAATTATTATTATTATTACTATTATTTTTATTATTATTTGCATTATTATGAATTATTATCTTTTATAATTTATTAATTAATGGAAACCTTTCAGAAATTTATATAAAAAATTACTCTGAAAGTAAAAAATGAAGTAAATTATCATACTATTTTTGCAAAGAGAGTAAAAAAAATTGGGATTAAATCCTCTTTCTTTACTGAAAAACCTTAATTACTTCTTCGCATCCTCCGAAAGATTTGAAGACGTTTTATGGCATTATGATCTTTCAATCTTTTTTAATGATGCATAAAATCTTTGTACAGGAAAAAAAATGAAAAAAAAAAGTTTATATTCCTTCGGTGATTATATTTAAGATTATTCTTATGTGATCTTACAACAAACATTTAGAAGAAATATAAGAAGATAAAAAAATATATAACGAAAAAAATTTGCTATTTTTTGAAGTTCATTGCTCTTGTTATCATTTGTAATTCAATCTTTAATAAGCTCAAGAAAAATTATGTTAATGCATTGGTCTTTTTTTTTGATTAGTAGTTGAGTCAATTCGCATTTTATTTTGGATTTCACATCACATTACTCATAGAAAAAACTTTCTATTTTCTTCTGATTTTATCATACATTGCTTTGGAAATAGTAAAAAAAAAAGGATTTTTAAGGAAAAAGAGAAAGTTGTTTGATTTAAAGTAAGTCATTTAGGAGATTTCAAACTTTGCAAGAATATAAAAACATGCATATAAATTGGAATAAAACAGAAAATTATTTTATTTATGCCGCACCTTAAGTTAAAAATTATATACACCCAGTGGAATTTATCTATTGCTACATATACGTATACAGGCTTGCGTGCTCATAACAGAAAAAGCTTATAATCTCTTTTTAATATGAAGAATAGACAACATAAATAGGCATCAAAGAGGCACAGTGCAGAAAAATAAATGAATTCCCTTAAATAACTTTTTATTGAACGATCGGATATTCACGTTCTAGGACTTAATCTTAATGTTTCTAGAGAGTGACTTTAAATATGTGAATTAATTAATGCAGATGTTATTTTAAGTTATGAAATCAGACACAAAACACACTTTTTCTGAGCAAGCATACCTTTTTTTTGATGGATTCATATTTTTGACTCCTGAAATATAGGGGATAGTCACAATTTGGGAAACATGGTCCCAACAGTTTGGGCAGTAGAGTGGTCCAAACTTTGGACCTCTTAATGTGATTTTTACTTTGGTTACACTAGTGCTTACACTAGTGGTTAAATAATCGGATTCCAGTCCGGAGGCAACGGCGTTCGACCCCCGATTCCACAAAGACCAACAGAGTACATACGATATACTTGCTCATAAGATCTGTTTAATCGATAGTCCTGTGGTCGATCACTGTACAGCTCCATGAGTACAAGAATCCGGAAAAATGTTCCTTCCACTTCCCATCTGTGTCAAAATTGATAAAGTGGTCTCAGGAATGAATGGTGCTCCCATCTATCTAGTGGGTTCTGAGCTAAGACGTACTCTCACCTTTGCGGTGCTATTTCGTCAAACGAAAAGCGCACATTTCTGACTCAATTCGCTGTAGGATAATGACTGGCAAGCTTTTCTTGTTCAAGGATTGTTAGAAACAACAATACAAACTATGATAACTGAAAATAACGAAATAATCTGCGATAATTATTCGCTATACAATCACGTTTATAAAGTGAACTAAAATAATAAATAGGCCAAAGTGAAAAGAAATAATAAAAAAAAAGATTTTCTCACAACTTAAAATAAGTGTGGCACAGCAATTATGAAACTTATATCATCATAAATTCTCTTAAGTTTTTTTAAAAGTAATGTGCCCCCCAGCCATTTTTGTTTTAGATCAGGCGAAATTATTTTTTACTTTATTTTAAAAACTTGAATTTATATTATTATTGATAAGAGAAATGCATTAATGTTCCTACAATTATTATTATGCTATTAAATATGCCATATTATGCTATGCTATTAAATATGCCATATCATAATTTTCATTACCATTATTTTATAAATATTAAAACAAAAAGATGACAATCTTTTATGTCATACTTCTTTAAAAATTACCAAAAAAAGATTATAATTTTTTATTATAGTGATCTTTATAGTTTTTTACTATATTCTTTTGAGTCATTTTTTTAATGTATAAAATAGATAGTCTTTTTATGCAAATTTCTAAATATAATATAAAAAAATATCTGTCACTATAAATTTTCCAAATAAAACGTTTAAATGGGCTGTAACGTCAATGAATATGATCCAATAAGACGTGTTACATTATCTTCACCGAATTCCGAGTAATTGGATCTGAGAACATTGATTCTTCATGTATTGACTATGATGAATTCCCACGCCTGTGTCATGCAATTACAGAATTCACATGGAATATTTTTTCTTCCATGATTGATAAGGTTTACATATTAGACAGTTGCATTTATTCTTGGATACCTAAAGGGTCATTGAACCCTCATTGATTAGAATAGTTTCAATAGTTTTTTTTTCGCTAAGTATTTCGTTTATGCTTGAAAATCGGATAGTATATTAAAAAGTTTGGTAATGAGTATAATGCTAATTATAAATTTGATATAAGGTGCAGATATTAATTCTCTTTACTGATCTTAAAAAATTACGTGAATGACAAGGTCATTTAATAAGTTCCAAAGTTCATTCCATAGCACTTTATACTTCGTGCTATCTGGTGCGCTGTAAAAAATTACTGATTAAATTACAATATAAAGTACCGGCACTTTGGGTCATGCATGAAATCAATTTTATTGTAAATACTATTTTTACCGTGAAATATAATACCGTAAATTTTATTTGTTTAGATTGATTCATATATTATATATTTCATTAGAGTATATTAGAGTAATTATTAGTAATATGGAGTTATTATTAGTAAATGTGAATATAATATATTGTAAAATGTAATTCAAACTTATACATGACCTTGCATATTTCCAGTGCTTCTTTTTACCCTGCTGAACTCTAACAAATGGTTAAAGAATAGTTAGATCTTCCTAAAACGTAGCATTACGCTAATATCTATACTTGATTAGCTATTATCTTTTCTTTTATTTAATTTATTAATACATTTTTCCATCCTCTTAATCTATGCTCCTTTACTATCCTCTTCTTATTTAGTGTGATAAATTTCAAATAAATCAACTGAAAATATAAATATTGAGGAACTTAGCTATTAGTTTCTGACACCTGATGTATAACTAATTACAGTAAATAGTCTAAGCTATATCATAAATTTTTTGATACTTAAATTCATTAATAGCATTAATCATTATCCTATTGCAAACCAACATATTTGAATCTAAAAATTACAGATTTGTGAAAAAGTTAATCAGGAGGAGAGCTTTTAATTTACTTTACTGATATCGTCCTATAAAGTCATTACAAAATATCATCATTATAAAATAGTAAAGCGTAACATTACACAGTAAGCATCATTATAAAATCAGACAGCGAAAAAAAAAACGCATACCAAACAACAGGTTTAGTTAGCTTGGTGAGCACATAATTATATAAGTTAGTTTTGATCTTAGATTTCAATATTATTCAATAATGACATCAATTATATGCTTAAATATTTCCAGTATTGACGTAAAAAATTTTTTTCTCCAGTAAATTAAAAAAGTAAATAAATATTAAAAATTTTGCCCATTTTTGAAATTAAAACCAACAAATGGTTTTTACTTTTCAAGTTAATTTTTGCAGATTATTTCATATAAATTGAAAGTAAATTTGTTAACATTTATTTTAATGATCCAATTAATTATTGAAAAGAAAACCATTAGTAAAATAAATTCAACTTTGTTTATAAGTAATTAAAAATACTACCGTAAACCGGGGCGAGTCTACCCATTTTTTCAGTTTGTCAACTTTCAAGTGGCCAAACTTTTGTAAATATTAAAGAAAAAAGGCTTTTAATAGGTGTTTCGGAATCGCTATTTATCCCTCTTTAAAGCTGTGAAATCGATTTTAGAAAATATTAACAGTTACGCTGTTACTGTATATTTTTATAGAACTGCTGACAAATCTCTCGTATGGGGCGAGTCTACCCATTCTACTAAAATGAATGTTAACATTGTAAATAATCAAATTTTACTATTAAATTGTTATTTTAGTTACTATATAGGATATTTATGAAGTAAAATTCATAACTTTATTATATATTCCATTTTTTTATTCATAAAATAACACAAATTGAGTATTTGATCGATTATCACATTTTGATCACAGTTTTGTTTTTATAATCATTAACATTATAAAATAACATTTTTTTCTGATTATTGTTGATAAAAATAAATTAAAATTAATATAAATTTACAATTAAATAATTAATAAATAATAATAATTAAAGATTATTAACAAAATCGAAATTCAAACATTGGGAATCATGAAAAATCCTTTTCCCATTCTTTTGGGAGGTAATAATAATTTATAAATAATAATTTATTTAACTTGCATTAAATAAAAAAAGTTAATTTTGTAATATAAAAATTGAAAAAATAGGTAAAATAAACATATTTTATATTTACATTTATATTTAACCTATAAATTTTCTTATTAATGATAAATTTATCAATGCAGAATTAAAATAATATACTCAAATTCATTTAAAATGACTTAATTTTAATATAAACAAAGTTCTAAATTATATTATTATGCTTTATTAAAACTAAATACGAATGGGTAGACTCGCCCCGCGAATTCTGGCTTTTTGTTTACAACAGCAAAACTTACATTCTTTTTGTTTTTTTTCATATAAAATTAATGTAATCTTAGTCTTAGATAAGTTTATCACTTAACCAAAGTGAAAATAGTAATAATAATAATATACTTACGGAGCACCAACTAAAAGTTTGCTGATTTTCAATACAAATCTCTCAAAAGACGTTTGAACAGGTCGGTTAAAAAGACACCAAATAAATAAAAACGGATCAAACTACTACAGCGCCATCTTCCTTAGAGTCTGAACTAAGTCCTCCATTGGTAAAAATTTTTTTATTTGCAATTTAAAATAGTGAAAATTAAATAAAACTAAAATGGGTAGACTCGCCCCTGGATGGGTAGACTCGCCCCGGTTTACGGTTACAATCACAATACTAACAATTAAGCATTGAGAGATTCAATGCTCAGTTACTCAGTTTAAAGTTTTTTATACGGTAGGAAATAAATATATATCGATATATGGGGATAATATATTTATTTCATAAATAAATTTTTACAAAATCATTATTGCCTTGTGACTAAAATATTAATTAGTTTTCACGCAATATGCGCGTGGCATATGTAAGAAGTATCCTTTTAATATTACAAATCTAAACACGCATTTGAAACTGTTAAATTTATTTACAGAAAAATTACATTAAGGGCTGTATTCTGATATGAAATTCACTAATTGCTTAAGTAAAAGAAAGTATTTTTATCCAAGTAATTAGTTTTAAATAGCGTAAAAAATAGAAGTCTATCAATTTTGATATGAGTTTTCAAAATTAAACAAATATATTTTAAACCTTTTAATTTTTTAAGTTGCTTGCATTAATAATTCTACTAAGATTGATATTTTCCTTCAAAATTAAAAAAAAAAATTTCTAAAATTTCTTCGTGAAACATTTCAGAAAAGAATGTGTGTAAATACAAAAATTACTTAATGGGAGATTTTTTTTGTTGGGGGAATAAAAATGGAATTTTTTAAATAATTCTAGTTACTTTAACACATTAAATGTTTGAAAGTAATAAAAAATAAAAGTAAAAAAAAGATAAAATAAGTTTCAAAATGTTCAGATTTGTTTGATTTGTAAAGTTTGTTTTATTACGTAAATAAAGAAAGAATTAAAATGCAACGCTTAATGATATTATTTGAATAAAAGAACGCTTCAAGGGATTGAAATGAAATGTTTAGTCGAATTAATATGGTAAATTAATTATGTATATAAAAATAAAATTTCATTAAATGGAGTAATAAATATTTATGAAACACAAGAAGAAGTTAATGAAGATAAACAAAAAAATTTTTCAGCTCTTTTAATTGAAAAACAAATATTTATTTAATCCTGAAAACAATTAACACTTATCATGATGCAAAAGATTTTAATGATTTGAAACTTTCCAGAAGATGGTTTAGAAGCAAATAATTTGATTGTTTATAGTTCGAAATATCTTTTCTTATTGAAGCGTACTGATGTACAAATTTTCTGCGAAAGGTTTTTTGATGGTATAAAAAATATGATTTGCAAAAAACATCAAGATTAAAAAACGAATACCTTATTTTTAAAAAGTTACTTTCTAAATTTCCTTAGTAAGTAATCGCTTATTCATTGAAAGAAATTCGAATTTTATTTTCATTCATCAATGTTCCTAATCTATGATATCTCACAAAAGAAATATCAATAAATGCAAAAGTTGTTCAAGATGTGCACTGTAGCCCCATGTCTGCACCAATCCTCTCACTCTTCCAGTAAACTTTTGTTATTAAAGGAATGAAAATACAAAAAGTTAAATTATTTGAATTCTAAACTATAGTTTATCAAAACTTAAGAGATAAACTATACTTTTGTAAGCTAGTTATAAGTTCAACGGCATATTTTACGAAAATAGAAATACGTTATTAATTTAAGTTTCTCTAATGCTTATTATTTAAACTTGTCGCTTATTAGAACGAAATTGAGAAGTTTCATCAAGAAAGAAATGCTATTTTTATTAGTTTTTCCCTTTTTTTTAACGAACGCTCTGGTTTCTTTGGTTATTCATTTCTATAGCAACCTTTTATTATCCTCTCTCTTTTCAGCAACCTTTTGAACGAAATGAAAGCAGCGTAAATTACTTCGAAGATCTTAATAATATCCAAGGCGGCAAAAAAACTTTTTTTTCTTTATAACGGACAAGCAAAGATTAATTTTGCGTGTATTTTCTTATTTACTTAAAGGGTATAAAAACATTCTATTTTCACATAGAAAAGATTAGGAACTAGCTGTTTCGATTTTTTATAGAACGGTATTTATGTATAATCATTAGAGTGGGTGGTATAAAGAGTTGGTAAAAGTTCAAGCCGGAATAAAAAAAATGATTAGGCAGATTGAAAAAATAAACGATACGCTCTGAGCATCGACATCAGGAGAAAAATTAATATTGAAATTTAGTTTTATGATGAAATTTTTTTTATTATTTTCTAGTTTAAAGGCGAAAAATCGTAAAATGAAGAATTTTTTTTATCTTGGTTTTTTTCCATTTAAAAAAAACAAGGTTTAGTTTCACTAAAATAATAATAATCTATATACCTAAGAGGTTAATGTAAATACAGAAAGGGGGCCAAATTTCTTTCCTTCCGGTGGCAAAATGATGATAAAAATCAGTAAAATGACAAAAAACGAAAATTTTAATTAATTCATTAAATGAAAATAGCATGTTACACCGCAATGATCCACTGAATGAAGTTCAAAAACCAAAAAAAAGAAAAGGTTATTAAATAATCCGTTGGGTTTTCAATTATAAGGCTTCATGTCTGAATTCCGTCAATGTTTCTTAGTCTCCGCTTGCATTCCACACAGTGCTCCCCTATATAACCCCAGTGGTTTAATTTTATCTTAATTTATTAATGTTATTGAACACCTATTTTTGGGTTTGCGACTATTAATATTAAGATTCGTAGCCTTTTAATTTTAAACCCTAGGAGGCACTGGGACTCCCGGATCAAGCATTAGGGCAAATTAGCTTCCGTTTAAGATTTTTTTTGATGGAACTAGCCCATTTTCCCGTTACACGGAGAGAAAAAAATGAAAACCTCCCAAGGTTAGCCTAACGGCAAGGGGATTCTATCCCAAGATCTGTCAACTACTGAGGATATTCCACGTCACCACTGTAGTCAATGCGATCAAGGAGCAGAATTTGTATCGACTTGCCATTTCTGGGTTTCGACCTCTGGTAACCATTGGAAGGCGAGCACTTCCTGAGGGGTGACCTGGAGTCATCTCCTGATCCACCATTCCTGATGAATCAAGTCTTATAGTTGACTAATTATAATATTATTAACAATATTACAATCATTAGTAAATATTAGCCGAAGGGTTTATTGTGTAAATTTTTTAAATGCTGGCTTCTTTTGCTTAAGTTCCCTCAACGATGGCATGTTTGGTTCGATGCTTGATACTGGAGTTCTCCCGTCTTAGAAGCGTGTTTAAATGACTACATTACGAAGTTGATATTAATAGGTGCACCTTCATTATATGGATCAACAACCCAATACCGAAAATAAAAGGAACCTATTTGATTCCTTGTGATCTAAGAAGCTATCTAAAATTACAGAATTTCATGACATATTTTTATGCTTTGTAAAAAATGGGTGATATTTTGTGTACCAATGTATACTATCATGGCATGATGAATAAACGTTTTTATTAACGCTGACTTGATCTTTGTTATGTTGTTGTTGTTTCTAATGTCACTTTGCAAATAATAAGCTAGCCTGCTTGGGGAAACCAAGCGAGTTTATTGCAGAGGGTGCGTCACAGCTCGTTTCAAAGGGAAGACACATTCATGCATCCATTCATTCATCCACAGATCGTAGTTTTTACCTGAACCAGAGAACGACCAATCTCTAATTCAGTACCCCCAGATGTATTGATTTGTCATGGGAACTTCGAGGACTTTGTTACCCTGCAAATTTGCACCAGTCACCATTTGCTACACTGGCAGTCTTCGGCCGGTGGGGATCCAACTCATGGACTTGGGTCTAACGCCCTACCAACCAGTCAATCAAGGTCATTCTTTCATATGGACATATTTATAATTAAAGTTAGAGTTTTTGAAGTTACTGATTACTTTTGAGAAACGCTAAAGTTCATTTAGCCATAATTTTCTTTGATAAATACCAAAGAAACCGTGCTTCGTTTTATCGTGTTAGAATCTAAATATAAATGAATAGCAAATATTTCTTCTTAGCTAAGTAAGTGAGAGTTCAGATATTAAAAATAATTCTATGAAAAACTCCAAATTTATAATATAAATATTTACATCAACAACTTTTACTTCTCAGGTGAACTACCCATCAAGCTGAAATGAATCAGCTTCAAGCCACAACCTGGGATAGAACCTCAATACCTCTCAATGAAAATTCAGATGTCACAATGAAAGCCAATAATGACATTATATATTTAGGATATTATACCCTTCCTAACTTGATGAAATTTAATGCACAAGTTTCTAAACTAGTCAAGCCAAGCTCTGCGAATTTTTTCCTTTGGGAAATTAAACTCTTCAGTAATAAGGATAGCTGAATTGAAATCCACGGTAAGTGAGCTTAACTAGAGTTCTTACTATATCTAAATATAGTTTAGTGACTTACGACATACGGGTAATGGTTTGTGACTGGCTTAGAACTAAAATGTTACTTAAGTATCTATTTGCGAAATTAGTGTAAATGTCCATATATTTTGCGAAATAATTAGATTTTAAACTTTATGATATGCATACCTGTATTTATCAAGTTACTTATCTTATTATATGCCAAAAAATTGATTGATTTCTGATGAAGCATTTGCTTTCTTTATAAGAAATTTTTCAAACTAACTAAAAATTAAGTATTGTTTTATATTGAAAGATCTAAATCAGTAATCAATTACTTACATTACTTTAGTGCAGTTACTTGTCCTTTGACTGGTAATTAAGAAAAAACAAACTATTTGTTTGACTCAAACAACATGGTTTTGAGGCGAAGTAAGAAAGCGAGATTTTAGGGAAACTTCGCTAAGTGTGGTAACTTATTTCGCTATTGTAGAACATCGAAGTCAAACATTACTGGTTGCGGTCAGTAAGCGGTTGGGTGACGGCTTTAATCAGAATGTGTAGGGATCGAGGGTGTGTGGTATCGGTTCTTGTTAAACTGTTCTTTAATAAAGTGCTCGACTTTATGCGCAGGGGGTCGGACAACCAAAGCGGGGGAGCCATCCTCTCAGCAGAGGATCGAAAATGTGATTGCATGGCTTTGGATCATCCTCAGGGATGTTTCCTAGACCGTCGCCGATAGCCCGTCGTGCAGCTCTAGTGCGACGTAAATAAAATACCTACATACCAATTTCGTTTTTCTTATTTGCGACCTCAATTTGTATATATTTAATTTGCTTATTCCAACTTTTTAGATGTTGGCACTTAAGGATAAACTAAGGAATGACAACAGATTAATTCTGAATTTCAGTTTAGGGAAATAAAATTTGATAAACTAAGTTAACAAAAAAAAGCTAATTTTTCAAATTGAATTTATTGATCACATAGTATAAATAAGAACTTATATTTCTTGTTTTCATTTATTTTAAACGTTTTAAACTATATTCACAAGTCTGTCCCATATTGAAGTCTTTCATACCCATATTAAAACATTCAAGCATATTTATTCTCATTGAAATTTCAGAAAGAAAAAATCTATTTTTTTAATTCTATGGACCCTAAATGCAATAAATTATTCGAAGAGATTGACAATGGATAATATATTCGCATCGATTACATACATTATCCGCTCAATTTAGGTGAGTGGATTTTTCGATAATTGTACTCGTGTATATGATTGCTAGTGGGCGAAAGATAATGATATACTGCAAATGCTTAGTCCAATTCCAATTATGAATTATCGTATCGAGAAAGTATAGAAATAATTCTTTCTTCTCGACAGTATAAAAGCATTGATCTAATGACTGAGCATTGCAAAATTAATACATACCTCTTGAATTTTAAGAATAAAAATCCAATTACAGGTAAATGCTTAAAAGTATATTTATGAGACTGAAATTTTATCTAGTAAAAGTAGTATTTTTCGAAGTAAATTGACCATTAGAATAATAGAAATACAGTATTTCATATTTTTAAAAAAAAATATTGTTAAAAACAGGAATTCCGATAATTTTATTGCTTGTATTTTCACAGACGCAAAATTGATCAGACATTTTATGGACTAGATAACTTCGTCAATTTTCCACTAATTTATTTAAAATTTAAACAGTTGTGCATAATTGATACATTCCTAATTTTACAAATGATTGATTCTTTTTATTGAAACAGTGGCTTATGAAAAATGCGTTAAAAGTCTGTTTTTTAAAATTTTCTAAATTTCTTTTTATTTTTTGATAAATTATATTTTTAAATGAAGTAAAAAAAAAAGCCTTGCGTGATACAGAATGTGCATGTAATAGACATGCTGTTGAACTTACAATCAATAAGGTGGGGAATAAGGAAACTATGCAGTTCAATATTATTAAAAACGTTGTTTTGAAAAAAATGTTGTTTAAAGTCCGAATATGTGTAATGAATTTTATCCAAATTTTCATAATTCAGAGCCCTGCCTATCTCTACGAAGTCTGAAAAAGTATTAATATTTTAATGGGTTTTGAGTTGTGTGATATAATTTTTAGAGTTATTGAGGAATTATTTAACCCGTTCAGGACTGGCGGAATTAGTAAGAAGTCATTCCTCATGTCATTAAACTCTGAGTTTTCACGTACTAATGCGTGCTGAAATACGAGAATACCGTATTAGGACTGATTCCGCTTGAGTTTGGGCCACTACAGTCCAAAAGGCTTGGTTTATGTATGATAACGTGGGCGTGTAGGGGTAATCGTACGATCTTGAAGAGGTTAACTAGCTGTTTCGAATTATTCATTTAGTTGTTTTAGGTTGTTTAATAAGTAGTTTTAGGTTGCTTAATAAGTTGTTTTTGATGTTTAGAGTTGAAGTTCGTATTCTTTCTCGGAATACATCACTTGTTAAGGGCTTACGACCTTTCTAATGGAGAATCTCTTGGTGTAAACGTTGCAGGCGGGTCCTACTCTTACACCCTAAAATAGAATAGTTTTCAATTTTGAATTTAAAACTTCTATTGGCTTTGGGCTGTTCATGCATATAACTCTCAAACATTAAACGAGTCTGTTTCTGGATCATGCGTCAGGCCAGAATTTTCATAGTTTTGTGTGTAATAACCACTTGCACTGTATGACCGGATGGTACATAGAATAGTGCGACTGCTGGTCAAGCAGGCTTCCCGGGTTTTGTTTCCAGTTAAGACTTATTATTCAGTCATTCACGTTCCTTTTATTTTATGTTGTCTTCCATAATCAATTGGGTTAATCGATATATTTCTTTGGCCGAAATTTGGATTCACAAACACAAATACCACTCATTCGTGTCCCATTAATCATGCAGGCTCCAATTACCCATCGATTGTTACGCTTGTGACCTCTTCTCGCACAAATTGTAGTAGCATTATTGTCTTCAATATAAAATGAAATGAAATAAAATAAAAAAATAAATAAAAATAAAAAAATAAAATAAAATAAAATAAAATACAGCATAGCTAAGCAAACCGCAACAAAATAAATCAAATCAAAACTAAACTAAACTAAACTAAACTAAACTAAACTAAACTAAACTAAACTAAAATAAATAAATAATGAAATAGAGAAATAAAATAACGAAATGATATAAAGAAATGAAATAAGGAAATGAAATTAACTAAAGAAATGAAATAAAGAAATAAATTAATGAAATGAAATAAGGAAATGAAATGAAATAAAGAAATGAAATGAAGTAAAGAAATGAAATGAAATAAAGAAATGAAATAAAATAAAGAAATGAGATAAAGAGATGATATGAAATTAAAAGTGAAAGGAAATAAGGAAATGAAATTGAATTAAGAAATGAAATAAATTAAATGAAATAAAAACATAATGAGTGATATTAATTAAATGAATTAAATAAATAAATAAAACAATTAGATATATAAGGAAAAAAAGGATTTATAAGATTCTTGGACTGCGAATCCTCAATTTTCTTAATTTGAGGAAATTATACTTTAGGTAAGAGTTTAGTCGAAAACAAAGGAAATTTGGAGTATTTTTTTGCTTTTCGGTTTTGATTTGTCTTAAAAATTAATAAAGAAAATACATGTTTTTTAAGATTTCTATAGGTGGATTATTTTCTCTCATTTAATTTTTAATTTTCCGATAATTCTATTTCATCAAAAAAAGACAAATTCAATATTCTATTGGAATATTTTTTTTGAAAATTTCTAATGAATTAAAAAAGTTGCATATTTAAAACTAAGTTTTTTTTCGTACTTGTCACTCTTGGTGACAATTTCTCAAAAGAAGTTTGCTTATTAATAAATAAGGCAAAAAACTACAGTGTAATAAGGAAAATTAACTGAAAAATAACGTCAATTTTTTTAAAAAATCCTTTCAAACCATAAGAGAAATGAAGATAATCCATCAAACTAGTATTGTCTAAAAGAAACGTGAGGCGAGAGAAGCTTAAACCGGTTTAAAGAGCTGATAAAAATGTTTCGGAATCAACTAATGAAAATAATTCAAACTTTATGTTTTATAAACAAAATTGTCATATTGTCGTTAATTAAAAATATGCACTAATTAATATTTAATTAGTTATTACTTTTAAGAATTAAAAAAATAACTATTTAAATTCAGATAAATTATTTTATTTAAAAATTTATCAGTTATATCATTCTTTATAAAATTGTAATCGATTTAAAATTTTTTTTTTTAAATTTTCCAAAAAATTAAAAGGTAATTTCTTAGTATATTTAAGAGTGATATTTTTTCCGCATTTAAGTCTTTATAGGGGGGGGGGATGAAAATTGAATAAACTGAATAAGTGTTTCAAAAAAGCGAACAAATGAAAGATGAGATAAGAAACAAAGTTACCAATTAAAATATTTTGAATGGTCACTATTATGTAGATAAAATAAAAAACCGACTTAGAATATATAACAAATGAATTTTCCGTAAATTTTTTTAGATAAATGTTTAAAATTTTGAATCCCAAGGTAAATAAAAAACGTTCAATAAGTGTATAAATAAAATTCCTAATTGTAGAATTAATGTTTTTAAAGGAGATAAAGCAAAGCTCTTAAGCTAAGAAAGAATTCGAAATGTTTTTAACAATGTTTTATTTAAAAAGAAAAAAAAACACTTTTGTGTTAAATGAATAGAAATATAAAAAACGTAAAAAAAGAACATTATAGTAATACACAACACAACCAATGCATTTCTCCGCCATTCCAGATTAAAAACCATTAAATTCCATTTGAATGGTTGTATCTTCGTTCAGGGACAAAAGGAATCTAAAAATTAAAGCAAGAAATAAAATGATTTCCACTATAGATTTCATAGAAGCTACCTTTAAGCATTTAAATAAAAGTAGATATATTTGAAGCATTAAATAAGATTAAAATTAGTGATTTATATAAATAATACTTATTTAATGATAATGCATATATATATATTTAATTGTAAAAACATACATTATATATATATATATATATATATATATAGATACACATATTAACATGAAAAACATGAATAAAATAAAAATAAAATGGTAGAGAAACAAGAATGGTAAAAGCAAATAGTCGTTATCAAGACACATCTAATTGCTATAAATGCGATATTTCTGAATAAAGAATAATTATCCTAAGATAAAAATTATTCTTTATATGTGTCGATATCGCAAAAAACCTTATGTTGTAAAAAATCATGAAATAAAAGAAAAATGTAAAAGGAAATCAAACTTACC
The DNA here is from genome assembly GCF_043381705.1 of Parasteatoda tepidariorum. NCBI lineage: Eukaryota > Metazoa > Arthropoda > Arachnida > Araneae > Theridiidae > Parasteatoda > Parasteatoda tepidariorum. The sequence goes on from NC_092208.1 coordinate 38,117,840, forward strand.
GGCGTGAATTAAAACGCGGNACACATCAAAGTAAATAAATAAAAAAAACACGAAGAAAATTAAGAAAAACAACAAGTTTTATTTATTGTGCATAAGCTGCAAGTAAATGGAACTCATAAAATAATTTCAAAATGAAGATAAAACAAAGGAAAATTACAGACATATGAAAAAAAGGGGGAAAAAGAAAAATAATAATTAAAAAATAAACAACTGGAAGAAAAAAAAATAATCCGGAAAAAAAAGGAAACATCTTTTCATCAGCCCACACGATTATATTCGCAAGAAAGAGTGCTTTCTATTATTGTATCAATATAGCCAAATCAAAATATATTAATACAATAGTGTGAAGAGCACTCAAAAATTTTTTTACAAAAATTTCAACAGAAAAAATAGAACACAATAAGTAAAAATAACTCGTAAAAACAGAAAATAAAATATAAAGAAAAAACGGAATAAAACATAATCTATAAAACGAGTAGCGAATTCAAATGAACTTACATGAACGGGAAATTTTTCAAGAATGATTTAAAATATTTTCGTAACAAGATTGCCAGATTGCAAAATATGAAAACAAAAAAGCAAATTGAGCGTAACTAGAGGAGTTTTTGTTTTAAAGTGCGTTCTTACTGCATTACTGAAGTGCGTATGATTTGTTAGTTACCAAGGATGGGCCCGAAAATGGATGTGCGCAAGGTAATATTATACTGGATAATTTAAAGAAGTTAACTTTTTTTTTCTTCCAGTTGTTTATTTTTTTTATTACTTTTCTTTTCCCCCCTTTTTTCATATGTCTGTAATTTTCCTTTGTTTTTTCCTCATTTTGAACTTATATATATATAATTTTTCTTAATTTATATATTTACTATGTGTAAATCCGTTGCAAAAAATCTGTGCAAAATGGAAAAATCGTGTTTCTTTCTTTTTTTTAAAAAATAAATGTTTATTTTCTTAAATCATTAAAATTGTATAATTAAATAACAACCTTAAAAATTATAAACTTTAAATTATTCAGTATAATATTATTATACTGACTAATTTAACGCATATCCATTTTAGGGCCAATCCATGGTAACTAACAAATTAAACACCCACTTTAGTGCTGCTGTCAGAACGTGACATAAAAGATCCCTCTACTTACGCTTCTAACCTCTATTTGCGCTTCTGTTTTCATATTTTGTAATCCGTCAATCTTATTATGAAAATATTTTAAATCATTCTTGAAAGATTCCGGTACATGTAAGTTCATTTGAATTCGCTACTCGCTTAATAGATTTCGTTTTGTGTTTTTTTCTCTGTATTTTCTTTGCATTTTCTCTTCTGTTTTTTGCTTGATATGTTTCATTCCGTAATATATTTTTTATTTAATGTGTTCGATTTCCGTTTCAATTTTTTTTAGTGCAGTTTCAGCATTGCTCTAGTTTTTGGAACTAGTCTTTGCGATGATCTGCTCTAAGAAAGTGACATGACAGTTAACAAGGAAATATGAAAAAGATATACCACAACTCTTGAATTTTCCGTACACCTGAAATCGAGAAAAGAGATTGATATTACTGTTAATATTGATAACCCATTACAGATTGATATTTATAAAACCGTTAAACAAAATTTTGTTGTATTTATATAAATACTTGATATCGTCTGATTCGGGTGTGAGTATTTCAAATCTGAAATTAGTTCTGCTCCTAAAGATACAGTTTTTTTCGTCTTTAAATTGCATTTTTAATTAATTTTTTTGTCGAAATTTATAAGTTTCAAAACGTTATGCATAACAAGGGTCACGTTAATGTTTAGAAAAACTTCTTGGAAGATCATCAGGATTAGAATAGCATATGAACCCATGTCCGAAAATGTCATCGTACAATGGCAAAGGCTTCCTTATTATGACCTGCTCAGGTGCACGCAAACAAACTGATTACAAAAGGGAAGGAACCCTAGGCGAGCACGAAAACGTTCCAGACATGGATAATTTCTTCTACTTTTTAGATACTACAGCCGTTTACAGGACAAAGTCTTAGTCAGTTTCTACATCTATTTGATGCCATATTTTTCCACCTGATAACTTCTCTACTCTATCCACCCTCTACTCTATCTATATTTCAACTGTTCTCTACTCAATTTAATCATCTTGTTCTAGGTCTTCCTCTCTTTCTTTTTCTCCTGGAGTTTGAAAGGTTATTTTTCAACGAGATTCTCTTCACTTTACCGAAATACATGTCCTAGCTACCTTATATGAGAAAACTTGATTACTTTTACTACGTTAGGTTGATTAGGTTATATTTTGCAATTGATTCCTATGCAATTTTTGATTTTGTATTGATTCCTATGCAATTTTTGATTTTGTATTGATTCCTATGCAATTTTAATTCTAATGAAGTGACATAATTTCTCAAGACGTTTTTCGCAACGTTTACGCGATTCCTTGTTATTTATACGTTTTTGAATGTGTACATTTTGACAAAAAATAGATTAAAAATATCATTAAAAAACTCTAAATTAGAGAGAAAAACTGATTGTAAATTTGAAATTAGCAAAGTGAAAATATCTATGATCCACTTACAAGAAAAAAAGCTTCTGCAATATGAAAAAAAAAACTGTTTCTCAGAGTAATTACGCGAAATGGGGTTAATACTTTTTTGTAAAAATATTTGTTTAAAGTTAGATGCTGTTAGTAAATTTTTTTAACTTGTCAAAAGACACAGCATGGTAAAAATAGGCACATTTTTATATGTTAGATGAGCTGGAAATAAACCTTATCACTGAATTAATTCAAAATCTGCTGTACTTAGAATTAAATAAAATTTAGTTGTGAAAAACTAATTAAACTTAGAGAATAATTTGAGTTTAAAACTTGCAAAGTTTTTTCAGACACTGCTTGGATGAAATAGGAAACGAAAAAAGAAATTTAATCTTTTATATTTTGAAATTTTTATTCGTTACGTTTTTATCATAAATTAACACTTATCATTCCATCGACATTAATACTGCATCTGCCACAAATCTACTACTTATCTCAAAAAGATGAAAAATTGCAAAAAGAATATTTCACTCATTAATGATTACCACTTTTTTTCTCAGTTTTAAAAAAAATAATTGTTTACGAACTTTCTTAAGAGCAGATATGTATGTCATAAATGTTAATACGTTGTGGAAGTCAAGGAAAATTTTTTTCTTTTTCTCATAAAATGTGAAAGGGAAAAGTTAAATTACCAGTTTTTAATATTTAGAGTTGCTTGAAAATCATTTCATAAAATTCCAGGAGTGTTAAGAGTAGAACTCCTAAAATTGAAACATTAATTTAAGTGCTTTTTATTTATCACTTCTATTATGTCTTTAAGTACATTTCAATATTAAACAAAAAAAGAAAGCAAAAATAATTTAAAATACCTGAGGTATAAAAAATGGCAAAGTAATTGCCACAATAACCAAAAGATCACAAAATTCTAAAAGTGAAAAGGGTTAAACTTTCAAAATTAAAACCATAGATTAAGTAGTTTTTATTTATCACCTTTATTATGATTTTAATACATCCCAAAATTAAACAAAATAAATATTAAAATACCTCAGGTAAAAAAGAAAAATAGCAATGCAAGTTCTTTAATAATTAAAAGATACGTATACTTTATTAAACAACAATCACAGTTGTAAATCAAAAGACACAAAATTAAAATTCCAGTATTTATGCTCATTAGTTTTCTTCCTTTTTTGTGTCTATACCTGTCCCGAAAATGCGGGGGTGAGGAAACTCTCTTTGGCACACCCCATGACTTGTAGGGGGCGCTGTAATCGCCGACCACCAGTAGCTCCCTTCCATATCAACAGAAGCATACTCTTTAAGAAGTTGAGAGATCATAACTACGATCGGGGATGCCTTATTTATCCTTCCTCGGGATCGCAGAGCGACGCGAGGAACCTCCTCTTAAGCATCCCCTATGATATACAAAAGAAGAAGAAAAGACGTTTTTTTACGTTTTTATTCGTCTTACGTCTCAGAGCATTCACTTTTAACTAAAATTCATTGTGATGGTTTTGGTGCTTCAAAGTTCTGTTGATATAGAAATTTAAATGTTAGTTGTCTTCGATGGAAACTTCATAACTATTTTGATATAGATACAATGATTAAGATTGATATATGAATTGTACATATTGCTCTGCACTTCGTACAGTTTGTACGCTTAATAGAATTCATTTAAAGAAAATTATATTCTGCACTTTCAATTGAAGTATTTGAATTTTTTGCTATTAAAAATGTTAGAATCAAATCATTTGATTAGGGTGTTAAGGGTTTTGAATCGTTACAAATGTTCTTCTGCTTAGTGTTTTGATTGTAAATCATCTATTAGACAGTATATGAAGAAATTTATTAAGTTGAGTTGGATTTTTAAAATTTAAAAGTATTTTTGGTTTTGACTGACCACCAAATTTATTCAATGAAAACTATCATTCCACGTATATTTTTAGCATTCCAATTGCAGCAATAGTTTAAAAGAAGAAATTATATATTTACTATACATACAACTATTACTATTTTATAAAGAAATATCACGAATATATATCAATTCATATCATATTTTGATTTTGAAAGTATTTTTCTAAAGTAATCTATACATTTTATTGAATTAAAAAATGAATTTTTATAAATTTAGAAAAGAATTTGGAAGAGGTTAGTTGTGATATCAACGGAAGTACGCCTGGGCAGCACTGTTTACGGAATAAAGTAATGTATATTTATTCATCTTACTTTTAGATAAATACTTACATTCTGCTGAAAGAACTTATGACTCAAGCGATTGTTTCGAATTCTGAATGGAACGGATTGTAAGTAAAATGGATTCAAATAATTTGACATAATTATTTTGACAAGAAGTGATTGTATAAGTAAAATAACTTGTATTTACTGACGACATTGAATTTAATTTGAGAGAGTGAATATTTGTAAAAGAAGTGAAAATGATAATTTTTTCAAAGTTATTGCAAGCAAATTGTTAAATTAATTCTCATGAAAAGATTGTCAAATATTGGTAACTGAATTAATTCTTATGCATATTAACTTCAAGAAATCTATGCGAAAACAATCAAATTATTTAAGCTGGCTCTGTTTGACTGTGACATTGATAGAAATATTTTATTTGTGTTGATAGGGAGAATTTGAAATGATTTACAGACCGAGAGTTGATACCAGTTGAAAAAAATCAATCTAGATACATGGATACTTTTTATTACTGGATATTGAGTTCAATTTTGACAAGCTGGAAACGTAACTAATTTAATATTTGGAAGGAAATATATTCTGACAATCGTCAGCAGCACATTATTTTAAGTTTACGATACGCAAAATTACGAGACTTCTTCTGAATTAAGAGCTCTAAAACAATTTCTGGTTAAGGTGTTTAAGACTGATTTCAACTCAGAAATATTCCGTTTATATTCTTTGACGAGAGTTTCACATTGGATATTTCACAGTGTTTATGTGATATTCGTTTCCAAGTAATGCCAGACACATAAAAACTAAAAGAAAGAAAAAGATAACGTGCATTTCATCATAACATCCCTACTCTCCCTCCCCTTTTTTGTTCGAAATGTCTTACTTAAACATGTAAAGAACTATTAGATTTCGAACTATTTAGAACAAAATCCAGGAACGAAAAAGAGTCGTGGCTCTTATTAGTGAATATCGTCAGAAGGGGTACAGGAGCGTGTGGTTCAGGGAGGGGTCGGAGTATGGAGGAGAAGGGGCGGCTAAAACAAACTCCAAACTCCCCTCCCCACCTACCTCCCAGAATAATCACGTTAACAATAACGGAACTTCACATTTAGCAGGTAGAGAAGCTTTACAAACGAATCCTGATACTTGCAACACGGCTGCTATACCGTTAGAGCTCAGCCGGATCGAATCCGGCGAGCGACGGCACAGTTCCGGCTACCCTCCGGCACAGTTATCCCGGACAAGCCTTTTAGGGAAACCTTTGAAGTCCGGGCGCCATAGGGGCCCCCGGTACAGAAAATCCCAAGCCCTGATTTACAACTTCCTGGAGCGACCGAGGGGATTCAAATCGGTCGCCTACCACATCTTACTGTAAGTACTGTTTTTTCTTTTTGTTAATACTGTCATTATTTTTAATTATATATGCATTTTTTTAATAATATATCGATCTAAAGTGGGAAATCTTTTTCCTTACTTCTAAAGAAAACATTACATCTGTTGGAAAATATCCTAAAATTTCCCCATGAGTTTATAGTAGTATAAATTTCATTTTTTAGCAAAAATTAATATATTTAATTAATTCTAATTAATTTAATTAATTTTAATTAATTTTATTAATTAAATTAATAAATTTTCATTTAAATTAATTTACACAGCCTCGAGTAAAATAGATTTTTTCCTTATATTTTTTCCCCCTTTAGGGTAAAAGAACATGTCTAGGGAAATATCATAAGAGTTTCGATAGAGTTTAGGGTATTTCAATGAACAACCTTAAACAAATTACAGCTTTTATATATTTTCTTTACTTTTAGATTTGTGTCAATCTTATTGAGTTTATGCAGAATAGTTTTTTTAAAAGCTATATTTTAAAAACTTTTAAGCGAAATATATTTTCCTTACTTTTATGGAAAAATAAAACTTGTCACATAATATAAAACTTGTCTTTGAGATAATGGCACCATAGATTTCATCTAAGTGTATTGCAAAATAAATTCTTCCTACATTTTTTTTACTCAGCTAGTACTGAATAAATGGTGTATAGTTTCATACTATCCAAGGAACATGTGTTGAGAAATGTAAAATTATATAATAAAATTCATGGTTGTTTATAGAACGCTTTATTTTGAATAGACTTAAAATATGTCTCTATATCATTAAAGGATACAAAGTTAATTTCAAGTAGCGTTATTTCAAATAAGTCACGTGACGTTCTACACAGACCAAAAATATGTCGAAGCATGTCACGTGACTTTATATTTCAAGACAGTTCTTCGTCTAGTATGGAATCATGCCTTCACACTTTTTAATTTCAAAGCATGCATATTTGCTACAATTTTTGGTGTTATTGAAGTATTTAAAATAAAACAAAGTTCAGGTCTAAAGTATGAACTAAAAAAATTTTTTTTCTGAATTTTTGGTGATTCCCATATTTTTTTTATAAATAATAGTTACTATTCATATCAATATGTACCACACAATAGTTACTATTTAAAATGTTTTATAGGCAACTTTGTTTCTTATCTCATCTTTCGCTTGTTCACTTTTTTAAAACATTGTTTCAATTTGTACAATTTTTTATAACGCGCTATAAAGACTTAACTCTGGAAGAAATACCTCTGAAATATACAAACGAATAAGCTTCCACTTTTTTCAAATTAAAAAAAATTTCTTTAGTGTTCATTTTTGTAACTTGAAATTTAAATGGTATGTTTAGGTCTTCAGACTGCGTTAACATTCGAAATCTGTTAAATATTTTAAATTTTACAACAAATTTTGACAATTTTCAGTCGGAAGTTTATGTGAACTGTTAAATATTAGTTTAACACTGATACATAGAAAAATTATTTTGTTTTCCAAAGCTGGCATTTTTTTAAAATCGTATGTAATTGCAGAAAATGCTATTTTAATCAGCCCAATTAATCTTTTAATTGTTACAACCCCTTAACCCAGGTTTCCGAAACACTACTGCGTAAAATTCAAATTTTAAATGATTTCTAATTAAAAAAAATAGTCTCGCTTTATTTCTTAAAAAAAAAGATTACCTTTGTTAACATTTCTTACAAATAATTGATCAGAAAAAATAAATTTAGATGTGTTTTTGTTACAAGCTATTTTTGAATTGTTTCAAAAAAAATATTTAGAAAGTGTCAACAAACTGTATAATATTTTCCTTAATTACTCTAATTAGTAGCTTGTTCTTAGAAAGTAAACATTTATAATTTCGGCCTTCTTTCAGGTTGTGAACCTCTTTCAGTTGAGGTTTTGAGACTTTCCTTTAAATTTATAGTTTGTTTGTGGAATAATGTAGCGGTTTTTGTTGGCGGAAAAGGACGAAAATAGACAGAACAAGTCATACCAATAAAGAGTGTTTTTAAAACTTTCTACCCTCGGATGAATGACTAGTTATACGTCATTTGACATAAAAAAAATATTATCTCTATACTAAATCAAGATATTTGAAATAAACATTTTGTCTCGGTATTATTTTTTCAAAGAAATTAGATCTGCGGGTAAATACATTTACAGCAAATACAATAAAATCAGAGTAACAAGAGTTATTTTTTACATTTGGTTGCATATCAATGTTTGAGTCTGGTTTCCTTACAAATCCCTGTCGTTGCTTCTTTTATAATAAATAAAGTTTTTATTTTGCATTTCTTGAGAGTTATTTTTTATACTGCTTCTCTGAAATATCAGGTAAATCTACTAATATTTGCTGCCTCATATTAGTTGGTATATTAATATTTTTTTTTTTAAATTTAAAAATCTCTCTTTCAATTTTAAGATGATGGACAGCCTCCAATCTAAATAAATTAATATTCTATCATTATTTTCAAAAATTCAAATTCCTTGTCGGTTCGGGTTTCCAGCTGAAATATTAAATTTCGAATTATCATTATTATTTCATTTTTATTTATATTTTTCATTTTTTTCCCCGAAATAAAACACTTTTACGTTATTATTAAATTGCGAAACTAGCTTTTTCAGTCATTTTTCTTTCTACCTTTTTAAGTAATGAAGCATCTTTTCTGCTTAGATAGGTTCAGATTAACAATAGATAGAGTTTAAATCTATTTAACCGGAATCAGGTCTTTTTCCATATTTTTAATAAAATATTTTAACTTCTTGGGCAGGTATTTAATTTCGATTATTTGATTATTTTTGTCTTAATCTTCATACCGTTGATTATCGTTTTCGCATGTGAAGGTTCAGCTTGATAATATTTTGAACTGAAATTACCTAACATACATTAGGTCCTTTTCAACTTTAAATTTTTTTATTTTCTTCCAGCAGTGATAACTTTAAAAATTATTTTGCTTTTTTTTAAATTTTTTTTGTCTTATTCTTCATGTTATATGGGGCATTTGTACCGTATTGGTAGGCACTAATTAAAAATATTTGAATCTCAAATTATCTAACCCAAATTTGGCATTTTTCTACTTTTTCAATTAAACGTATTTGTAATAGTATTAAATTCAGGATTAATTTTTCTGTTTAATTCTTTATAAATTTTCACACCACTGAATATCTTTCACACATAGACAGGTTCAGATTACTGTTACTATGAGTTCAAAATTATCTTACGGAAATTAGGTCTTTTTTAATTTTTTTTTTTAAAAATAAAATTCCGTCTTTTTTGAAGCACTGTTGAATATCGAAAAAGGTTTTTTCTTCCATTATTTTTTTCACGATACACAGATACAATCTTTTCAGCACAGTTAGGCCCTGAAGCTCATAATCCTCTAACCAAAATTAAGTTTTTCTTCTAATTTTTAAAAATATAATTTCAATCAATGTTCAAATTAACAATGTTCCTGTAACTTTAAGCATAATCCGGAATACAAAGGAAATCTTAAATCAAACAATAATACAAACTATGCTTTATTAAGGGAAATTTAAATGCAGGATGATTACGTACCTGCGCTTATTCTTGGAGAAGAGAGACATAGAAGCCACCCACGGTCTGTCAAACAACCCCAGGTGACCCAGGATCGAATCGCAGTGTTGGCTGGTTAATACTAATTCTGCCTCCGTCTCACACTCACCACACTGTTAACGAAAAATATCCTCAGTGGAAGACAAAGCTAGAATCCCTTTCCCATCAGGATAATCATGAGAGTTTTTCGTGGTTTCCCTCTCCATGTAACGCAAATGGGGGTTAGTTCCCTCAATGCGTACTTCACGAAGAATAGCTTCTCCCAATGCTTGATCCTGGAGTTCGCTTGTCTTCTGGATTGGATTTAAAGTTTCAAGGTCACGGAGTTGAATATTGATAGTCATAAACTCAGGTCGGTTGTTCAACACCAGTTATAAAGTAAAACAATAAGGGAATTCTAGGCCAGAATTGTCTATCACTGGAGATATTTTAAGTCAAAACCGTAGTCGGGGCGATCAGTAATGACCAGTTGGTATAAGTATACGTGATGACCAGTCAAGTTGACGTAATGACCAGTTAAGTTGACGTAATGACCAATCAAGTAGACGTAATGACAAACCAGAATGCCACAGAATTCGTCATATCGTTGTATTCGTCATTACAGTTCTGTATTTGATATTTTCATTTCTACATTATTCTGGATTAAATTATATCAGGAGTTGAAAGTTTAATATATTGCATAGTTTTTTTCTCTACTTCGATTGATTAGGATTTATCTCACTGTATTAAAATTTCTAACACTGCCTACAGTCGATGCTTTTATTTTATGTTTTGTTTGCTCAACGTGAGTTACTTTTTGGTGTTTGTTGGCGGGAATGAATAGAAATGTAGTAATATCATAAATGAAGAACAATACAATAAAAATTATAGAAATACTGTAATACTTATTGATTTCTAAAATTACATTGAATTTCTTTAGGAGCAGGGCAACATACGTTAGAGAGTTTTCTAAGTAGAAGAAATAAAACACTCACCCTTATTTGACAGAGGATATATCTACCAACTTTTTTGTTCCTAAAAAAAGTTCTTCACTAGGAGCAGTGAAATGCTCTTAGAATTGACATTAATAGTAAGCATTTATCTCACATTTATCTAACACTGAAAAGCTCCTAGAGATGGCTATTTGGTCTTCGTTATATGCGTTTACATGAATTGATTTTTTTAATAATCAAAATAATTTTTAAATAAAATTTATTATAATTAGAATCAAGTATGAATGTAAGAAAGTTATGTACCAGATAAAAAATGAAATTAGGAACTTCAAAAGAAGTTGACAGCTATTGATTTTATAGCTATTGCAACAGCAAAACTTTTTTTGTATATAGTAAGAAAAATTCAGATTGTTTGCATACTTAATAAATTTCTATTTACTGATTATAATACTGCCGTACAAAAAAAAAATCAACGCAGCGACAAAAAAATTCGTAATTGAGATTTATATACATTTGGTTTTTCTGAATGATAAACTAAGTATGTGCTTTTTATTTTTCATTATTTAAGAATACGTTGATATGAATTATGCTCCTGGCTCTCACCGATCACAGTGATCTGGTAAAATATCCTCAGTGGTAGGCTGATCATGGGTCAGGATCCCCTTGACGGGCTAATCGTAAGAGGTTTCCGTCCCTCTCCATGTAACGCAAATTTATCAAAAATAAATTTTGTTTTATCAGTTTCCTGAAATTCTATTTTAGCAATCATAGCATTAGCAATAGAAAGAAAAAAGTTATCGTGCTACTTTTCTTGGAATCTTATCATGAAGCACTTACGTTAATTTTTTTTCAATTGCACAAGCCACGATGGCTCAGAGGATAAAGCGTTCGACTTCCAATGAGGCTGAATTGGGATCGAATCCCGGTGATGGCTGAACGACACGAATTCTGCATCTAGCTTGCACTGACCACAGTGCTGATGGGAAGTATCCTTAGTGGTTGATGGATCATGGGTTAGTGTCCCCTTGCCATCAGGCTAACCGTGGGAGGTTCTCGTGTTCTTCCTCTCCATGTAGCGCAAATGAGGGTTAGTTTCATCAAAAAGTCCTCTACGACGGCAAAATTTCTCCCAATACTTGATCCAGGAGTTCCCTTGACTTCTGGATTGGGTTCAAAATTACAAGGCTATGTAGTTGAGCATTAGTATTCATAAACCTAAAAATTGGGTCGGCTGTTCAACGATGGTTATAAAATAAAATAAAATAAAACTGCACTGCACTGGAAGAGTTTGTTATAATAAAAAAGTAATAGTAATTAAAAGTAGTGATGATTAAAGTTCTAGAAATTCTTAATTATTTAAAAATAAAACTCGCTAATACTTTGATAATAAAAATTAACAACAATTTGGGTTCCATAAATACATGATACTTTAAACAAAGGAAGCGGGCATACATAAGTCAATGTTATTATAACAAAATACTTTAAGTACATGAAATCCTTGATATTTATGAAGAAGAAAATAATGCAAGTTGCTGATCTTATATTGAAGTCAATAACTAAAAGTCAAGAAATCTATGATATTTGAAAGTAAGAAAAAAAAACAATTTTATATCTACATAATAAAATTAACAATAATCTAAGTTCGAAAAATCCTTGACATTTGGAAACAGGTAAGAAAAAACATAGTTAAGTCGAAAAATCGTTAAACTATTAAAATGAAATGGAAATCTGGCAGCCGTTGGATCTTTTAAAAATTTGATTGGATGTAATTAGTTTAGCTAACGTATGATGAGATACATTAGAAAAACGATTTTTTATTAGATTTTTGCGTAAATTTTTTTTTATTGAATACACTTTTCAATTAATTTAATAAAATTTCACTAGAAAAAACATTAATTCCTCTTCTGATGTTTCAAGTAAACAGTTTTTTTCCTCTCGTGGCAACCAATTTTCGGGCAAAATATGCGATTTAAAAACTATCTGAAAATCATTTCCTGCTTCAAAAAGTCTCTTGCAAATTAAAAATTCAAGATTTAATGTTTTTTACAGTTTCACTAGGAAAGTTAAAGTTTTTTATAATTAAAATTACACTTGATTTGTGTAAAGTTTCTGAAGTGTAAAGTAGAATATTTTTAAAGTAATAAGAATTTATTTAATTTATATGGCTGAGTAATAATTTTATTTTCATGCTATATGTGATAAATTGGAAAAAAACGATACCTACAATTTTTTTATCTTATTTTGTTTACTCACTGTACTTAATCTGCTTTAGTTATTAAGTTGGAAAAATTGTCAGACTAGATTCATTTTCATTTAATTCACAGTGAAAAAGGCTCAGTTAAATATTTTCAATTAACATTGATTATTTAAATTTTTTTCATTTCGTAAATTTTTTCTTGTCGTATTGAAGGAGTATCTGCATTTTCTTTTTTAAATAGCAGCAAAAAATTGCTTTATTTGCTTTTGATATTTTAAAAAAGTGCAGTCCTTAACAACATAATTTGCGAAAATAACTATCACTTTGAGAAAATACACTGCAAAAATTTGCTGATCAAATTACGGTAAAAAGTACTGATACCATATAGTATCCATAAAATTCATTTTTATCATAAAATTTTGTACCGCAATTTTCGCTGTAATTTTTTTATAAAAAAAGTATTTCAATAAATATTATAGTAGTAATTGCGATACATCAGATTTTTTGTTCCGTAAAATTTTACTGTTAAAAGCGATTTTAAGGTAAAAAGTACTGGCATTTTGAGTGCTGATAATTTTTACCGTAATATGATAAAAAGTTTTTTTACAGTGTACGGGTTCCAATCAAGCGATTTTTTCCCTCCTTTTCTTTTTCTTTTTATGCTTCAATTCCCAATCATTTTTGCCTCCGACTTAGTTAATAGCACCACCCAATTTGCTACCCAATTTGCATTTTTTAAAGAATATAATAAAGTATAATAATACGTTAAGACAAAAAGTTATGGTCAAAGCTACCAGAATGAGGTAAAATTAACCGTGTTTCAGAATCTATGGAAACATCAAAATCCTCGGAAATCCAACGGTTTACAACAAAAAAGGGGTAAAATAAAAAGCTTATTAATTTTTCCGAAGAATTTTAGTAATAATTTTTGTAAAATTAATAATAAAATAAGGTTTTATAATAAATTACAAAATCTGGTAATTGCGATAAAATGTGGCAATTTTATCTTGATACCTAAGAGCATGGTATAAAAATCATTTAGTCGGTAAAATTTACTTTTCAGTTTTGTATTTTTAACTAAATGTGTAACTGTAATTTCTAAAACCAGAACTGTCGGCCAACCGTTACCATATGAACGGAAAAAATACCAAATAAATGGTTTAAATACCGTATATTTTGGTTTTCAATACCAAGAATTTGTTTTTTTTCCAACCAGAAATGTCATTTCCATACAGCATGATAATTTTACCAGAATTTTTATCTCCTTATAATAATGATAGAACAACTCCATGGGTGATATCTAAAAAGCACAAATTGTAATCTATATCTTATTTAATTGTTGTATTTTATGTATTTAAAAAAATTTCTTTTGGTTTTTTGGGAATTCGATACTATGTTTAATTTTCTAAAATGCCTTTTGGATAGTTTTAAAAAAATAATTAAAAACTGGGGAGCTACCGGGCATATAGGTTCCGTTAATGTCAGTAAATTACTATGCTTACCACTGTCTTAAATATTATCTGAAATGCGTTCTGGAAATACAATTATGCTATTGAACTTTGTTTGAAAAAAAGACAATAAATCAGAAAAACTTTATTAAAAAATTTATATTTCGTGCGTTATATTTCAGTTTATTGTATTGCTTTGTGACATGTCAGACTATTGCTATTGGATTTGGCCAATTATAATAAGTCAAGCTTTGTTAAAATGTTATTAACATTTTAATTCGGTACCTTAAATACATAATTCTGTCTAGGATTGTATTTTAAGGGGCTAAATAAAGTGAAAAGAAAGTTAAAGGAAAATACAACCTCAAAAGCTAATATTAATAAATAACTCCAAGAAGCTTAAGTTGTAAGATATTATTTGTTTAAAAACATCATTCACTACAAAAATATACAAATCGGAAATAACAGTCGACATGTTTCAGGCACTCAAATAGAAGCTCATTTTCAAGAATTATCATACGTGAATGACAAGAATCAAAAGTTATTTGAAATACAAAACGTTAAGTTGTCAGCGAAAAATGTAAAAATAGCCAAGCAAATGCCTCTTTTCTTCAAATCCTGATAGAGATCTTGTTACTTTATCGTTTTTTCCCGTTTATTAAAAAATTGCTAATATTCTCTCCTGGTTTGGTTTTAAAGTTATCTTTTGGCCTATTAACAAAATTAAATTTAGGTTTTTTGAAGGTCATATTAGTTTTGATAATCGTTGGGGGCATTTATTACATTCCTTGCCAGTGCGTCTTTTCATACAATGGATAAACTAGACTCGCTTTAAAATTTAGACCGAAGGAACACGATAAATATGTCCTTTATCAAGAATTTGAAAAATCATCAATTGCTGCAAATTGTTAGAATCTAGGGCCTAAATTCAATTTGGACAATGCCAATGTTATTTCCACCCCAGTTACATCAGTTGATCTTTATTCCCTGGAATATTGTTTTATTCATATGAATGCTGATTCTCCTTCTAACGACATTAGTTCCTCACCACCTCCCATGAAATGCATTTCCGTCGATTTGCCTCTCTCGACCACTATGTGCGTCTCTCAGTCACTGGGATATTTTCTTGATCTGTTTTTCATCTTTTCTGCCTCGGCTAATGTGATTTTGTAAGTTTTGCTTCACCTTTATTTTTTCATTTTTCTTAATATCACTTTTGTTTCTTCTCATTCACGTCTGGAAAGTCTTGAAAATGGGCACCTGTTTTTGAGAGCTTAAAACATGTCATATGTTACTTCCAAATGATATATTTGTGAAGCGAATGACGTTTTTAATCAAGTAAAAGCTACTATTATTAGCAGTAATTATAACAAGCGATATTATTATTAATACTAACAATATTAATTCTTATAAGAAAATTTTAAGTATAATATTCCAGCAAAACACAACAGAAATATTTGTAAAATAATGTTTAATTTTAGATTTCATTGAACGTGTTATATAATGAAATACAACTAATAGTATGTATGATAATAATTTTTTGACAAATAAACTTAGTGCCTTTCAGTGCTTGATGATATTGAAAACTTGAATGATCCATGTTTGATTTCAATGCGAAATAATATTATGCTTGAAGCACACATTTGTCTTAACAAGATTCCAATACTTAATGTATAAAACTTTTCCTGATTAGAGTTTCTGAGAAAATAAAATTGTCATGGTATGGTGAACAATCTTTTAGCAAAGAAATTCTCTCTTGAAAAGTATGTAATCTCTATCGCATAATGTTTAATAAAATGCTGCACCTCAGGGGATTATCTTCAATTATTCTAGCTTTCATAAAGAACTCGGCTTTGAGTTATAGATAACTAGCTCGTTTTGGAATAAAAATATTTTATATGAACAATATGTACTCGAGTCAAGGATTTATTTAATAAGTTAATTTAGTTTAGATTTATAATCAGTATGGGAAAGTACTTTAATATAATAAAAAATAAATTGTTTTAAATGTGCTTATTAAAATGAAATCGACATTTTCCTATTAAAAATATTTAACTTTCAATTTATTTGTGTCTTGAGCAATATTTTTCTTCTTAAGCAGTTTTATTCTATTGGGAAATCCAGATGAGGTTTGTTTTGCGAAAAAGCAAGTGGACCCTATTCTGTAAAGTAAATTAAACCGAATAAATGCTTTTTATGCATGTACTAAGGTATCAAGATAAAATTACTAAATTTAATTATTTACTTACTTATTAATATTGATTATCAAATATTCTTTATTAAACATTATTTATTACGTATTTAATATTATTTATTGCTTATTATATTTTTATAATTTCGAAATTTAATGGAAAAATAACTATTTCTTCACCCTCTAAATATAATTAATGATCATAAAATTTCCTAAGAATGGATAAAAACAGGGGAAAGAATCCGCATAAAATTATGGAAAAAATAAAGATCATTTTTGGATTCAGGAGATTATTTACATAAAAAATTTGTTAGAGCAACGTCACGGAGGTCCGATTTAATTTTTTTTTCAGGGCAGAGCTGTGTTAAAAGTTCCAACATAGTTGAGTTGTACGTTTTGTGCATCCAGTGAAATTGAAGAGATTATTTCGGATAATAAGCAAATGCTGTAAACTAACAAATAATAGTGAAAAGTACTAAGAAAACTCAATTTACCACCACATGTTATAATCCAAGCATAAATTTCAGTGGAATAGCTTCTTTTTCAATTAATATAGTTTTTTTCAATTAATACTTTAGATATGAAAAGGAAAACTCTTTTGTATTCACATTACCTTGTAAATCAAGTTTTTCGTATACAGGCCGTTCTTTAATGATATTCCTTAATGAAATTTTTTAAAATCCTAGTTAAAAGTTAAGTAAAAAATAAACATATTAGGGGTTGCAAGCTAATATTTCAACATAGACGAAATTAACGTGATATAAATTTATCGAATCACTACAGATCATTTTATTTAATAACCGGTGTTGAACAACCAGCCCAAACTGAGTTTAAGATTATCATTGCTCAACTTTATGCTTCGAACCCAATCCAGAAGACAAGGGAACTCTCGGATCAAGCACTAAGACAAACTAGTCTTCTAGCTGAACTTTTTAATTGGACATTTGCGTTACACGGAGAGGTAAACCACGGCAACCTCCAACGATTAGCCCGGCAAGGGGATTCTAACCTATGTTCAGTCTTTTACTTAGAACTGCGGATGGTGTTAGCCAGGAGCACAATTCAAATCAACATATTTTTAAACATTAAAAGTAAATATGATTTATACTTCGCATTTGAATTGGCATGACGCTTGATGCTGTGTAAATCAGCACTGTCTGTTGTTGTTGCCGTCGACCCATTTAGGCAGACCTAGTGCGATTTTTCTTGTTCTCCAGTGGCGCCATATATGGCCAAGAATTGGACTTCTGCCATACCCATACTCCACACCCGTTTTTTAGAGCGGACCCATTCATACATCCATTCATTCACCCACAGATCGTAATTTTGACCTGAATCAGAGAACGATCAATCTCCAATTCAGTACCCCCAGAGGTTTTGATTTGTAATGGGATCCTGGAGGGCTTTGTGTCTCGACAGATTTAATGTGCACAATTTACTACACTAGAAGTCTTCGGCTGACAGGATTCGAAGTCCCGGTCTCACAAACGTGAGTACAGCGGTCTGACAACCTGGCTATCCCAGCCATATCAGCATTGTCTAAAAATTCCGAGCATTTTTGTCTTAGAAATGATTTTCGCTCGATTCTTAGATATTTCATAATCACATCCATTGTCGACAAAGTTTGATGAGATTCAAATAATGTACATATACAATGTGTGGAAACTACAAGAAAAAACTTCTGAATGTAAGGACTTATCTAAAAAACATTATTGATTGTCGACTAAATGTTTCATGATGTTCGCTTTGAGTAAACACTTCAAAAACTTAATTGAATATGAGGATTTTATTACAGAACCAAATTATACTAAGAAACACTTACTAGAGAACATTCTAAAGGAAAATCAAGATTTCAAAGGAACAAAAAAGTTTTCTCAATAACAAATGCGTTTTATATTGCTTTTAAGTCACAATGCTATCAAAATTATATAGAAAACGTCATCTCAAAGCGAGAATTCTATAGAATATATGCATAATAAACCATCTGAAACTCCCATTTAAATCTATTTCAAAATTCTATCCATAATTCAAACTTTTGGAAACTAAAGATCAAACGAAAATGTATTATTATAATCTCAATATCTATTTCTAGAAGATAGGAATTATCGCTTTTAGTTACAGATTAAATTTACTACTAATGGTTGCTTAGTATAAGTTTTGATTGTTGGTTTGTGAATAACTTGAACATACTTTTATTGTTGGTTTGTGAATAACTTGGATTTCAGAAAAAAATTATATAAATTATTTTAAAGCAATTTATTTGTAATATCAGTTAGTAATGATTAATTTAAAACATTTACTAGAAAGTTATCTGTTCTTTGTGAAAACATTTCTGTATTAATATCGTCAATGAATTAGTTACTTATCAAAACTAATAATTACAAATCAGAATTGGATAAACAAGACTGAAAAATAAGCAAAATTGATAATAAAATTTAGAAAAAAGAAGTATTTAAACATATAGTGTTGAAAGCATTGCCCAATTTTAAAAATAAAATTCTTACTTTTGACAATTTAGTAATCCTTGAATTGTATTTCTTAAATTTTGAGAATTATTTCGTCACGAAATCCCGTTATTTGTAACTCTCAAATATATGACGAAAAGATTTTATTAAAAAATTTTATCGCAGTGCATTATGAGAGATCGTTAGTTAGAATGACGATACAAATGACGAAATAAGCTGTATGGTGGTCTGGCAGGTATGGTGGTCAAAGAGTTGGTTCCGTACCAAGAATATCCCGGATCCGAATCCAGCATAGGGGAAGTGTGTAATTTATCTATCTGTTTTTCTCGTGTTGTTTGGCTTAATCCACCTATGATATTCCCATGATAAAGTAATTATTATAAAAATTAGATGCATTAGGAGAATAATAGGATGACAGAAAATGGAAACAGAAAAATAGGAACACGAAATATTTTTTTTTAATTTTGACGAAAATCATTTCCTCGAAAAAGTGACGATAGCTATATCGCCATTTTGACAAAATATTTGCTCAAAGTGTATATTAGGAAACAATTTAGTCAAAAATGACGAAAGTTTCGTGAGATTTGAGCATCCATTTTTTTACAATGTTTACAGCATTTAAAAAATTTTTATAGATGAGAAAAAAACTCGCATTTAGTAACTTTTTTTAGCAATTTTTGGAATTGCTTTTATTTTACGGTGCTTTTAATGTGAAAAAACAATTTGGTTTTTTATGTAAAAAAAATGAATTTTTTAAAAACTTGGTTTTGGTTCGAATTTGTTTTTTTTTTTATTTATGAAAAATACTTATCGTTTTCCTCTTAATTGATTTCAATGGAAAACTCTTTTAGTTCTTCTTTTCTTTTCATTTGGCGTACTTTAAAAAAACGCAAAGAACGTATTTTTGTTTAAAAAAATAATGACAACGGAAAATAAAAAGAGATGTTTTTATTTATTGCCAATCTTAATCAAGGAATTTAAAAGACATTTAATAGACTTACAAAAAATGAATGAAGTAATTTAAAAGAACAAGTAAAATGAATAGGTTTTGAAAACAAGGTCTTTTCAGAAAATTTAAAGCGATACACTTTTAAATGTATACTCTAATATTAAAAGATCTTCATTTTTCAAGAATTTAATTGCGATTACTTATTCCTCAACGGTATAGCAATAACAATATAGCACTTAACAATATAGCACTCAACAATATAGAAGTTCGAAACTAAATTTTATACAATGCCAGAAATTTCCCGAAAAAATGGCTAAATAACAACTTATTGAATTGTCATTTTACCCTATTCAAATAAAACAGTCAAATAACTCTTAAATAAAATGGTATTCCTACTGTTAATTGGGAAAAATCGCTTACTATCTGATTTCACCTAATCTGGTCAAACAATCAGAATTTAATCGCATCAACTTGACCCACATAATGAATCCATTAAATTCCTTGAAGCTAGGTACATATTATGGCCGAAAGAGATATTTGGTCAATCTCATGTCAGACAGAACGGGGGTTCGAGTTGAAACCACAACATTTCCTTCAACACATGAAGAGTTTCCGGCTTATCTAGTATTTCCCTTACGACGGGAGGAACAAGTATTTAAACTAATTAAACCACATTCGATATCTCATTTGATAAAACACAACTCAACCACAACCTAGCTCCAATGTCCTGTTAAATTTCATTTTCGGGGTTTTGAATATCTGGAAAAATTTATGAGAGTTTTTAATTTTTGTACACTTACGCTTTTTGGGATGCTGAACACGCATCCACAATCAGAGGCTGAAATTGTTTTTGAAAAATATGTTTCTTTTCTCGAAAGACCTAAAAAAATCTAGCTTTTTTTGAATGAAACCGTTTTTTGGTTCAAGATGGAAAAATTTATGATGGCACATTTGAAAACTAGAGAGAAATTCTTGGAAATTGTTTTACTGTAATGTGCCAGTAGGGCAATCAAAAAATATATTAAATATGAGAATAATGACTAAAACATTAGAATGCTGTCTCTCTTAGTGCTTCAACGGGAAAAAGCAGAGGGGAATTATTATTAGAGGCTTAAATTTTATAAAAATGATCTTGTAGGATGTAGTAAAATATAGAAACGATGTTACCTTTAGAGGGGAAAACTCCCAATAATCATAATTTTTCTTAAAGCTTTCCTAAAATCAAAATTTTTACGGTTTTTTCTATTTTTTATGCCTATATTTTTCAATTTTCAATACCATTTAAAACTATAATAACTCTCATCAAATTCATCTTAATCTCAACCCCTGAGAGAGGGGTATACCCTTTAAGGTATCTGATGATCGTAAAAACATGATTTTGGGACAAAAAGTTTGAAAGTGAGTTTATAATAAGTTTAGAATTCCTGTACTCTTAACTTTATAAAAATACTTTATTTTTGTTCGTAATTCAATTATTTACCAAGTTCTAGCAGTTTTTGTGCAAAATTATAACAGTATATGGACTAGTGATTTTAAGTGTATCTCAAAATCAGATTTTTTCACATTTTACACTACCTTAAACAGGATTTCTCATGGTGTATTTAAAATAATTATCTAAAATTTTTCATGCGTGCGTACGATTATAGCACACATGTTTTGAACTACAGACTAAGAGAAAAAAGTCGAACTTAATTTTTTATGCATGTTTTGTTTGCCAAGAAAAATGCGAAAATTTTGAAAAATTTGCTTTTTTAGCTACATTTATCACTAGATCAGCAGTACATGCACTTGCTTTTAAGAAAGTAGTTCAAAGCATAGCCTTCTAAATAAAATCCTCAAAGGAGTTTATGTTTTAGGAGATAATTTGTTTTTTACAGTGCTTAAATTATAAGCAAAAAAAGCCTTATTTTTACCTAAAAATGGGTATTTAAATAAAAAAAAATAATTTAAAAAATAATAATAATATAAATATTTTTTTATAGTTTTTACACATAATAATTAAAGTAAACTAGTTTTTTAAAATTTTATATTAGTGTTTCAAAAATTTTTTAGAAACTAGTTGGATATCTTCAAATATTGCATACTATATGTTGAATATATCAGGTTTTATAATAACCCCAACCACCAAAAAAAAAAGTAAAATAAATAAAAACTTTCTTAAAGCTATTATTTTTGTTTCTCTTTTTTAATTTTCCTCTAAATAAAGCTTCTTTCCCCACCATTTAATATTTATTATAAAGAACAACGAAAGTTTCCTCCCTAGTACCTATGAGAGGAAACATGTTTTAAAATTAAATAAATTTATGAAATGTAACGCAATTTTTTAAAATTTTTTTATTAAAATTTTATATTAAAATTAATATTTTTTTTAATATTAAAATTTTGTCATAGAGTACTTAATAAGTAAAGGAAAATAAATTCTCCTCAAATGCTCTTACTTTAAAATAGTTTGTATAAAAAATTTAAGAAACTCTTCATAAATCGAGATAAAAGCTTCATTTTTTTCAAATGTTTTTACTAGCCATTCTATATCTAAATTTTACTTAATACTTTTATTTAAAAGTACTACATAAGTGCGCGAAGTTAAATAAGAATAGCTAAATGGATTTTTGTTTTGAAGAGCAAAATCTCACGAGGTACTTCCATAAACGAATAAACAAAGAATTTTTTCACGTATTTTTTGCACTCGCTTATTGTTTAGATTTCTTTGACAAATTTTTTAATATCTCTTAAGAATTTAAAATTAAAATCAAAGAAAAATATTTAAGGTAAATATGCAAAGAACTACGAGCTCAAAAATAACACTTCAAAAGAAAATCTAGGTAATCCAATCTTTTAGAATGTTTTGAAAACATCTAAATTTAATTTAAATAAATGGTTATTTTTATGCAAATGTTTCATTTTAAAATATACCTTTTTTATACGTTTTACTGTTTTTTGAATTTACATATCTTTAAATAGTTTTAAAATGTAAAGCTTTACTCAGATCTCTGAAAAGCTACTTTTGATCTTTGGACGCTAATTTTTTGTAGTTTAATATGCTTTATTTATTGAAATGTTGGATCGTCGAATTGAAAGAATTGAAATGGAATTCAATGAAGCGTAAAGCCATCTTTTAAATTCTTTTTTTTTTATTTATACAAATCAGTTCAAGAATTGCAGAAATAAAGAGCATGGTTGCTAAATCCCATTAAAAACTATCTAACGTTTAGATCACATTTTTGAATTCAGTTTTGAAGTATTAAAGCTTTTATTGTTTGATATAAGAAAAGCTTTATTCCGATAACTTGATAAAAAAACATGTATAATGCGTTCAATAAGCACCCATTCTCAAAATTTGCCTGGCATGAAACAAAAGAAACAAAAGAATAAGATTTATTTCGATTCTTTATTTTTGTTGATATTAAAAAATTTAGGGAAGGGGGGTTATTTCACATACTATAATATTTTGCTTTGCTACGCAAAAATTTATCGTAATTGGAAACTTGAAATTGAGCAGGCATGCAGAAAAATGTACAAGAAAACGATAGTATAAAAAAAATTAAAATTTGATAATTAGCTCGTAATTGTTAAATTTGATGTAGCAAATGCCATGATAACCATTCTAGAGTCAGTAGAAATGAAATTATAAAGTTGGCTGATTTGAATATGCAACGTGATTTTTTTCTTTGAAATCCAAACTTTTTTAAAAAGTTATTGCACTTTAAATTTGCCCTTTTCGCAATTTTTTCCCGTCATTTTCGTTTTAGATAATAACTTTGATCCATTGTTGCAGAAAAATGTAGCACTCATGCAATTTTAATTTCATGAGTTTCAAATTGATTGGTTGTTGTCAAAAGTTTAAAAAAATAAATAAATATGATAAAAAATAAGTTCTAAATATTGGCTCTGTACTAACTGCTATACTGTAAAATAATTTCGAATCAAATTACGGTGTAAAGTATGGGAATTTTAGGTGCCTCATTCATCAAAATATTATGCCGTAATTTTTGCAATAATATTTATTTAGTTAGAGTGATTCAATGATGCCACGGTGATTATTATGTAAAACTTACTCTATATCTGAATTTTTGTTTCGGTAATATGTTTCGGTAAGAAATAGCGGCACCTTGAGTGCCGGTACTTTTTTACAGTAATTTGAACCAAAAATTTTGATTTTTTCTTGTGGATTTATGCTGTTCACAGAATAATTGCTTTCAATTTATGACTTTTTATTGTATTGCACAATTTGTATTCTTATGTTCAAATATTTTTTTCATGTTTTAGTTGATTATTTTTAAAATCCATGCATCTTTCACGTCGTTATGATTATCATATTAATACAATGTGCTTACATTAAGTTATAATACTTATATATTTGAAAAACGAAATGATTTTTAGTCGACATTTGAGAAAAAAAACGATAAATGAGAAGCAACTACGGGGATTTGTGAACCTAGTGAACAGGGGCCGGAGTTTTCTAATCTAAATAAAACTCATCATTATAATATTATTTATAAGTACAATTGACCTTAATGTTTTCTAGTATCAAAGTAGAGAAGCAATCAAAATCAAGCCTTTTGTCTGCAAAATAAAAATAAAATGAAAATCAATAATAAAATACAAACTGGTAACAAAATAAGCAACAAATTTAAAAAAAAAGATGCTTTTAAAGTGATAAAATTAATAATTAAAGTGATAATAATTAAAGTGATAATAATAATAATTAAAGTGATAAATTTAAAAGGATAAAATTGTTATATTTTCTATCCTTTAAATCATTTGAAAATTGTCCGATTAGAAACCTTATACTTTCATTTCTGCGTTTGTTAGTTTAATTGGAAAGTTGTTAGTTTAGTTTGTTAATTTAATTGGAAAGATATTTTTTCTCGAAAAAATTTATAAAACTATGATAAGATCTATTTTTAGCTGTCAGAAAACGATTGAAACTTGTGTTGTCGTTCGCTTCAGGTGCTGCTCGAGCACTCTATTTAGTTGAAATGATGGAAATTTCATTTGGCGATAATTCAGAGAGATTTGTCCTGTCACATGTTATATACTTTTGAGTTTTGTACTTTTTTGTTGACACACTTTGTTTCATGCATTTTTTTCTGTATTAAAAATATCGTAAGCAACAGCATGTTCACCTTAACGTTTCATTATTTTTCTTGTTCGAAAACGTTAACATTTAGAATCGTGAAATTACTAAAATGTACATGGAATAAAGAAATTTAATTTTCGATTATTATTTCTTCGCGTGCCCACTTGGACAATATTCTTTCGTCAATTCAGGCATCTGAAGGGCAGCTTTGTTGGCCATTCTTTCAGGGCACCATATTAGGTGGACCAACGTTGCTTCCACTGTAAGAACAGTGCTGAGAATAAAAGAGCAACCATGCCTTGTCCGGGATTCGAACCCAGAACAGATTATTAGTTCGGATATTATTAATAGTTAAACAGGTAGCAAATAGGCCGACCGCTCTGAAAGCAGCAGGTATGCAGCTTTCAGACCGTAGAGGAAAAATGTGACGTGATGAGAGGGTTATTTTTGTTTTTATACCTTACACGAGCTTGTTAAAATTCGAATTTGTTTGAAAGTTATTGCTATTTTAGGTTCTTTTTGGTGATTTTTTTCTCTCTTTTGCTTTAAATTATAACTTATCCATTGTTGCAGTGAAATATATTTATCTTTCTCGAGATCTTCAGTTTAAAAGCTCATTCTTGAATAGATGTCAAAAGTAATAAAAAAAAACGAATAAAAAATAATGAATTAAAATAAAGAGATTAGATTATACCAAATCTAAATCTTAATATTTGAATTGAAATGTTTAATTATAAAATTCTCAAGACCCAGCAGACGGAAAACCGTTTCAAATGTGAATTTTTATATAGTGTTATCGGAATATATTGTTCTCGTATATGAATTTTTATTGTGGCATACAATCTGTTCTTATAAGTTTAAATATATTTTTTCTAGTACAAATGGTTATTTTTCAAATCCACGTAATTGTTCCTTTATAATCCGTAATTGTTCCTTATGAATGTATGAACAAAATGTTCCTACAGAACCTTATAATTCTTAGATATTTTATAAACAAAATGATCTTTTATTTTAGCAAAATATCAAAGCTCAAAAGAAAAAAAAACGTTCACTCTGAATAAATTACGTTTTGTCATCTTTGTGTATTTCGCTTGTCTATGTATAATATAGTCCGCAAAAAAAGAATGAAATAATTATTCAGAGTAACTTTTGATCTAACGATCGGATCTTCATGTAGAGGAGAGGGAAGCTAGTGCGGACATTTTTTTAAAGATTTGTCAAAAAACCATTTTTATTATAAATTTTAATTGATAAAGTATTTTTGAACAATTATTTGAATAGTTAACTTCATACTGGTTTATATTTGGAATCACAAAGTTGTTCAGTTTTCTATAATTTTTTTTAAGAAACTGCTTTTTTTTTGTTCACACTAGCCTCAATACAGTCGTGAGCAGACTGTGGGGCTAATGTCGATAAACTTGATACTTTATTAAACAGTTGCTTACTACAACTCAGAAAGGTACATATAAATCCAAAATTAAAGTTTTATTGTAAAATAAATATTGACATATTTTAAGCAAAAAATTAATTTGTAATTGAGCATTTCACTATGATTAAAAAATACTTTTTGAAAGTAAATCAATACATTTGAAAATTTGAAAGTAGAGTCAGTATTAAGGGAAATCAGTTTTAATAATTATAG
This sequence comes from Parasteatoda tepidariorum, assembly GCF_043381705.1. NCBI lineage: Eukaryota > Metazoa > Arthropoda > Arachnida > Araneae > Theridiidae > Parasteatoda > Parasteatoda tepidariorum. The sequence goes on from NC_092208.1 coordinate 38,144,382, forward strand.
TTTTAATTCGACGATAAAATGCTTTAAATAATTAAAACATAGAGTGCATGACTTAGCGATATTCCCCTTTTTGGAGAAAGGAAAACAACGCGCAAAAGAGAAGACGGTTTCCTTTTCTGATATTCGTTTTCAGTTTTATGCATAGCAAAAATTCTTCTTTAAGTCATGTATATTGAATTATATTTTTTTTTGACAAACTTGGTAGGACCGGCATAGTGAAATCTGTGGCATAGTGAAACTAATTCTGTGTATTTCGTTTTATTTCGAGAACTTTTTAAGCGAATCGGAAAATTTTTGCACGCAAAATAATCGTAAATTTTAAATTCGATCTTAGGAACAATTCGGCCGTTTCATATAAACTGTATTTTTCCATGTAACTTTACAACAATTGAAAACTTTGTAATTCTAAATCTTTCGATTATAATCAAATAAAATTATAAATATATACAAAAAATAATTTTTCATGAAACTATCTTTGAATAACGAATTTTATATGTGCGCAAAATTTTTCAATTAGTTTGAAATTTTCTCAATATATGTCGAAATACGCAAGAAGTAAAATTAACATTAAAGAGTTCAAACTTCGATTCGCTCTCCTGACTAGACAATGGAGACCATATTTTCCAGATTGCGCCTACCCCTTAAATTTCAGGATTAGAAATCCGAATCTATTAGATAAAAGGCATGTTCATTCAGAAAAAAGACGTTTTTGTGTCTAATTTCGGAACTTAGAATGTCGTCGGCACAAACTAATTAGCATATTTGAGGTGGCCCTCAAACCATCAGGATTGAGTCCTAGAACGTGAAGATCCAATTATTAGAACAAAAGTTATTCAGATAATTTTTTTTGTTTACTGTACTTATTCTTAAATTCAAACTTTTATATTTATAGATTTTAAAACATAAATGCATATTAAATTGTACATAAAGAAGTTTCAACAAACCGTTGAGGTAACGTGTGTGTTCCAAGTTTATGTCCAGATCTATAAGAAAAGCAAACGTATTTTTACAACGTTTTACTCTCATAGAAACAAAATAACTAATAATGTTGTGTTATTACAATTTTATTTGAAATTTAATTTGAAATGAACTCTTTTATATTGAAATAGCTTTAAATCTCTAGAGATTTATCGTTTGCGGGTAAACAAATGCTCTAAGGTTTCGTAGAACCTTGTAAATATTCTCCTTTTATTTCGTTTTATTTTCTTTGTTTTACAAGGATTAAAAACTGCTCAATAACGTTAAACTGATTTTAAGGCAAAGGACCGAACCCCGAATCAGTCAGCTTCTTAAGTGTGTAATGTTTCTCAGCTAAAGGTGATATCCCAGCCCTGATAGATAAGATTATTTTATGATTCGCTGTGTTACTACAAATACATAACGTTTGGGTTTGAAACGCCAGCTATTCTGTAATTGAACAACAATAAGTTAAATACTACTATCTATTAGGATTTTATAGAGCAAAGTAAGTTATTTGGCAACACCTTGATTGTCACCTCGACAATTAAATGATTTTCGCTTAGTGACCAAACAGTAACCATTATAATTCTTTTTGTTATACAATTACTAAGTTAAGTTTAAAAAAAAATCATGCTTTGCATCAAATTGTCTCAAAAACAAAAGTGCTTGAAAATTCAAGAACAAGAATTATGTATGTGGTTAAAAGTCTGAGCTTTTTATCTATCGGGGATGAAGCTTCAGTCATAAAATTTAATTACACATAAATTAGAATTATCTGACTCTGCTGAGGATAGCAACTTTCAATTAAAATGAATCATTACTTGACTTTCTTACTCTTTCTTTTGCCTCATCGCATGTATTTTAAATGTCTCATTAAATATTTATGGATCAATAGAAGCTGTTAGTAAATAATGTTAGAGTGCAATTTTTAGACTGAAGTTGAAGGCTTTCTTTATGAATAAAATATGAAATTACTTGAACTTTTTAAGGCTTTTCTTGTGTGATGAAAATACTTAGCAATGAATTCATGTATTTTAATATATATGACACGGTTAATGTGATTAATTGGTTAATATTAATAATAACCGGTAATTATTAATAATAAACGAAGACGCCGGGGAAAGTGATTAATTTAAGCGAATTTATCACATTTACCGGTTATTATTAATAATTATTAATGAAGTTTGTTAAATGTAATCCTTTCGCTTTTTTTATGTGTTGGCAGTGGCATGACAAAATAAACTGACTATTTATTTTAGAATTTAGGCTCCCAATTCTTTCTTTGTCATTTTTTGGTGCTTATATTATAGTTTTTTTACAAAACTAGGAGGCTTCGCCTCCTGCTCGCTTGCGCTCGCCAACCCCCGGAATTACTAATTTTGACAATTTGTATTAATAATGACCGGATTTATCACTTTAACTGTAACACATATACAAAGAGGCACACCTGTGTCCCAATGCTATATATAAGTGTATACGGAAAAATTTATGCATACACTTTTGAAAAAAAAAATTATCAATAATATTCTAAAAGCATTATCTGAAACACACAACTTAATTATAATCCTAAATGTACAATTTAAAAATATTAATCTGAAAACGTAAATTAAAAGTCATAATATAATGAAATTTTAAATATACAATTTCAAGCACATAATCAAATCATTAAATTTAAATTGAATTTCATATAAATTTCATTGATAATTGTATGTATGTAATAAGTTTTCGTAAAATTTAAATGCGGTAGTTTTAAAACAGAGTTTTTCATACTTTCGACTCAATAACTCCCTTCATTTCCGCTTTATTCATTAAACAAGTCTACCTGCATGTGAATAATTAATGTATTTTCTGTTGCTCATGGAAGTTTTTAGCATTAAAGTTTTGAACAATTATATGATAAACTTAGACTTTTCAGAAGCTATGCATTTGTTTGGCCGAGTAGTTTTAGCTTCTTTTATGCATTAGAAAAAAAATCAATTTTACCATTCTTCATAGAAATATATTACATTTGAACTTTTGAATACTTAAATAATAAACTTCGACTATTATTAAACTATACATTTATTTCGCCCATTAATTAAGCGTTTTTATGCATTAGAAAAAGACAATTTTACAATAGCTTATAGAAGTTTATTGCATTAATACTTTTGAATAATTATGTGATCAACTTAGACATTTATAAAACTATACATCTGTTAAGACTTTTCGCTGAGTAATTTAGCTTTTTCAATGCATTAGAAAAAAAAACTTTTTTAAGTAAATGAAAAGGGGTAACATTCATAACGAAGAATTTCTTTAAGTTGAGTTGTCTCTAATTTGCTGATGCAGCTGAAAACCTTGAAGACTGCAGTACATTTTCTAAACAATAAAAATATTACTTCTTTTGAAGTCGTCTTAAATTTTGAGTTATACGTATTGGGGCGATTTACTTGACTTCGTTGCTATAGCAACGAACTACTGTGCTTGCCTTGAAACTAATATTCCACCCTTCACCCAATACGTGGGAGCAAATGTCGGCGGTTCACACATTTTTAGTAGAGGAAATCAAAATTGACTCGAATAAAGGATGGAGTAAAATTTTGTTGTATGTTAGGAATCTTGCACCACCGTATGTTAGCATCTTTATTTCTGGGATTTTTAACTTTTTTTTTTAGAGTTTGAGGCTATTTTCACCAGTTTCATTTCTTTTCCACTACAATTTAAACTTATACCACCTCACGTTTATTACATTTATTTTGGTAAGAATAAAATAATGTAGTGCTCAAATAAAATAAGGAATATAGAAAAAATATATAATAAAATATATAATAAAAGTAAATAATACAAAAGCTTTAAAGTGATTGATTTTTCTTGAACTCCAGTTTTAGGACAAGTTTTGTGTATATTTTTTTTGTACACTCGAAAATTTTTAGAACAATGAAGCGGTTTACATTGTTTTAAAATTCTAGTTCATGTTTTAAAGTATTAGTTTCGTTTTTTTAATATTAATTTATGCATAGTTTTTAAAAACACTTCAATTGCTTCAAAACTCACTTTTTTTTACGATTGCTTCTGATATAATAAATAAAATACAGAGTTAAGTTTTGTGAAAAAGCTGGTTTTGTTTTTGAAGTTTTAAAATACTTTTTCTATTAATGAAATTACTGCATTTTTTGAACTCATTCAAAAGAATTTTAATGAAGAAAATAACACTAGGCAAACGTATAAAATTTCAAAACTGAAATACCACGCAATCTTTCTGAAAAACGCTTAGTTAAGAAATAAATATTTTATTTTTTAAAGCCCCAAAATGTGTTAGTATCTATGAGAGGAAGGCACAAAATATTTTAACATACATTCATACAAAATATTTTAACATACTTTCATTTTATTTCGTGTGTGATGGTTCTGTTTGTAACTTTTGAGTTGATGCCTGGATTTTTCTATTTCGAAAACTAATTTTCGTTATTAGTTACCATATGTNCTGGTTCGATCCTCTGGCCGGGCAAGGTAGACTCAGCCTTTCATCCCTTAAGTGGGTCCATGAATGAGTACCAAGCATGCTTGGGAACTAAACACTGGGGGTTCCGCGTTCAGCTGACCACCTGACCGGAACATCTGCTCCTGCACCCCAGAGCCCAAAGTCAAGAAAACTGAGATGGGCACAGTAGGCTTTGGCCCTCTATGGGCTGTCGTGCGCTGAGTTTAGTTTAGTTTTTTGTTGCTTAATTTAGGAGTTACTTTATGTTTTGTTGGTTTAAACTTACTAGGATTCAGAGATTGAAAAATAGCATTAAGGATTGAAAAATCGCTATATTAATGTTCAGTCCAACATTGGTAATACGATTAAATTTTTCACCGAATTTCGAAAAGCTTAAGAGATTTTACGAAGATCTTATTGCACATAAAATTTATCACATAATAACGTTTGCGCATAATGTTTATAGTTTCCAAATGGTTGGAAATTAACCCTTGCCTCTCAAATAATTTTTTGTTTCATATACCGTTATTTTTAAAATACCCTACGTATAACTGAAACCATATAAATAAACAAATTGAAAATTTAATTAATTATAGAATCGAATATCACCAGATGTCTTATCTACACTGCAAAGTTTTATGTTAATCATTCTACATCCGAATAGTTAGTACAAATTTCTTTTGTAAACTTATTTTAAAATTTATTTTAAAACATCTAAAAATAAAAACATATTTTTTTTATTTACATAGGCTCGCAATTAATTTCGTTATCATGCAAAATATATGTTCGATAGAAAATTATACGATTTTTATATAATTTGCATAAATGTTTTAATTACAGGTCGAGTAATGAACCTAAATTTTACCGGGTACCCATATTTGGTAGGAAAAAAGATTAAATTGTTACTGCATGCCGGATACTCGTACCCGGTCAAAATGTAAGGATTTGATGCATCTTAAATTTAAACTATGAATTACTATATCGAGCAACAACTATATAAACATTGAGCATTTGTCAAGTGCTAGACTCTCAATAAGGTGGACCCACGTTCAAATCTCAGTCGTCTCTAATTGATGCGAACTCTGTTCCCAGCTCGCACTGACCATAATGCTGATGTAAAATTTAATCAGTGGTGGACGGATCATAGGTTAGAATCCCCTAGCCGTTGAGCTAATCATGGGATGTCTAGTGGTTTTTCTCTCCATATAATGGAATAACTGGTTTGTACCATCAAATAGTCCTCTGCGAAGGCTAGTTTGTCCTAATACTAGATTCATGAGTTTTCTTGTCTTTTGTGTTGGGTTCAAAATTACAAGACTACGGAGTTGAACATTGATAATCGTAAATCTGGAACATATTGAATTGAAAATCTGGAACATATTTAAATAAATTACAAGACCTTCGACAAAAAATTTTTCCTGAACATTTCAATTACATCCGACTTAAATTATTTTGGAAGCAGAAGAAAGTCAAACAGGGAAAAATTAAAATAGTGGAACGCCTTTTCCTTACAAGGGAACTCTACTAGACGCCGTCAACAAATGTGGGTTGCACAATTAACGAGCTCTGTATTTCATGTAATGCATTAATTATGCCTCACTGTTAACGATTTTCTGTATGCTAATAGTATTTTTATTGTTATTATTATTATTATTTTATATATTTTTATTTTATTTTATTATTATTTTATATATTTTTATTTTATTTTATTATTATTTTATATTTTTTTATTTTATTTTATTATTATTTTATATATTTTTATTTTATTTTATTAATATTTTATATATTTTTACTTTATTTTATTATTATTTTATATTATTATTTAATTTATTTATTTGCTTATTATTTATTTCTGTCTTGTAATCTTCGCAAATACTGTATTTGTGTTCTTTAGAAATGATTATCGAATTTTCGATTAATTTACTTTTCAAAATTTCGTAAAATTCTCTAACTATTCATGTTTTGAGTTTCCTCTTGTTTGAGGAGTTTTCTTTACGGCTGCCTCGCCGTAACTCTTCTTTTCGAAATTGTATCTGTTTTCATGGGCTTTGGACAAATTCTGGTACTTTTCATCATCATAATTTGTTTGTTACCTTTTTTCAATGTTTTTTTCTTCTTTTTTTTCTGATGCCTCGCCTATTATGTTTGAACACTCAAACTCCTAAATTCTATTTTCTGAGTAACTACTATTGTTAATTTTAAGATTTCACTGAATTCTTTGAGGCCTTCTGGTGTTGCCATGAATCGCCACCAAGCCTCTTTTTTTACTGAGAGGTCACGTGCGCGCACTTAGAGTCTACAGTATTCTCCTGATGCCACCTGACGGGGGCGGGACGGGGTTAAGCTTTGATTAGTAATCGTAAACCCAAAAATTGTACCGGCTGTTCAACAACGGTTATAAAATAATGTAAAATAAAATATAAAATAAAATATAAAACAAAATATAAAATAAAATATAAAACAAAATATAAAATAAAATATAAAATAAAATATAAAATAACTTAAGAAATACACAATAACTGGCGTTAAAATAGCTAAATAGTTTCTTTAATTTATTCATAGATGGAAATCTCATTTTCGGAAGATCTTTATACAAACCGATCTGCTGGTACATTGAACGAAAGGAATAGGAGAAGTATGCTATAATCTCAGCAAAACTATCTACAAAAATGCTTAAAAATCAATAAATATTGCCTAAAATTTAATTGTAAAGATAGATATTTACAAAGGACAAATTTTAAATGAGCATATCTCTTAAATTATTGCTCTTTGAATGTGTTTTCGATAGTGAGAGTTTTGATGGTGTAACAAGACATCATACCATGTTGTATAATAGAAATTCACACAAATATTCAATATTTGGAACAGTGTGCACAATCTTTCCGCTAAAACAAACCGAAAGTGTCCTAATAACTGAATTAAATACCTTCAAATTCTAACGTTTTCATAACTAATTTTATTAAAGGTTAATCAATAAACCAATATGATGGTGGTTATTAGTTTATCTCACCTTTTCAACAGGAGACCTGATAATGCATTCCATATTTTTAAATTTTTGAATTAAGTATTACGTACTTTTTGCATGGAAAGTAAATCGTTTCTATTGCTGTATTGCAAAAACCGTATTTTTTTGACAGACAAAAGGAATGTGGGGAATTTTTAATGAATTGAAACATGTTGATGGGATTTGGAAAAATCTGAAAGTAGTAAACAGATGTATTCCTGATGGACGTTGAGTCTGTTGCTAAGGAATGTTTAAACAGGACAGCATCGGCTACCAAACTTTATAGCTTTGCGGACCAAAAATTTTTTTTAAAAAAAGGAAGAAAAAAACTACGGCGCCACAATTATCCAGTACCACGCTACTACGTTACTATAGCTCTTGTATTGGGAACCGTTGATGTAAATTAATTCATTGTATTAGTGAAGCTTATATTCTTGTATTTCGTATTTTTCTCTCGTAGTTTTGCTGTCTTGCCTATTTCCTATCATTTATTGTATTTTTACTGTCTTGCCTATTTTTAAACTTGAAATTTTTTATAGTACATTTCTGTTTACGATTTAGATTAAAAATTATTTTTATATATATCGAAAATATATCTCTTACTAAGAAAACCCTCCCATTTAAAAAAAATAATATTCAATTAGACTTCAAATCTTCCAGATCAAATTTGATTTTTTTATTAAGATTGAAAACGTTTTACAGCTAACATAGGAATATCTTACTTTTTTTCTGATTTACTTCGCGGTTCCAGAAAATCTTTGGCCAGTTAACGAGAGTTTTTGATACATTGTTATTTTTACGTCAAAGCACTTTTTTGTTCTTAACTTAAAATAAATATTTCTTATCATGATAGAGAGTATGAAGCATGAATGATTTCAATTTTTCATAAATATTTTAGAAAAAAAAGTTTCTGTCAAAAAAAATATGCATGTGTTTATACGAAGAGCAAAGCAAATTGAAATTTTGCAAACCCAGACTCCCAAAAGCAATTTATTCGAGATGGAGTTTGTAAGTTGTTTTTGTGAATAACGAATGACGGAATTGTATTGAAAACAGACTTCTGTGTCATATAGTTTGCTTTGAGTGAGTACAATGCATAAAGTCTTTTTGAAGAAGAACGATTAAATAAAAAAAATAAAAAGTTATGAGAATAAAATTTCGATTTGTTATGTAATAATTTGATTTTGAATGTAGTAACTTGCTTATATTATATTTTTGTTTGCTTAAAGATAAATTTATCAAACGTCGTTTTAAATTTTCTTTTTGTTGAATTATGCAATACAAGCAAACATTTTGTATTTATTTCACTTTAAAATTCTCCGATAATCTCGTATCTAGACTCGGCAAGATGGAAGTACAATGTATAAGTAACTGCTTTTTAAACGTCTGTGAATTTTTTTCCTACTTTAAAATGCCATGCTTATAATCTTTGGAGTATCAGCTTAAGGTGTGCTTTTTAGTTTACCACACTTTAATGGAAAAGTAAGAAGTGGTGGTAAAACTGCGATAAATTAACATTCACTATTAAAGATGAAAAATATTTTCTACAATTCTTTTACGACTAAATTGATTTTAAAACTGCTTTGAATATTTTAATTTCAATTCTAATTTAAGTAACAAGGTTTATGCTTACACTATTACAAATCAGACACTCAGAAGTTTCAGAAGTAATTCAAGGCAGTTTGAATTTTCAAAATAGGTAAAACATTTCACGAATATACTTACTTAAGACAAATTTTCTTTTTTATTTCAAGATTTTCATTTTGGTAGGATTGTTAATAGCCTGGAATAAATAAAGTGTATCTAAATATAATAACATGTTGCAAAATATAATTTAATTAAACTCTAGCAATTATAACTCTGAATAATAATTAAAAAAAACACTCTGGTTAATAATTTGTAAAAAAAAATTATGATTATTTTATTTCGATTATCTATGAGCGAAGTAGTTTGGATGTATATAGCTTGATGGTGCATGCATCTAGAATGATATACATCTATCTAGAATGCTAGATAAGTTTCAAGCATTGAACTGGACAGTAAAATTGCTAAAACACGGATTTGTAGTCGTGGTAATATTTAATTAGTTTCGAAACGTTCTTTTAATTTAGTAGTACATGTGAACATTCCGTAAAAATGGAAGTGGATATTTAAAAAAAAAGATCTATGCTAGTTATTAACTGTAACTATACTGTGATGGAAATTGATAGAAATTAGTTGTAGCCTTAGTTTATTCCTCAAAAGTTGAATTTAGTTAATTATGGGCAACAATTCCCAGAAATCAAACATCTAACTGCAATCAGAATTTACGCAGTGCTGTTACATTTACTTACGGAATGTTAGAAATACAAAAATACCGATTTGTAATCGTGGTAATATTTAATTAATTTCGAAACATCTTTTTAATTTAGAAGAACGTGTCATTGCGTGAAAATTAAACATGTATTTTTTTTAAAGAAAAAGTCTAGGTTAGTTATTAATTGTTATGTTATTATTGTGGTGGTTATTGATAGAAATATGTTATAGCCCGACGTATGGTCGGAAATTGAATTACCAATGGGTTGTGTACCATGTGATCAAGAGTTAACACTTTGAACATATGTAAAATGTACCGAAAACTAGGGAATTCTGAGGAAGAAAAAACGAAATATTTCGTTAAAATTTCATAGAAAGAGTAGATAAATGAATAGCCATGTACTGAAATGTAAAATGTAATTATTTAATATCTATCTATATTTATATGTAGGATGTACTTGCATCTATACTCATCGGGAAATCATTACAATTTTCCGATTTCTCGTCTGAATAAGTGTCTGAAGTGTTATAAGTTTCAAAAGCTTTGGGATAGATAATATAATATCTTCAATTTAATGGTTTTTTTAATACCAAAATGTGCTCGAACTAAAAATTCAATCATAAAATTTTCTTTCATGTCTTAACCCGAATACGAAAAAGTGCCTCGAAATATCGAATGGGCATATTTTGAGAAATCACATTTTGAGGCTGGAGAAGGTCTTATTCAAGTGTCTGGAAATTGCGTAAGTTAAAAATTTCTTTGCTAAAAAGAATTTTAAAACTTAAAATTTTATTTATTATTTAAATTCAGTATTGTAACTTTCTAAGAATCTAAAAAAGATTAACTAATATTTATTACTACTTTTTATGTTTGTAAAATGGTTGTAATAATGCATTACGGTTGGAGCAACTTTTTCTACTTATTTATATTGTACACTTTTATCCCTTACACCACAGAAAATTGATGCTTTTTTGCAGTGAGTTTATTTTATAATAAATATATGAATGAATTGCTTTTAGAATGGTGGTTCCCTTACTCTGAATCAATGAAAACTTTTTTTTGTTGAAAAACAATGTCAAGACTTAAAAAGCAAAAGCATCAACTCAAAGTTAGTATTGATGTGTAGCATTTAGGTTTTTGAAGCGATACACTTGAAAGACTTATGCTTACAGAGCTTGAAAAGAGAATAACTTTTTATGTCCTTAAAGATAAGACCTCTCCAGAAAAAAGTATCCCCACAGATTTTATTTAGTCTCGTTTGTCAGCGGAGACATCTTTTGTTTTTCTTGTTATCTTTTCAATACTTTTCTTGCTTGGTGAGCATCCGAATTCTTAGTAATACTTTCGACGCTTTTGTATTTACGTTGCTGTTTTGATTTTGAGTTCTGAAATGTTTTGTGGGAGAAATTTGAGTTGTATTTGAGTGCAAAATTAAAATATTTTGTTAGGTCAAAATTCAAATCCATCAACATTTCAGGTTAATTTACCGATATTTCGATCAATCAGATCGATTGTCCTCGTTTTTCAATAGTTTTACTGGTTCTGCAATTCTACGTTCGCAAAAATCCCGTCCTTGCAAATCTTCACCTGTGAACTCCATATCCAATTCTGATCAAAGATGTGTTCTTTCTCAAATTTTATAACATTTATTAACTCAACTTTTGTACTAAATTCAAACTTTTTTTCAAAAATTAATTTTTGATAAATGAAAGTTTTTTTTTCTCTTTAAAAGAAAAAAATATTTGTTTTAGAGGGATGTAATTGTATTTCACCAAAAATTCATTTTCGGATTTTTATCTTTTTATTTGTTGATATTCGAAGCAAATTATTAAAATATCATTACATTGTACGTAATAATGTACGGTTTGTTTTACATTCAGAAATAGGCTCATGGAGGTGGTTTTTGGTAAGTCTAACTATAAGTGAATAATACTTTAAACTAATTAAGCAAAAAATGTTAACACTTATTTTGTAAGTGAATTGAATGAGGGCATGACAGCAAAAACTATTTTAAAGCATATATGTACATTGTTTTTGAAACACCTAAAGCAATTACTCAAATTAAAATACTAAGAGTTTTTTTTACCTAGTAAGAGTTTAAAAAAATTGAACTTCTAGTTTTAAAACATACAGTCTTAAATGTTATATTAGTGTAAGATAACATAAGCAGAAATCTAAGGATTATATTGAATTTACGAAAATTAAATCTGAAAAATTTCTTGAATTGTTAGTTGAATGCATCTGCGAAATAGGTTTTTATTTTCTCCTCTGATCTTTAAATTTATAGCTTTATGAAAGCATTAAAATTAGATCCTCAAATTTTTTATAAACTGAATTATTTTTAAAATTTCTACATCCCTAGCAGCAAAATAACTTGGGTCCTCATTGAACCCTATAATCACGAATCTTGGCTCAATAAGAGTTCAAAGGACCGTTATTTTTCAATAATGGCCCTATATAGAATTTTTTGATTCTCCCGATATTTTACAGCCAGTTTACGACAAATATCGACACGACTCTATATGGAATTGTCCGATTAACCCGATATTTTATATTCATTATTCAGTCAATATTGGTCTATAAGACCCTATATAGATATTTGCCTCATATAAGACCAATATTAAAAAATCTAGCCATCCCAATAATGGTCCCTCGATGCATTTTTATATAGGATCCGTATTGAGCCAATTTTGAGCCCAAATGAATCCAAGGCAAAATTAATACTAGGGATGCACTGTTTCCTGATTATATAATTACATGTACTGGGGCCGCACTAAATATTTCAAATTATTAGCCAGTAAATTAGATAAATATTTAAAGTATTTGCCAATTTCCGAAAGTCTTCGTCAAACGCAAATCTTAAAAATTTTTTATGATTAATTTTTCCCCATAGAAAACTATTTTACCGTAGTTTGTTTATTCTTATATTATTTCGACCCAATTCTAATTGGTTATACGGCACATTTAACAGAAATTACTGAAATCGAATAAAAAATACTGATTTTATGAAGAAAAATTCGTTTTGACGTAATTTTGAGGATTTAGTTTAATATATAGTTTTTTATTGATAAATACTATCGAGAGATATTTCCTACATATCAGCTAACATCAGCCACGTACGATAAGATCGAAGAAAAAAAATACATGATAGAAAGACTGAACATGCATAAAAGGGCATCAGTAAGTGTAATTTTACTTTTAGAGTTGTTAGTAATGCAATTTTATATTGCAAAATGCAATAGAAAAACATTTAATGCATTTCAGTCTGACTTATTTTCAGTCATACAAACTTGAAAACTACAGTAGAGAGACACTTTATGTGCAAAAAGAACAGCAGACAAAGCCGAAAATTCTTTCAGTTTTGCAAGTTTTATTGAAAAATGCAATAGATAGATATTTCATACATTGCGCGACTATAAATTGACCTCAGCCAAAAATGTTGCTCTTTACATTAAGGAATTTTTATTGAAAAATACAATAGAGAGATTGTATATATAAAAGGACTCAATAATTCAAATACTTAATTTCTGTGCCTCGCTTAAAATAACTATTTAGATTAAAAATGTTTGATATGATGGACTCGATTTGTGTTAATCCTTAAACTAGTGGCTTTATCGAAATGTCAGAACCAACTAAATTATATATTGAGGATACATTTGGGAAAGTTATTTATTTTTCAAGGGACTAAACTCACTAAAGCTTTTGACATGTTTGGAAATAGAAATAGAAAGATTAGAGATTGGCGGAAATGGAAAATTTCTGTAATCCTTAAATATCATGAAGGATAATATTCCTTTCGAAAACAAACTGATTCATTTGTGTCAAAAATAATTTACTTTGAGTTAGGTATTCGTTATTCGTGCCTAGAAAGACAAATCATTCTAATTTAGGTGAATTTAATTAGCAAAATAATTTAGCTTGCTCAATCAGTGCCTGATAAAAGAAGAATTTTGTCAAAATGAGTTATATCCGAAACGTAAATATTTGAAAAATTCCATGTCAGGAAAATTACTTGAAACTTATCTCCATAACTAGTTGTAATATAATGTTGGAATAAATTATTGATGATATATTGGCCTGTACGATATATATATATATATA
>NC_092208.1:38159631-38187023 GCF_043381705.1 Parasteatoda tepidariorum
CATTTTTCAAAATTTATTATAATTAGAAACTATTTATTAACATCAAATCTTTAGTACAAGGTACAGTATAAGGCAAAAGATGTGTCGTCTAGTTTAATTTTATTTCCATGCATGTAATTGTAAAACTGAATTATAATTAAAAAAGTATTAAGATATAATTATTTTTACTGAGCTAATAATTGTTCCATAAATATAAATGTAGAAAAAGGTTTCAAAAATACAATGTTAAGCATAAATTGTAACATATTTATTCTTAGCATCTCTGTAAATATTGAACATTACATTTATTTCAATTCTGGATTTTCAAGAGCAATGTAAGAGTTCAAATTAAAATTTTTAATTGCAATATTCTTAAATCATAAATTTGAATCTTATGATATTTTAAAAAATATAATGTTACTCTTATTTATGGTGATTCACATTTTTTTTTAAATTCCTTAAGTTTATGTTGAATGTTAATTATTCAATATTAACAGATTTTTAAAACTATTATTTAGAAGAGAAATAAAATGTAAAATGGAAAGTCAAAAGAAATAGTAATAAATCAAGACTTATACTTATTAACTAACTAATAAATGAGAATATCTGTGCTAATGTTATCTACATATTTTTTCTACCAGAAAAATTGCTCATACATAAACTATTTTTTTTTTTTCAATGAACTTTTTATTTTTGTGTTCATTTTAGAACCTGGGAGTTATTTGTTTTGTAAAACAAGTGTTGATTAGTTCATTAAATAATTAAATTGCTATGTGCCTCCTTAAATTCATTTATTTTTATGCTTCTTTGTACTACTGGAAGTAACTTTTTAAGTGTTGGAGAATGGTCAAATCGATGTATAAGAATTTCCTTGGTTTGAATATCAGAAAATATAAATGTTCTCAAATTAAAGTTTGTTTTTCAGTCACGTTATATATATATATATTAAAGTTAAATTTAAAACTATTCGTAGTAATTTTCCTAAAATTTTTCTTATGTTTTGCCAAGAGAATGGCATCCGTAGATATTTATATTTCTATTTTCTGTCTGCTTGATGGATTAAAGAACTTAGCTAAATTATTATAGTTAAGATTTTTCTTGCTGCTTTTAAGTTTGCGATGACGTTGGCTACGAAATTACGCTTATACTATTTGTGGTATTAGCGAGACTTCACAAAAATGCGTTAAATGAACGTTTCTGAAACATAAATTTAAGTTTTTACATTGCACGTTGCGGTATTTGGAATCGTTTCCAGGCTATATAAGACACTGTAAAACTGCTAGATGAACAGATTGCTGCCCTTATAATTGGTTGAACCAATTGATTGAACCCTTTTATGGATCGAATTATATGGATCAATTGCTTAGAAAGCAGATTGATTAACTGAGATATCAATTGTTTTATTGAGAATACAGTCTATCTATTCTGAACATTTTCAAACACTAGTGGGCTGCGCCTCCTACTCGCTGACGCTCGCCAACCCCCGAAAATTGCTACGCAATCTTATATGATTTGCTTTCCAAACCAGGCTCGCTACTAACTTAGGTACATTGCAAATTCACAAAATTCTAAGAATTCAAAACAATCATTTAAATCCATATAAAAACCTTTTTTTTTTTAAAAAGAAATTACATCTTTTTAGTAAATACTAAGTCATTAAAATAAATTTGAATTCAAATAAATGACAGGTAATTCGTTAAACCTATTAGACATGTGCTATAGTATAAAATCTTAAGATAAAATTTCTAAAACTGATATCTCTTAAAAAAAGGTTAAAATTTTGGCTATAATTAAGTCTATTAAAAATTGAAATAAGTGAATTGCAATGGAAAACCTGCATAAACAAAACATTGAATTTCGGAAGAAATCACATTTGCTTAGAATGCTCTCTCTTGTCAAAAAATACAAAATAAACTGACCTCAAATAAAACTCAAAGGAGTTCGAATCAAATAATAAGGAAACTGCTATCACGTTTGATACAAAAGGAAGATTTATTAACTAAACAATAAAATTATAGCATCGCAGTTCCAAAAAACAAATCTCACACTCACTCAAAAAAAAACAAAAAAACAATTTACATTCTAAATAGTCACCATAGCAACCTCAAAAATCTTCTCGTTACCATCTATAAACTGATTTATAATAAATAAACTATTTAACAAAAAATACGATGCGCATAAGCACATAATATTTTACGCTCTGGTTATTTCAATTTCCGTTTTTAAAACCGCTATATGTTGAGCCACCTCACCATGTGACATTTTTAAAAGCGATGATTGGTCGATNTTAACAAAAAATACGATGCGCATAAGCACATAATATTTTACGCTCTGGTTATTTCAATTTCCGTTTTTAAAACCGCTATATGTTGAGCCACCTCACCATGTGACATTTTTAGCAGCGATGATTGGTCAATTTTCTAGCGTTGCCATTCGGGGAGTTGTAATGAGGCTTTTTTTTATCGCCGTGTCAGAGAAATATATATAAAATGATTGTTTGGGTAAATATTTATTAATATCAGATTATTTTTGTTTAAATTTTTAAAACATAAAGAGCAGAAGTTTTGAATTTGTCTCACTACTCTTTTAAGTTTTGTTTCTATTTATAACAGATTTAATGTTTGTTAAATTCTTAACTGAATAATGAAAAATGACATTGCATTTTAAACTTGTATGATACCTTGACCATAAAAATAAACTTTATCGACATTTTTTTAAAAGTATCATTTACTTCAGTGTTGAAGCACAATTATAGTTTTTAAACTCAAGTTTTCCAATGTTTCAAACAATGAAAAAAATTACCATTTTTTTCTTTTCCGAGTAATGCGATTCTTGTTATATCCTCAAGAATTTGTGTGTTGCATTTTTCAAAAAGAAATCCTATAAAGGAAAACGTTGCTACGTTTTTTATTTTTTTTAGTAATAGTCATTATTTTTGATAAAAAATAGCTATTTTTTTAATGAAACAGTTTCACTCTTTTGTAGAAGCTAATTCAATGTTGATTTTTTCAACCATAAAATTGTTAACGATGAAAGAGAATTTTTTTTTCTCGAATTAATTGGATTGAAACTCGAAACGTAAGAAGATTTTCGTTTCTATTTTGTAAAACACTAAAACTAATATTGAAGCAATTGAATACTTAAACAGTTTTCAAAATTAAGTTCTTTTTCTAACTTTAAATAACTGTAAAATTGTTGATATAATGCATATTCTTTTCGCTGAATACGTTTGGAAATTATTTTACTACATTTGATGTAATGTGGTGGGGCAATTAATAACAGCTGTTGACCTGAAAAAAATAGAGCTGATAGTGAAATCATCCCATGAATCGGAAAATTCCCACCTAAAATTATGGAAAAGTTATGAAGTTTTGAAATTAAAAAATAGTTATTTAAATTACACATTTTTAAATATTAAATAGAATAGTTCTAAAAATGAAGTAAAATAAATNGGGGGGGGGGATATAGTTTTAAGACTTGTTTCTGGAAAAGAGATACATCAATATTTTACATGGAAAAAATATGGTGTGCTACTGAAACATAAAATTCCTAGCTTAATATGATTTTTGATGTTATTTAAAGAGTTTATAAACACAGAAATTGAAATTTCCAGTCTGCCAATTTGGTGATTTGCTTCGATTTTTTTTGGTCACTTTCTTTGTCTTAATGTATTTTAAATGATTCTTTACAGAAGTCTGATTCTGTTTAAGTTATTGTCAGGTAAACTATAATATGTTTCGATTCAAATTATGGTTCTGATAAAATCGATACGTGAATCATCGCATTATCCTGTGGAAAAACTGCTTTTTTTAATGTTTTGCAAGGCGCCTCAAAAGGCATTAGTAGTATAATATTAGTAAAGATTGTCGTAGTATAGCCAATTCTGACTTTTATTAAATTCTACATTTAAACCATTTCTCACCCCACTTATATGTTTATATTTTAATTTAATAGTTTTCAGCTCTGTTAAAGTTGAAACAAAGCAAATAAATTTTAAGGCCTTACTAAGTTTCTTTTCAGATACTAGCGCTTCAGCTATTCTTTAAATAATTTTAATTATATTAATGAATAATAGTTTCTCATGTAATAAGAATTTTTTTTTAATCTTTACATTCGTTGCATATCTTAGTAAATAAATATAAAGACCATGAAAAACACAACTGGATGCCTACATGCGACGTCATCGCGGAATTTGATTTTGATTGGCTGTTGAAACGTTGTTGAGTATACCATTGCCTTCTTAGGTCTGTTTGTCGTGAAGGTTTTTATTTATTGCTTTCTTTTGTTTCAATAACGATTTTTTTAATTAAGACATAGTATCATTCCAGTAAAGCATATTCACCAAAAATGCAGTGGCTTAATGAAAGTAAATTTTTATTAAACTAAAATCTCTTAAATTAGCATAAGTATTGAATAAAAAAAGCACAATATTAAATGAAAGTGATTTTATATCGAGAAATTTTATTATTTTTAGTTAGTTTAAAAGCACAGATCTCATATAGTTTTTTTTAAATAGAACTTAAGTAGCTTTTAATAATTAAAATTTTCTGAACCAACGTGATTTCAGAAAATTTGTTTAAAATAGTTTGAACATTAACTTTAAAAGAAAAATTTAAAATTTTAAACCTAATTTTTTTAAAATTGCAAAGAATAAGTTTTTCAGTTCTCACAATTTTTCAAATCTTGATTTTTTTTTTGATTTTTAACTGTACCAAAAACGTTGAGATTTCTTTTCACATTTGCTAGTAAATAAGAACAAAAAACATGCAAATAAATAAATACTTTTCACTCTGAATTTCTTAAAATAGTTTCCGAGTTATTACACAAAATGTTACGGAGATTTTACCTGTAAGTCAGTAACCTGTGACTTAGACTTTACTGAGTTATGCTCTTTAGAAATATTTTCAAAAAATTAACTTTTTAAATGAACGCTTGAAATTAAGAATCTATATATAAGAGGTCAACTGGAATTAAACCACGTCACGGTGAGATTTTGCGAGATTTAATTTCGACTAAGTTATGGTAAGAGTGTCATCAAACGGCGTACGGAGACTGCTATTTACAATTAAATAGTTTATTATAATGTATTTGTGAAGAGATGGAAACTCTTCATATAAGAATAATAAAAGGTTTTTGATAAGAATAATATAAGGGGTTTACTTTTTCTTCATTTAAAGTACCTAAATCAGAACAATTTTATAAAAAGTATTCCTGCTGGATATTTTTGCATGCTACTGTATATATTAAAAAGTTATGTCCCTATTCAAGACATTTCCTGCAGGGGCAGTATGCAAAAATTGTTTCATGTTAGGTGGTGTGAGAAAAGCAGTCCCTTGGTGGTAATTTCATATTTGGGGACATGAATTAGATTAGCTTTAAAAATAATTATAATCCAAACGTCAAATATAATGCCACATGATATTTCATGTTACAATATTAATTAATTATTTAAGTAGTAATTAGGATAAGTTTTCTTCTTATATTTTACTATTTTCTTACAATAGATGTTTTATTTTACAATAGATTAAATACAGATTAGGAAAATAATAGTGTATGGAATATAGATTACTATTAATGAGGATTTTATAAAAATTGCCGTAGGTTATTCATAATAATCGGATTATTCGGAATAAAAACAAGGTAGATGTGCGTGTAGCATTGCATCCGGTTATTTTGTCCGGATGTAAACGATCAAATCGATGATTTAAAGAAAGGAAGTATTAGAACTATTTCTTTGAAAGCAATAAAAACATTTACTTTGTTTTCATTGTGTGTTTTTCAACTCCTATTTTAAGATATGAAAGACTGACGTTACTTAAGCAATTTTTACAAACTAAAGACAGTGTTCTTGAATTCCATATGAATTCTAGAGCTTATCTTTGTTTCAATATCCATAACATGTATTGAATAAATCATGAGCCATCACTTTCAATCCATTTGCTATTTATTATGATGCAAATAACATACAATTCAACTTAAGGATTTCATTACTTGCAAGTGTTCCAAAATGCTATTCCATTTGTGTGTTCAAACTTTCTTTTCAAGCTTTCTTTTCGAGTTCATGTTCAAGCTTTTTATTTAAATTTAATTTCGAGCTTTTTTATTTTATTTTCATAGCTAGTCTAGACGCTTTATAAGCATCAGTACAACATGATTAAGCGAAAAATTATTGGAAAAAATTTATATCGATGTTTATAAGGTGTGCTTTGTATTTCCGAAAGTGGAAATTATATTAACTAACTATGGTATTAAGTCTTATTAAACAGCAGTAGATTTAATCAGCTTGAAACTATTGTCTTTTTCTAAAAGATTACAAAGAAAAAAATTAAAACTGATGCTGCAATTGATAAAAATTAAATGTATTGTCATTCATTACAATTCATTGTTAAAATATTCAATTCTCAATTTCAAATTCTTTTTATTCAAAACAGTGTTTTTAAAAACGACAATTGCGCTAATAATAGTTTATTATTTTTTGCTGTTGTTGCTACAACTAAATAACATTCTACAAAACATCATCTAACAAAATGTTATCAAAAACAAAATGTCTTTACAACATTGTCATAGGTAATCGCGGTGAAGTTGGGTATAAACCAGTTTGTTTATCTGATAAACTGAAGGTTAGAGCAATATGAATATTACGTAAAAATTTAAGGATTAATTTAAAAACATTGAGGTTTATGGATTTTGAAGTATTTTTTTAATTCTAATTCTAAAAAAGGCCCTAAAAATCACTGAAGTCTCTCAAAAAATACAAAAGTCCTTAAGTCGTGTTTTTGAATTAATCTTTGAATTAATGAGTCGAGATGTTTCAGTATTTAAGGCTCTGAGATGTTATTGTGAAAAATAGGGTTTGATCCCCAGTGGCGACTTGAAGCCCACCCAGCTTCAGGTCGATAGATACCAGCTTTTTGGGGAAGTAAAAGCGGCCTGTGAGTGTTGACCGCATTGTCGCAATAATACAATTTTCTCAGTAATATTTTGGAACCTTAATGTCTATGACCCCTGGCCTACAACGGGATGTAGCGAAAATATCTTACTTTTCTAGTTCTAAGGATATAAATTTTCCTTTTTTTGTTATGGATATGAGATTTCTAATTTCTACATTTCTCATTTTCGTCTAAATAAGTGAGAAATATGTTAAATATTTTCAATGTAACAGAAAAAAAATTTTGTTTAGCAACCACTTATTCTTTTTTAAGCATTTTAAAGACGTTCTTTTAGAATAAGACAGTAAAAATTTCATAGTAGCACTTCATTCTTCAAAATTCATGTTCTAACTAAATTTATTATGTACACTTTTTTACTATATTATTTGCTATTTCGCGTTTCTCTCCTGAAATTTATGAATGATAAAATATAAAATAGAATTTAAATAAACAGAGCAGCTTTGTATAAAATTTATAAAATTACTATCAATAAAATTTAAGAATACGTAAAAAGTCAATAAAGTTCGTTATAAATTTTAAAGTCAAGTAATTCATTCTTACAGAATAAACATCAGAGCGCTATATGATTTGAATTATTTTAAAATAGGGAACAGATGTATTGAATTCAAAATACAGATATGAAACCTGTAAGAGTCAAATTTTTTCGCCGTAGGCCCCGAATGGAGAAGAAATTGGAAATGCATTTATAGATCTTTTTTCGTTCTTTTTATACTACTCTAAAATATGTTAAAACAAGTTTAAAACAAGTTTAGTTCTTAAGTTTAAAACAGAAAGTCACTTTCTTCTGATAATTTATTTTAGATTAATATTTAAAGATAACGAAACTGATAAAGATAATGAATGAGAAATTGGTAAGAAATAAGCTGCTTTTTAATGATCACCACTTTTTGCATTTTTGGTCGCACACTCCACTGAAACTATCAATTTGCAACAACTTATTTTACTGCTACAGGAAATCTTAAAAATTTCTATTGCATTTAATAAACTCTATTTTATAAATTAAATATTTCTCAGCACATTATATTAAGTAATCTTCCTTCTTCAAAAATTGAACAAATTGCTGCTAATATAAACTACTGTACTTTTCATGTCTTATTTTCAATTTTAGTATATCACATCAAAAATATCATAGGTTTTTCAAAATATTCTAGTTCTTTATAAATGGCGGATGTAAAGAAAGTAGGAAAAATAGTATTTATATTCCTTAACGTTACAATTTCAAATGCAACATACAGGGTCAAAAACTGCATCATTTATTCATATAAATTTTGTTCAAAGAATCAAAGGATGTGTAGAAAAAACGCTAACTAAATTTGTAAGCTATTTTAGTAAAAAGTGCACAATTGGAACAGAAAAAAAACTCAAATCTTTTACAGACATTACTTAGCCTCCGGCAAATTCAGAAATACTTTTTTTTTAATATATTTTGATGGCGGTTGAAAAAGGAATTATTTCAGGTTTTTGTTGAACTTCAATATTATTTTTCATTTTTAGTGTATTCTATTCTTTTTATTTTACTACCCTACTATCTTTACTATTTATGCCCTACTTAAATTTTAAATATTACATTTTATTTTTTACCTCGCTCTTCTTGTTGAAAGTCATGTTTAAAATATTTTTTCTTCTCACAAGTATATTTGATTCAAATAATGAACTTTTTTTCAGGTAATGAAATACAAATTTTCATTTTTTATGCAGATAGCAAAACTTCTAATTGATTGTTGAGGTATTAGGAAAATGAAATTTTCTGATTAGTTTAGCATTAGCCATTGTTTTCAATTAACTATAGGTGGTTATATTCTAATTAATTAACTATAGACGGTTCAACTCCTTTTTTAATAATTAGAGCTCACAGCTCTCATTATTTAAAAAGTAGTTTATTGCATGTTCCTTAAAAATTAATTACTTATTATCCATTGCTTCAGAAAAACTAAATGATTAACTCGAACATGGTGGCATGTGCGGACTACGTCACTAAATTAGTATTCTTAAAGTTATTTGAACCCGCGTGATTATTATGTTTATGTTTATGATTTAACAAATCAATTTTAAATCAGCTGTAATTTGAAAACAAAAATGCTTTTTATTAAAACGCAAAATGAATCAAGAAATGGTATGAATTCATTGAAGAGAACCGTAAAAAAACGTTAATATTATTATTGACACAGATAATAATTAATTAATTAATTTCGGTAATATGATCTTATTGGAATAAAAAATTAAAAAAATTAAGCTATGTACTCAAAAGCAAAATTATTAGAGAAAAGGTACTAATTCGTTAAGGCAAGTAAGAAAAAATGTCCATATCTACTATTATTAACACCCATGATGCTTATTTAATGTAATATTCGATGTCAATTGAAATAAAAAAATAAGCTATATACTAAAAGGAAAAATTAATGGAGAAAATACATTTGTTCGTTATGGGGTACCTTATAGAGTCACCATACTATTATTAACCTCTATATTGCTTCGTTAATTTTAGTATTTGGAACAATTGGTATTACATTTATTGGCGCTGTTTTAATATATACCGAATTTACTTATATAGGTACAAAGTATTTTATGAGCAAATGTAGTGCCCATGAAACAGCTCCAATATTGTGCAATTTTATTATAGATACTGTATAAATAGATTTTTTACTGTCCCTCAAATAAAAATTTTTTGGAGAAAATTGCTTGATTGTGGTAAATTTCAAACATCATGAGATAGCTTCGAGCAATAGCATTGCGCCAGATGAAACTAAATACAGTTATATGTGATAATCAGATTGGATGAGCTACTAAAAACATGTTTTGCTTAATCTAATAACGTAAATCTGCCGGGTAAGGGAACAAATAATAATATATATACAGGGTGATTCATAAAAGATGGGGAAAATTTTAGGAAGTGATAGTACACACCCAAGCAAACAATTTTTATCAAAGAATGCATGGTCGAAAACAAAACCCAAAACTGTTAGAAGGAGTCAAAAGTTATGTCCTTATATGAGGCAAAAACACACAAAGAACGATGAAGTTAAGTTATAAACGCAAATTTAATGGCATGTGATTACAATAAGCGTTCAAAACAGTGGCTGGAAGTGGCTAAGCACGCAGTACAACGGCGAAGAAATGATTGGCGAACATTCTGAAACACACCAGGCATATCGCGAACTTCCCCTGCTGCCGCCGAAAGCTTGGGGACAAGTTCTTCTGCATATTCAATGGGAGTCTTATACATAAGAGCCTTCAGCTGCCCCCACAGAACGAAATCGAGACATGAAAGATCTGGCGAGGGCGCAGGCCAAGCTGAAGGACCACCAAGCTAAAGGCTCTTCTTCCCATAACATGAAAATAATTACTCGCTGCCCGGTAACTCGCAACAGGAATGGAGCTTTCTCGTTTGCATGAAATAACTTTCCAAATGCGCCAGCTCCTTTGCGTTTTGTTTTCGACCATGCATTTTTTGATAAAAAATGTTTACTTGGGTGTGTACTATCACTTCCTAAAATTTTGCCCATCCTTTATGAATCACCCTGTATATAAAAAAATAGTTGCAATTATTTAAATTTTATTAATTGAGCCTTTACTTATCTTTCAGTATTGAGCATGATTTAGTAGTGTTGTTAATTACTGATTTATTCTACCGCTCACACATATACGACGAACAATTGTATACCTTACAATTCAAATGTTTTTTCGACTATTACTAAGTAAAATAATAAAAAATAATAAACATTTACTAAATTGATTTTTTGCATGGATTTATCTTTGGATGAACAAATTTTCTTAATTGTGTGCAACGATTTTTCGATTCGTTTAAAAAGTTCTCGAGATATGGCAAAATACGCAAAAAATAAAATTAACATTAGGGGTTCCAAACTTTGGATCACTCTCCTTACCAAAGTATGGGGATCATATTTCCCAGATTGCGGCTATCCTCTATACTTTAGGGGTTTAAAATTCCGAATCCGCCGAAAAAAACGTACGTTTATTCAGAGAACGCACGTAACTTAAACTATCCTTTGCACCTATTAATTAGCTTATTTGAGATCATCTTCTCAGACCATTAAGTTCTAGAACGTGAAGATGCGATCATTAGATTAAAAGTTATTCAGGGTGCTCTGTTTTTTATTTTGCACCCTGTACAATCTGAAATGGGAAAGTAAAAATAAAATGTGTGCTGTATTATTATACGGCGTTTACATTATTTCTTTTGCCCCTAATACACATTAATTCCCAAGAGTGTAAAACCTTTTCAACATGTTTCGATTTTAAAAGATGAAGTTCCTTCGATCTCTTCAAGTTGTTTTTATTGATTACAGTGAAAAAAGGAATATTTTTTCTGATTGTTGAATTTATGTAACAGTGGTTTACGGTATGCATAAAAGAAGATATACGTGACTACCTTTTGTTGTTTTTTAATACACCAAAATGGTTTAAACATTTTCACTCTATCATTAATTTCAAAAATTTAGAAAAATATTTCAATACTAACTGCATTTGACCACCAGCTTCGTCACCTTTCAAAGTTAGCTAGCACAGTATATGAACTAACTAAACTTCATAAACTAACTAAACTAACTATAAGCACAGCACAACTGTATTTAAATATTCTAATTCTTCAACCCCTCCGCCAATTCTCGCTCTGAAGTACTTTGATTTCAATTTTAACTGTTTTCAAGAGATGTCCGTGATATTGTCGAAGTTCTTTGTGCTTTGAAATTTAGAACTAATTTAAAATCTGTCTAGCAAAATCACAAACATTCGAAAGTATATATGTAAGACATTTCAGTATAGCAAGCGACAGAACTATTAAAGCTATTTCTATCTCTGTCATGAGATAAATCCATTCCAATGCTCCAATAAGTGCTGTACTACTTCCTCACGCACCTCTCTAGCCATAACTTGAATATACTTGACGGACGACTAACTAAATAAGTAATCTCACGAAAAATATTGCTTGAATAATAATAATAGTGTTAATATTGCTTGATTAAAAACTCCATTCACTTAAAAATATATAAACGGAAAATAACAGTCGACATGCTTCAAGCACTCAAAAACAGGTGCCCAATTTCAAACGTTTGGCAAGTATTGAAAATGGGAGCTCTGAGCGTTTGAGACATGTCGACTGTTATCTACTATTTGCATACTTCTGAAGTGAATAAAGTTTTTAACCAAGTATGACAAACTATTCGACTCAAATTATTACTTAAGCCTACTTAACAAAATGAATCTAACTAAGTACTTAACGTATAATTAATTTTTAACACTACTTAAATTATTACTTAAGAAAATCTAACAAAAGGAATAATAATAATAGTGTTGCCAATAGATGGAAAAATACCCGAGTTTATGGTTCCACGTAAGAGAAATATATATGTAGATAACATAGTCTTAGACGGGTTATATTAAAAAAAAAGAGAGAAAAACGTAAGCAAAAGTATGTGTATGTATTATTTAGTTATGACTCTCTCCATTGCAATATTGTACGAAATAATCAAAGATTCTCTCCTCTCCTCTTCTAAATCAGTGAGAATAAAGAATAATGTAATGGTAGAAACGAAAGAAGCATTTAAAGAGCTTCTTAATACAGGTAAACGAACAATCTGATATACAAAGCGCATTTCTTTTCGGTATTCTTATTTATTTTTTCTCTTTCCTGGCTTGTGACGAATATCGATATCGTTTCTTAGGAAAATATTCAAATACAAAGTAGCAACCATTTATGTTCTACAATAAAACAGAATTTTTGGAACAGAATTTTTCCATATTTTTGGAGAATTTTCCAGCTGTTTCAAATACTCTATATTTTTAAAGAATTATTTTTAATCCAATTATAGTTTTTAAATTTTTTTAATAGTTTATTTATTATTATTATCAATATTATTACTATTATTAATATTATTAATATTATTATTATGTAACCTTTTATCACAAAACTACACAAATGCTTCATTAGAGACACTTTTTAATTTAACTGTTAACAATGCAAAATAAACAACATTTATCCTTCGTTTAGGAGTTTTGCTTTGAGCAAACACAGATTCCACGTCCCCGATATTTACCCAGTGATGACTGATATAATTTATTTTCAATTTTTTTTTTATTTATTTAAGTCTCAAGTACGAAAGATTGAGGTAAGTAAGTCAATGACAACAATTTAATGATGAATTCATTTCAAAATGAGTTCGCTCATTTAAAGTATGAAATCGTAATATTATTACTATTCGACATTTGATTTTATTTTGTTCAAAAGTTTCTTTCTACACAATAAAAGTATTTATCATAATTTTATAAGTACGTTAAAATAGCTGTTTATGATATTTATATTTCAAAAACTTAAATTTAAATTCCAGTCGTATTCAGTTATACTTTTTATATTTATATTTTTAACGAAAAATTTCGATTTTTAGTATAAGTCACATAGTAAAGAAATTGGATTTTGAAATTAATAACTGAAGATTAAGGAGACAGAATGGTTTTTGTCCATGAGAACTGATAAACATGAAAAACTGAGAAAAATGAATGGTCAAGGTTTAAGAATTTTCTAGAGTGAGCAATCGATTGTAATCGTCAAAACTAATCTGTACATGAATGTCTCAAGCGTTTATTTACATCCATAAAAAACATCAAAACAAAATTTCAAATTTTTGATGTTGAAAATTTGAAAATCGGGTTGGACAAGAACCATTTTCCCCCTCAAAATGGCTCACCGATCGATGTTTCCTCATTTTTATTACCGAAGTCTTCTTCATTATACTTTAATTTGCTCTTATTGTCTGCCAGTAGACAGGAACTTGTTTCCCCCCAGCCTGGTCCATCTTCACTTTGTAATAACTCTCAGGGAGAATCAATTTTCCACTTTATTGATCAGTCAAAGGTTATAATATTTCTCAAAAAGCAATAGATATGGATCCAATCGTCATTTTTGTAAAAAATGGACATTAATAGTTCTTTTCTTTGGTGTTCAACTTTGATTTTCTATTTCAAAAAATAAAATCAGTTTCAAAGCTTGATACACTTTATTTTCCTTAACTTAATTTATTAGTTTTCAGCACCGATTGCCATTGAAACTCTAGAATATTATCTATATTATTTTGAAATGAAATACTTCTACGATATTTCCAAAATTACGAAGAAGACTGTCATGACTTATTTTATCGGCATCTCATATACTTATAAACATCACTATGCTTTACTCTTAGCTTGTTTCTAATAAGCGAACAGCACACGCAAATCCAATTTATATATATCTTATTGTCAGAATATTTCGAAGATTTGTCGTCCAGGCATCAATGGTTTTATCCTATAAGATAAAGGAGCAAAATGAAAGTCATTCGAAGGGATAAAAATATTTTTCAAGATCTAATTTATCATTACTGCGTGAGAAAAATAAGAATTTTTCTAATTTTATGAAGTTGGAATTCATTATTAGATTCGATTCTGTATAAATGACAGGTCTGTATACTTGAATTGTATGCTGATGAAATTGGTATAAATCTTATATTTGATTATTTTGTTTGTGTTTATAAGTTTTTAATACTTTTAAATTGTAGCAAAAATGAAAATATAGAGTTCAATTGGAATTTTTTTAACTTTAATTAAAGTATGGAAAACAACACCATTGTGAAATTGAAAAATAAATAGATAAAATAAGCAAATTTCTTTTCTGTATTAAAAAAGTGCCTTAGCTTTCTCATAGACTCTGGTCCTTTAAGATAAAAAGAATTTTCCTATTAATTCCATCAATATTCGACTTTTTTAAAACTCAATTTCTCAGGAACTATTTGACCGTTGTCACTGAAATTTTGTATCTTGCTATGTAAAATTACATTCCTTTAAATTATGTAAAAAAATGTTTACCGTGCAATGCAAAAAAATATATAAAGTAATAACTATTTACTAAAAGTTATTTTTTGCATAGAATTATCTTTGAATAAGCAAGCTTTATAATTGCGAGCAAAAAATGTTCAAAATGTTCTAGAGATAAGGTGGAATACACAAAAAGTAAAGTTAACATTAAGGAGTCCGAACTTTGTTCGAACTAATGGAACCATGTTTCCCGTACTGCGACTAAATCCTATGTGTTGGGGGTCAAAAATCCAAATCCATCGACAAAAAGTATGTTTATTCTGAGACTTTTTACTTACTTACACTTTCTGGTGTCTGTTTTCGTAACTTAAAATAAATATTTTCTGTACTTCTTATTTAGCATATTTGAAATTATCTCCTTGAACTATTAAGATTGAGTCCTAGAACATGACCATTCGATCATTAGATCAAAAGCTATTAGGATAATGCGTTTTTTATCTTTTTGCACACTGTACACGGATGATAGTGCGTTAAACTAATTAGCGTCGGAAGGTACGAGATAGTAGTTACAGAATTGAACCAAAGAAATAGGAGCTTTGGTTCTTTTTAAGTCTATTTTCAATGAATATGCTCCTCGTTTTGTGATTGCATGAGAGTTTAGATGTCTGTGAGGCAGTTGGTCTCATTCTTTCGGTAGTGCTGTTTCTAGGAACTGGATAATTGCCGAGTGTGTTTCAAAATACAATTGAAAATCAAGACAGAAGAACTGTTTTTGTCTTTTTTTTCTCTCACAAACACGACGATTGGATCACCATATGTTGCAATTTGATTATTACTGAGATTTGAAAAATCATTAATGTGAAAAATCAGTTCTCAAATATTTTCCAGCAAAGATTGACTGTACACGGGAAAAACGTTCTTCGCGCAAAATTAGTTCTCTCTCAGAATTATCTTTCATAGACATAAAAACATTTTCATCTTCAATTGCCCCTCCCCCCAGTGTTTTCCAGACCTTATCTATTCAGTGAATATTATCACTTCCCAGAAAATTGTCAACAAGAGGTGCCCAATGTGGATCCTCATTATCTTTCCCTAAAATAAAATTAATGCTAATTTCCTCTAAAAAGACAAATATATGACTCCAAGGAACCCACCCTCATATACTCACACTATCAGGAGGAATCTGTTAAATTTACAAAAATAAACTGTAAGCTGGTGTACCAGTATAAAACCATTTATTTCGCAGAAGCTATTGCTTTTCAAAGCAGACGTTTTAAAGCAGATAATTACTGTTATTTTAACAAACAAACTCTGTAAATTTAACAATGGAACTTTATTACACAGCTCTATGTGGTCGGCTTGAGTCGAGAGAAGATTTCGTAAGACCAGTCAAAGCCAGGATTCGAACTATGGGCTTTTCATCTCTTGAGCCACGTTAGCTCTAGTGTTTGGTTATGAACAAAATATTAATCTGCCTATTTCTTAAAAGTTTTACTTGTTGAAATCATATTTAAGTGTAAAAACTTTTAAAACTATAATGGCCCACCCTTATAAAAATATTTTCCATTCTACTTATCGAAACATTATACATGGAGGCAAATAAAATCACCTGTCCTAGACTATTAACTCGACAATGAAGTTGATTTTATTTATAATGTTCAAAACCATAAAATAATTTCTGAAAAACAAGAACAAGAATGGGAAATTATCGTAAAAGGAGACGAAAAATGATAAACTTACCTTATAGTATGAAAAATTGCATAGCAAAAACTAGAATTTGAATTAAATTTGATTTTGTTCCGTTTATAATTAGGGTGAAAAAAAAGAAAAACTCTTTTGTGAAAAACC
This sequence comes from Parasteatoda tepidariorum, assembly GCF_043381705.1. Taxonomy (NCBI): domain Eukaryota; kingdom Metazoa; phylum Arthropoda; class Arachnida; order Araneae; family Theridiidae; genus Parasteatoda; species Parasteatoda tepidariorum. Next base: position 38,176,209 of record NC_092208.1, read on the forward strand.
ACATTAAACCATCAAATATGCGGAGAAAGTCTGTAAAAAAAGGGAATTTTTTGCTGCACTGGCGTAATGATTAAAAAGAAAAAAAGAATTTGTATTTATCTGTAAATAGAGTTTTCTGTTAAAAAGATTTTTTTTCCTGTAGAATTTACAGTTATTTTTTATAGTACACACTAGTCGCTGAATCTCTTTCAAGGACAAGGAGAAAGGTACAAGCATCCAATATGATGTTTTTTAAGACAATTAAACTGTCCCAACCATGATTCGCAATTTCAGTTATTATAGCAACAGAGATTTGAAGGCTTGGGCAGACATTTTTTAGGATTTTCACTAAAGCCTACATACCTTTGTAAGAGTTTTGAAGTTACAAGAGTTTATAAGCAAAAGGAGTTAAAATGTATAGTTTTAACCCCTTCAGGACCATGATCACGTATACATGATCGTGCGATTTTCCCATCATGGTTCACAGTATCATACATAGAACGAATCTATTTGACTAATGAGCCCATATCACAATGAAGTGAATTCATCACGTCACTCGCATATCACATCTCGATCATATTAGTACGTATCTTTAGTACATATACTCTCGAAGTATTAAGGCGCTCGGGGGCACTTCCTTCTCATTTTGCTGATTCTGAATGGGTTGATACACGAATCTTTCTTAAGATCTACAGATTTAGTGCAGAAATACATCTTAAATAATACCTCAATTGTCTATATAAGAATTTTTGATGCGTATATAGGTACATATAAAAATACTTTTCGTACTTCATATTTGCAAAATCCCATATAAATTCTGAACTATTTCGTTCAATTCAGGGAGAAAAAAATATCTATGAAACAATGCCAAATTTTTTGAGATAGAAATATTTAAATTTTTTCACTTTAAGCACCCTAGATGGCGGCTAAAGCTCACCTCGGAGGATGGGTAGAAATTCAAGTTTTTATATTTATCCTGAGCCACAACTTTTAAAAGAATTTACAGCTTTCCTCTTATTATTTTTGCATTGAGCCTTGTTTGGACATGCAGTGTGGTCTAATGCTCATCCCGAATCTGCAAAAGCCTTCTTCGTTAGACCAAATGCATCGAAGAGCAATGGACGATGTAAAGAAATAAATTATTGTTCTAAAATTGAAATTTTAAGCACATGCCCAACATACAAGGTTAAACTACGATGATTGATCGATAATGGCAACAAAGCATTTTTACTTTTTCTGACATCGTGTTTCAAAGAAGTGCTTCTTTTCAATTTTGGCTAACGATTGATGAAGGCGTGAAAATAAAGTAACGCCATCATTGAAGTAAATTATTATTACTTTTTGACTTAAGCTTATAACTGTTGGTGCTTGAAACTGAAGATTGGTTAAATTAACTTCACTTTTAATACTAATTTTGATCACAAATATAATTCGAAAATAATATCATAATTTGCACTAAAGACCAAATACACAATACATTGATACTATACACTTTTTCTTAGTAAAAGTATCTTGAATAAAGATTTACTTTTAAAAGGTAGTTCTAAAGGTAGTTAATACCTAATTTCCTTTAAATCTACTCCCTACGCAATCTTTAAAGAACTTTCTTTACTTATCGTTTAAATCACTCAATTGCCTAGATTTCTATTATTAAATTACTCTTCGCAATTTCATGCCCATTAGTATTTTATTTAGGAAGATAGGATAAAAAGAATAATTATATCCCCTTTGTTATACATGTTTCCCTAAAACTTCCTAATTAAACTCTTTTTTTTTCTTACTTTGTATCCAAAATCCTTTTATTTCATTTATATTATTCTCGTAGTGTAGTGACAATATAAAATAAACCACTCAACATGGTATCCATCAAGCTTACAGCTCACTTACTCCATCGATTGCTTTGAAGAATAAAAAAAGGTTTTATGTTCGAGATCTATCTCTCACAGTCTTCTCAAACATAGTAGTGTGACCTTTTGTTTCGTTTCTCTCTAACTGTAGCTTTTGTATAGGATCTCAAATATTTGACATTGACGTAAAATAGACATTTTTTCAAATTTGGGTCACAGATATCTTGTCTTTCTAACTCAAAGTTTTTGAGATCAACGAAGGCAAATATTTGTCTTTCAAGATAGTGTGGAATAGGTTATTTTGAACCTATCGAGCGTGATTGTAATTATTTTTTAAGTACAATACAAGAGAGAAATTAGTTCTTTAAAATAAAAAAAAAGTTTTCTTTTTTTAGATGGCAATACTTCCATGGCTGTAATTACGACTGTATATTTTTATACATTTCATTCATAAAGAAATACATAGAGAATTTTCACTTTTTTGCTAGAGCGTATAAAAATTTGATTCGATACGCTTATTTAAGTTGAGGAGTACATTTCTGTGCTCGGCAAAATGGCAACACTATACAAAAAGGTGGATTCTACGTTTTGCTCACTAATCTCTAGAATGTTGATTTGAGGCAACTTGAAACTTAGAAGTCTTTCGAACTAGATAACTTATCCATAGGAAAGGCTTAGCTCTTACGCTTAACATTAATGTCAACAAGCGTGATTACATTCTTAAAATATCATTTTTAAACAGCCAAATTATTTTCATTAAAAAAGTTAATGATTTTAATATAATTTTTCTTATGAGCTTTCCAAATATTTTCGAATATATTATAAAAATTAAGAAATCAGAAACATTTATTTCTTGTAACAAATAAAATAATTTTTATTTATTATAAGAAATCAATTTTGGTTTATTTTTTTATCGTTCTCGTGATGGATCAGGAAGAGAATAAGAAATAAACAATTTTTTTTCTCTACTAAAAAAGAAGTTAAAGTTCTTAGATTTTATTGAATTAACATATAAATGTTTCTTTCTTTGTATGACTAGAGCAAAATTTCGTTCCTTCGTTGGATTGAACGAATAATTATTTCAATCTTTGGCTTAAACAAATTTTTATTTATTTACTTTACATTTTGTTTTGCTTTATACTCTACTTTAAATTTTACTTTACATTTAATTTAAATTATACATAATGCTTTGATCTTTGTACCATACATAATGCTTTACATTTTATTTTATACTTCACATTTTATTTTATACTTTACTTTTATTTACACTTTTTATATTTCATACTTCATTTTACTTTATACTCTTGCACTTAACTATGCTCAATGCTTTACTCTTTACTTTTGTTTTATACTTTATACTTTGCTTTATATTTTACTTTACTTTACGCTTTACTTTATATTTTACTTTACGCTTTACTTAACTTAATACTTTGCGCTTTACTTAACTTAAGAATTTACACTTTATTCAACTTAATACTTTAAGCTTTACGTAGCTTTATACTTTACTCTTTACTCAGCTTAATACTTTAAGTTTTACTTAACTATATTTTGTACTATAATTTACTATATTTACTTGAATTTTAACTTTACAATTAAATTTTTACTATACTTAACATTATTCTCTATGCTTTGCGTTCTCCTTTGAACTATACCTTAATGCACTTTAATTTATTTAAATATTAACCTTACTTTATGCTAAAAATTTTACTGGATTTTATTTTACTTTTACTTTACGTTTTAAGTTTTAATTTACTTATTTTTACTTTACACTTTACTTTGTATTATATTTTACTTTACTTTTACTTTGCGCTTTTTGTTATTTTGCTACTTCATTTTATTACGTGCTGTACTTTATACTATACATAATATTCACTTTATTTAGCTTTTTAAAAGCAACGCTTCCATGTCTGCTAAATTAACTAATAACGCGAAACAATATGCACTCAAAAATAGTAGATAAATTAAGCGTGAAAATTTTAAGAGCAATAATGCAAGAATCCTATGCTTTTCTATGCTTTAACTCAGCCCGATTCTTTGCCAATGTATGCTTCCAGCTCAACACATCAAATCAGCTATATATAGAGATCAGTGGTTCCCCCGCTTTAAAAACCTTAACTACTTATTTTGCATGATGAATTCATGGTTTTAAGTGATGTGGATAATGTATTTACTTATACTTGAGATATGGAAGAATTCAAGTAAAACAAAGATAATTTGAATAAAATTAGTTTCTAATATTTTATTTAAATAATTATGAAATATCAATATTTCGCTTTAACTTGAAGATAAAATATTTTAAAATTTTAAGTTTTGATTTAACGTAAAATCTATTTAAATTGAACAATTTTACTCCAAACAAGTTATTTAATTATTTGTAATTATTAGAAAATTATAATTTGTGATAAAATTTAAAATTTATGGAAATATAAACTACTTAATTTGCTCGTTTATTTCTGTCAAACCATCTTTGAAATATATATTATAATATTAATATTAAACTACATAAATAATGGATTTCTGCATTTACAAAAGTTGGATTACAACAATATTGGTTTTGCATTACTGCATTATGAAAATATAGATGAATAGAAAAATAATCTAATTGACAGAAGCAGTGACTATTTAAAAAGACGCATGTACTACGCGAAATAAATTACTAATTTTTCATTTGGGACGTAAGAAAAACTATTGGTTATGTGCATTTTTATTTTTAAGCAAGAACCTTAAACGTTTTTAAATATTTAATATCTTTTAAAGGACATTTTCATTCGTAAATTTGATATGGTATATATTAATTTTCATTTACTGTTAGCAGTGAGAAAGTGAAGAGGTTTCAACAAATTCGGCACCAGATAATTTAATAGATTTCATACTTGAGCTAAAGTATTGATACTTTAGAAACTTTATATAATAATAGTATATTTCATTATATCGTGCTTCCAAAAACCCACGTATCGTAGAGTTGTGAGCATTTCTGTTTAGAAGGCTCTTCGATTAATTAATTGACTAGATTAAATAATTGTATTAACTAGCCTGGATAACTGTTAAGGAACTCTAGTCAATATTGAGGTCGTCCAGACTACAACATTTATTATAGTCTAGTAAAAACATCTGAAAAATGACAAAAGCAGTTTTTTTTCAAATTTTGTAATGTAGCAAAGTTAACTGTTAATCGACTATGCAGCCAAAACGTAATCTACCTCAGTCTTGTCCAACATGAAAAGACACCATCCTTATGACACACGAACAAGAAGAATTGTTCACGTAATAGTAATGGTTGAATCTCTATCCTGCCAACAAAGATTGATTTTAGACAGTTAAGAGACTTCATCTGTCTCCTGTTGTCTGTAAGATGTTTGTTGTCGTAATCAAATTGTTAATTTTTATTATCCTTAAAAGTTTGAGACTTTTTTCAAAAAACAAAAGAAAACAAAAAAATTATTTTTGAATCTCTCGTGAAATATGAACTAGAGGACCATCCTGTATGCAAGTCGTCAATTAATGCAGCCTATTTGAATATTTTGTACCTTTAAATATACTTTTGAATGTTTCGAATTAAACTTTAATTACTTACGGCTGCTTTCATAGAAGACATTGCAAAGAAGACCTTGGCATTTATTTTAGGATAATATTGAGATTTTGCATTCCTCTCTTTTTTTCACCTTCTTAACTAGTTTCAGACTAACCAAGTACAAAATAAATGCAAACTGGTTAGAGATTATGCAGTCATGAAAGGAGGAAGTTGATGAACAACTTCTCCATGATTGTTGCATGAAACACACAGTTGCTATTGAATTGAGCCAAGCATTATGCACTATTCTTGGGAAACAGTTTATAAGCCCAAGTTAATTAAAAACTTGTTTTTTAAAGTTATAAACTTAAATGAACTTAAGATAAATATTTGAAATACTGAGTCTATCCATTGAAGTTTGTGATGGGAAGATCTTAATAGAAGAAAGTAGCAGTTGCCATTGATGAAAATTATCAAAATGTTGGGTTTAATGCACAGTATGGTGAACTATAACTGAAGCGTTAAGGCATGCAACTGAAGCATAGAAAAATATATGTATGGCAAAAATTCTTTCGACTAAGTCTTTAAAACTAGTTTTGTAAAATGTATGATGCTCTGTGTTCAGCTTTCTACTGTTGTTAAAATCACTTTAAAAGTACAAACCTCAATTGTATCGCGCTTCAAAATATGAGGTTCCATTGCATAGCACCGCAACTAAATAAACTAACAAACTGGATAGTTCGTTCTTAATGTATAATTAAACGAGTGACTTGAATTTGGTGCTAAACTATTTATAACATCCGCAGGTCCTTGAAAAGCTAACAAGTTCGGTCAATGAGAGTTTTGAGAATCTTTTTTTTTAATATTTATTTTCTTATTCAACTGCTTCAGTTCGAAATGAGTTATTTTATTGTCTTGTTTATATAAAAAAATTTAAACCGAAAAGAGGTTTAAACTTTAAATGTCAGTGTATGGATGTTGCTGCAATCATAGAGAAATGGTGGTATAAAGTTATAACATTAAAAATTTCTTGAAATAATTTCAGAAGAAATATTTAAAGAAACTAATTTTTAGGCTCAATAAGAACTATTAGGTACGATAAAAAATGCAAAAAACTTAAGTTTCAGACATTTAGGAGAAAAATCATAGTTTAAAAATATGTTTTAAAATCTTGTGCTAAGAATTTAGTATCTGAGGTTGTATTTTTACTACCATACTTATTCAAAACAGTTTATCTTATTTGAATATTGCGTTCAAGTAAAAGTGAAACCTCTGGTTGGAAATTTAAATGATATTTTATTCCATTGCGAGCGAACATATACTTAAATCAGCAGAAAATCTATTCGATGCCTGGAAACATTTCAGTGAAAGTAATACTCCAGTGACGGAAAAAAGTCCCCCTTAATATTCCCTCATGGATATACTTATTTGTTATTGTCTGAGGTGCAGAACTTAGATTTTTTAAAAATAGATCTAAAAGTAAGGGGGCGTCTTCGTGGAAAGACGATCGTCTAAGACAGCTTAAAATGCCAGGGATATTTTGTATGGTGACAGATTATATAGTTCGTTGTCTTTTACTTTAAATAGAACGATAACTGTTTGTGTCTTTTCATAAGAAGTAGAATCAGTATAGTTTGGTTTCATTTTGGTTTTACTTAACTCAAATAAATATATTTTCTTGATTTTAAACTGAAATATGAAGTATAAATATTGCTAGTTAAGCAAGTTTATATGTAAATTATGTACTGCGCATAACTTCTGCTTGCTCTTTAGTTAATTTTAAAACACGTTGAAAAGAATTCTAGTAAAATTACCGAATGTATGGTAATGGGATTTCTGGTTAAAAAAAGCATTCTAGGTTATGAAATTAAAACATACAGTATTTGAACCATTCATTTGGCAATGTTTCCGTTCCTATAATATTGGTTTACTAGAAATTCAGATTAAAAAAATTATGGAGTCTTATTACCACACATTTACTAAAAAAATGCAAAATTTAAAAGTAAATTTAACCATATAATTTTTTTAATAATATCTTTGAAGCAATATGAACTCAAAAGACAGGGAGTGGGATGTATACTATCGAATATTGTGTTTTGTTTATTGTACATAATCATCTGCCTTAAAAGAAATATTAACTCTAATGCCATGTAGCCTCAGCAAAGACTTAGCAAGAAAAAATGAAAATATGTTCGAGCAAATTTATTGTTCCCTGAAATGTGTAAAAATTGTCTAGGACAAACCCATACAGTGAATTAAAATGGCTGAAGAGTTTGATTATAACATTTAACCTTTATTTACATTATCACAATGTGCTTTATTTCATAAGTGTTACCCTAAATTTACCTTTGTTAATGGGTCAAGGAGGGAAATCTGTCCATAAATGTCGGAAACTTTTATCATCACTACTAGAAGCTTAACCAGTTACTTTCTCAACGAGAATTTATGGGAAAATTGAAAAAAATTGTGTTCAAGTTTAAACTGGCAAGTTTCATAACATTAAGGTTTAAGGAGTAAGGAAAATTTGATCCTAAAGAATCGATGTTTTCTTTTTTATTAAAAACTCCCATTTCAGTTACATTCCGTTGTTTAAATGCTTTAAAATTAAGAAAACAATCAATGTAAAAAAAAGTACCTAAATTTTAAAATTTTAACTAGAGCAGGAATGTCACCCTCGAGAAAGGGAACTATTATTTTCCTTAATAGAATCCATATAAGTTATATTCTAATATTTAATTACTCAAAAATCAAAATAATAATATGCGTAAATATTTTATTTGAGAAGTACTATGAATTTATAGTATTAGGGGGAGTAAGGGGAATGTCATCCTCAGAGCATAGTAATAATAGAAACTAATAACAGTTGAAAACTAATAGTAGGGTCCATATAAGCAAAATAATAGGGTCCATATAAGCTATATTACAGCATTTAAGTGCTTAAAAATTGAGAAAATTTACGCTTAAAATTTAAATTTGGAAATTAGTTGAAACTTAAGTTTTTAGAGGGAATATCTTCGTCAGGAAATGGGAACTATTTTTTCCTTGGAAAAATAATTCCCATTACCTGAGAAAAGAATCATGTAACTATAACAGAATTATGTTCTGATGTTTAATTGCTTGAAATTTAAAATAAAATTCTGTATAAAAAATTTTAAATGGAAAGAACATAGAACTTATGGTTTAAGGGGAGCAGAAATGTCATTATCAGGAAGGGGGATTATTATTATTTTTTTACTACCTAGATTCTACCTAGAACTAAATTCCAAACCCAAAATATGGGTAAATAATTTAAGAGGTGCACGTAATGTTGTGTTTTCGGGGGGGGGGGAGTGTACAACGTTATCCTCAGGGAAAATGAACAAATTATTTAACTCATTACTCATTTGTGCAACGATAACTTATTTGAAACTTTTCTTCGAAAATTTGAATAATGATAGCTTTCCTTTTCCTTTGTTTAGGGAAAAATGCCTGACTTATATTTCAAAATTATGTACTCTTTCTATTCTTTTCAGAAATTTTTACTGCAGCAATATTATATAAATTTTATAGTTGTTACAAACATTTGTCAAGTATAAATAAGTAATTATTGGTAAATATCTAAAGCTATTTAAAAGATAAATTTCCAAATAAAGCGATAAATTTCCAATGAATTTGCAACAAACTAGTTCTGCGTCACAGGACTTAAAAACTTAATTACAAGATCCAGGATGCGTCCTTTTGCAAAAAGAAAAGGAATTGTAAATCAATCATTTTTACCTGCAAGTTATGCATAATAAACAATTACAAAACATATTTATTTACGCTCGCTATAGAGGTATAAAGTTTCCAAACACTATCTATATCTCCATACTACAGAACATTACCTCATAAATATTAAATAAAGGTCTATAATACTTGCGCTATTAAATTTTTAAATGCCATTTTTAGGTAAAGAAAAATTATTAGGCTTTGTCGTTTTCATCGTCTTTATGCCCACCATATTTCATAAACAAAATAAATGGCGTTGAACTGACATCTTTTAGCGCCAAGGCATGCCAAACAGAGCTTAAAATTGATAAATAGTTGAATGTTTGGTTTTACTCCTGATCTTTTACCGCAGTATATATCATCGCTTTACCTTGTGTTACTAGAATTTCCTTTTAGTACAGAACCCGAAATGGTTAATAATAAGGATGTCTCAATGTCACCTAAGGGTATACGTGATGAATTAAATCCCCAGATAGGGAGTTGCAAATAGAAGGTAGGGATCTTCTGGCTAAACCTCATTTCCGTTGCTTAAGATAGCAACATCCGGGAAAAAGAAAATAAACGCGCGGAAAGACAATCCTGGGTAATATGCTTATACTGTCAGAAAATATATATTTTTCATTCATGCATAAAGACAATGTTTAGTCTTTTGCAAAGTAACATTTTGAAAAGGGAAATTTCTACATTTAAAATATTCATAACGGTTTCCAATTAAAAAAAATATATAAATAAATAAACAACAAATAATAAGTAAATAAATAAAAATAAAGAAATTAGATAGCTTATAATTTAGAAACCAATGGTTGGAATAACCACTGTATTTTGGAAGTTTACTACAAGTACTTTTTTTAAAAAAATGTAGTGCTTTAAAAAAATGTAGTGCAAACTGCTTTAATTTAGTAGTAATTTAGTAACTACTTCGCAACTTTAAGGAGACGAGATTTGCTGGATAACTCAATTTACACTTACGTTCAAAATGGTTTTGAATAAGAAACTGGTTTACATTAAATATAAGGGAATGATTAAGAAATATTTATTCATGGTTAGATGAGCCCTTTGTTATTCGAAAATTTTTTTTCTTAGAATTTGCCATCAGCTTTTTATGCCTTTTTCGACAACGAATATTTAATTTAAGAAATGCTAAATTATTTAATACTTTTAAATTTTTTAATTGCTTGATGCTCCTTTTATTTCTCTAAGAAATTAAGTACATCGAAAATACGTTTCCTTCCATTGAAATGACAGCATTGTTTCACAATTGTTCATTCGCATATGAAAGTGTGACCAAAGTAATTAATTATCTAATTTTTGTAATGGCTAGATTAAATATTAGTTATACGTGATTTTGAATANCTGTACATTTGAAATACTTTGAAGTCTTATTATAAGCAATAAAAAATTTTTTGGTATTTTTGTCATTTTTTGGGTACTGTGACCCCTTAACTATTCACACACAGTCAAAGCTACCGTACAGGATCATTTTCATTGCATCCTTTAACGGACCAGCAAAGATTTGTACCCATCAAATTCGAAAATAATTTTACTACTGAAATATTCCGCTCTTCAATAGTACTGAAATTTACTAAGAAATTGCATTTCTATCGGCCAAAAGATTTATAAGCTTTACTTTTATATACTATTTTTAAGCTTTATTTTTATATACTTTTCATATGTATATATATATATATATATAGCGTACTAAAATATAAAATCTAAAAAAAGTTGTTTGAA
>NC_092208.1:38187158-38221360 GCF_043381705.1 Parasteatoda tepidariorum
TATATATAAGATTTATAAGCATTACTATTACTTTAATAAGCAGATTAAACTCACAACCATTGAAAAATTGTTTTTTTGTTTGTTTAGAATACGAAAAAAATTTTATAAAAATTAACAAGAAATTCGTCATTTTAATATTGTTCTCTTTTATGGCCAAACCAAGTTCCTCCAGATGTAATGTAAAGAAATATTTCGTGCATGCAGCAAATTTCTTAACCAAATCTGCTTTATACAAGCAACTATATAGAGTTTTCTAACAGTCACATTTCTGATTCGTTCGCAGCCGGTGGCCAACTAGCATCTTTCCCGCAACTCTTCACCAAACTAAACACTGCACTTTCTCACACATCAACAGATGGCAGCACTACACTACTTTGCCTCACTCCATGATTTTTTTTTGAAGCGATAAAATCAATATCAAGGGTCACAAAGTCCTTTTTTCACACGTTAACTATACAGTCTTTTATCAACATTCCTTGCTCAATTGAAAAATAAAATCTGACCTGAAGATTTTCTGAAGGGTTTTGTTGCAGAAAATTTTTTGGCAATTTTCTTACCACAGATTTTTTGTAATAGTGCAGGATTATTTTTATTGTGTAGTAAAATATAAATAGCGTTATAAACATTTCTGTATTACCGTTGATTTTCTACATAATCAAATTGTGCAGGATTAATTGAGTAGAGCAATTTTCCCTCTTGTATCTGTTTCTCAAGCATGAAATAAATCAATAGAAGTGGGAAGTGGTTGAGATCTCTTCGTTACATTTAAATAAAATGCATCCCTCTAGGTTCCATAAAGTTCATGATAAAGAATTTTGAAGGCAAATGGTACTTTTCAGGGTCCGAAGAGTGCTCCTCGAGCTACTGGATAGTTCCGCAACTGCGTGGAGTATCACATTTTCAAGTATAAATCTTCCTTCTGTTGAAATGAATAATAGACAAAAATGGATGCAGGTGATCGGAGATGTTGCTTAGATCTCTGTGACCTGCCAGAGTCATATCTAGACAGCTCATATATCATATAATATGGATGGCACTCACTCCATACCATGACAGAACCTTTACTGATTGAGCAGTCTCCTGTTAACATGATGGGTCCATGGATCAACTTAATACCAGTTTGTGTCCATAAGCCTGATACACAAGTGAACAAGACATATTACACCAGGAAGTTAGTCGTGTTTGCAGTCATCAGTTATACACCGAGGAGCCATTACATTATGACCACCCTCCACCTATAACAATGGGTTCGCCCAGGTTTTCATGGTTTCTCACCCAGGAACAATGTTTTCATGGGGCACATTAGAACACATAATCCTCATAGAACAATCCCTGACGTCTGTAAGCTACTTGAACATAGTTGCAGACCAGGTTCACCCATTCATGGCAACAGTTTTTCCTGCGGGGGATGGTGTTTACCAACAGAATAATTCACCATGTCATAAGAGTCGAATCGTCGAGCAACATTCCAGTGACTTTCAAGTCATGTTTTGGCTCCCAAATTCACCTGACCTTAATCCAATAGAGCATTTGTGGTCCTACTTGGAAAACCAAATTCGTGCTGCCCCGCTACCACCTCGCAATGTGAGGGAATTGCAGAACCAGTTGGTGAGCGCTTGGTACCAGATACCTCAGACTACCTATCAGCACCTTGTGGAATCAATGCCAAGGTGGGTGCTAGCAGTAGTTTTGAGGGCTAAAGGTGGTCCTACATGTTATTAGTAGGGTGGTCATAATGTAATGGCTCTTCGGTGTATAATAGCGGAGTTGGTGGACCCATGCGAGACATAAAGCTTTCTATTGTCAAGTCAATAGGAGTGAGGGATCGGCTTCAAAAGTATACATCTATGAAGCGTAAACTCAAAATTGGGGTGGCAGTTCAACGCAGGTTATAGCAATGAATGTCCGCTGAATAATTTGCATTCTGATGCTTGTTGATGCCCCAGAATTGAAATCCGTGGAAATTTGAAGAAAACTTGCTCGTAGCAAATTGTCTGTCTTGTTTAGAGATTTTCTTCCGTGTCAGTTGTTGGTGGTCCTTTTCTTTCAGGATCTTCTCCCGGTCACAGCAATACTGTACATTTGATGTTTTACCGGATTTCCAATATTTACGGTCATTCGTGAAATGGCCATCGATAAAAATCCAAATTTCATGGCTATCTCGGAAATGCTTCTCAACTCTCATGAGCGACTAACATACTATACTCAAAATTATTTTAAGGTGGATAATTCTGTTTTTCTAAGTAAAAAAAAAACCTATCTAACAACATTGTCAGACGCTTGTTCTCTTGTGCAAACTATGCCATTCAAGCTACTTTGATTGGTTACATACTTAGAAACAGACTGCTGTTTTTTTTAAAACACCAGTCTATTTCTTCAATCGATACTATAATTATTCCTACTGATATGTCATTCTCAATATTGCATAAATACAGTTATTATTTTATTAAAATTTTAATTTTACCTATTGTCAGAAAAGAAGTTTAAAAACGTCAAAATAAAATGGTTTAAAATGAATTTAAATTAATTCTTGGTTAATCATTATAGACAAATGTTTTTTTCTAATATTTATTTTATTATCAGTTCAACTTTGCAAATCATACTATTTTTTCTGTTATATTATGATCCGCGAAAGGTAAATGATAATATTTATGCTGGTGGCAGTTTTACATGTCTGAACTTTTTTAGCAGTCAATCGCATGACAAAATAATAATAAGTCAATCTAAAATTAGTTTGAATTTTTCCATCATCTTATGATAAAGGTTTCACTGCTCAAACTTTATATAATTGAAAAAGCAAAAAAAAAAAATTACTTCTTAGACTTGACAGCGTTAAATTAATATTTTTTTGTCAAATAGTCTATTCAAAATGAATGAGAATCATGAGATATTAAATGCAGTTGACACCGTATTGTGGTCTTTATTGATCACGTATTTGTTCAGACACAGCTTTTTGACACAAGAAACAAAGCAAAAATAATTAAAACTTCGCCTTATATGGAATTTAGCAGCGGGATAAACTGCCTCCCGTCGGGTAACTGAATTTGACAATTCATTATAGGGACCATATCCACATTTACGTATAAAGACACAGTTTTTTGTCAAACTTTGTTTCCTGAAGAAGAGAAATGGATTCCATGTGCGATTTGAATGCTTTACACAGATTTATGATGAAATCCAGATTTTGTGGTGACAAACCAATTCATGCCCATTTTTATGCTTTCAAATATTTTTTAGTTACATTTTTTAGCACTGAATTTTTAAAAGTTATTAAAAATATTTATTTCACACAAGAGTTTTTTCAAATCATACAACTTAGTTTTTCAAAGTAAGCTTATTATAATAATCCGGCTGTATGCAAATTGCTGACGTTATTATTTAGATCTGTTGCGCTGGGAGCCTTGAAAGCGCGCATATCTCTCTCTATATCTATCTATCTATCTATCTATCTATCTATCTATCTATATATATATATATATATTATATTTAAAGTGATAATACAAGGTGATTAAACGTTCATGGGACATACTTGAAAGTGCTGTTGAGAATTTCAAAATATGTATTTTTTGTAGAGGAATGTACAGTCTAAAATGATGTGTTTAGTAACAAGTGCAAAAATTTACGAGGGAGAAGAAATTTGTTTATTTACAAAATTAATACAAAATGCTTCTTTGCAGTGATACAGTATTCAGAATAAACATTCCAAATTGCGACCACCAACCGTGATACATGTTTGGTAGGGTTGAAGAAGAGATTGTCTGCTTTTTTAATGTGCTTAATCTCATTCATTACTCTTGAAATCCCAGCTACGAATGACATTTTTCCTCTGATGCATCGGATAAGGTTTAAACCGGCCCACTACCAGCTACATTTCCAGCCAATCAGAGTTTTAGTTCGTATTACTTTTAGTGGACGCAATTTTGAACATTTATTGTGAATATTGTGAAGTGTATGTTGCAAATAAGCTGATTACGTGAGAGCTATTACCAGCTGATTTCGTGAATAAACACTTTTTTCTCCACATGTTGTTTTTGATTTAAATGCCCTAACACCTCTCTTTAAACCCCAAACTCCTATATGAAAAATACATGTTTTGGTACGCTCAGCTAGCCTATTCAAGTTTGTCCTATTATCATGGAATCATCCATATATGATTCAATTTCTTTTATCTGGGTTTAATAAAATTTATTTGAACAAAAACGTTCGTTTTTTACCATCGCCATCTATATAGAAAATTTAAATAAACATGAAATCATTCCTATTAACAGCTGTAAATTTAAATAAAAAGAGGTTGCTATCTTATATAATTTCTTTAAAATTTTGTTTCGTCATTTTATTACTTTTGTTTTAATAATTTTTTGAGGTTTTATTGTTTTTCTTTTGATAAATGTTTCATCAAAAACTTAAGAAAATATTTTTAAAACATCTTCCAAGATTAGATAAATAAAAAGTTTTTGCGTTAGCAAACTCTTTACTTCTACTATAATGTCAACTGCAGTATCTACATTTATGTTAGATGGGTTCATCAAATTTTCTTCACAAATACCATGGAGTTTCGCACGAGTAATTAACACTATATGCATCTGAGAATAAAAAACATACAATCTTTTGCTTAATTCTTAAATTAAACCACTCATTAAATTATTTATTAATTCGCAAAACTGCATTAATAATTAATTTTCTATTTATATAAAGATGTAGAATATGTATATCGGAAGTGCAGGAAATGATTCCTCTATAAATCATTTCCCTCATTTTTTTAACTCATTTGATCGTTTCTTTAATCATGCAATTATTTACACATTACTTCCTTCACTTATTTATAAAATCATTTAGTTCATCAACTATTTGTTTACTTTCTTATTCAAACATAAATCCCATTCTCCTTCATTGACTTATATAATTATTTTCCTACTTGTTATATTGCATAATTAATATTTTATTCCTTAAGTCACTTATTAATTCACTTATTCACTCACTCATTCTTTTTTTTATTTACTTATTCATTTGTTTGTTTGCTTATTGACTCTATTAATCACTCATTTCTTCACCTTTTTCATAATTTATTTGTTCAATAAATCATGTATTAAAACATTCACTATTTCACTTTTCAATCTACTTTCACCTATTTAGTTATCAATTAATTCATTTATTCCTTCACTCTTACATTAATCTATTCATTATTCGCTCGTATTTATGTGCGTTTTTTCACTTACTCATTTTCTTGACTTTTTCATTCATTCATTAATTTACTTATTCAATTTCCCCAACACGCAATATTTCCTTCCTTCTCTCATTAATTTATCATATTATTTGCCCTTTCAGGGTGATATTCCCTCACTTAATTCTTTTGCCATTTTACTTCTTCAATAATGAATGCATTCTTTGATTCAGTTTTCCTCTTTTTAATCTCTACCGCCGATTCCCATTTTTTCAGTTTCAACTCGTTTGATCTATTTGACGCCACTATTCGCCCCATGTGGAGATATAAATGTTCTTTAAATACTTTTCGACATTGCTCAGTCGACTTTACGCGGCCTGTCTTTTTTTCTCCTATTATGTTTTTCTTTTCACTGGGTTTTCCTTTTCATTCGGAAACATGTAGCAAAACAATCTTAATTGTGATATTTTTTTTTCTATGTTAAGTTCTCTAAGTTTTTGCCACAATTCTTCAGATTCCATTTTCCTTTACCACTTGAAAAATTCTTTTAAAAATTTTTGTTCAAAGATTGGGAGTTAAGGCTCTNCAACTAGATCAAAAAATTTATACTTTTTACTGACGGTTCGTAAGTGCACTAAACTTCAATTATTGTTGTTCTAGCTCTTCCTTCGATGTCAATGTCATCAAGTCTCTTTCTTTTGAATTCGCAGTCACTTCCTGACAAATACAAATTCTTACTACTGAAGAAAAATAAATGAATATAATTTTATAAAATTAACTCGAAATGGGGTAAACTCGAAGAGTCGAAATACTTTTAAATACTTTTCTGTTATTAAAATGGTAATATTTTATATTTTTGATTTCCAAATTCTGAACTGAAAAGTAAATTCAGTTTGGCGTATTTGTTTTCAGGAAGATGCTGACTTGTATACTCTAACTTTCTCTTCCAGCAAAGTATATGGAACAGTCCACCTATAGAAAAGTAGTTTGTAATTGAAGTACTAGGGCAGTAAGCTTGTTATTTTGTAATTTTGCATCCACCAAAGTTAGTAATTGCATTGACTTGGTGGAAAAGGCTTTGTTTACTCGTATGCCAAAGTCTCCCAGAACTTTTTTTAGGACGATTTTAAATAGCCTGCATGAATGAAATTCTCCTTGTTGTATTACTTTTTTAGTATAAAAGACTCCTTATAATTTTGTTTTCATCTTCATTCTATTCTATTAAAGTTTATCTTTATCCTGTTCCCTAATTTCTCAGACAATCCAGCTCACTATACGTTCCCCAATTCTATTAATAAAATCTAACTCATTCACGCATTTAATTCATACAGCTAGAATGTTACTAAGTATTTAGAGTGCATTTTAATAAGCATATAAATAAGGAAATGCAAAAAATGCATTAAAACACATTTCATGAGATATTAAAAATTTTCAAGGTCTAAAATTTAAGAAGTGATGTTTCAAATTTTTCCTAATAATGAATGTAAAAGTCGTGCCTGGAACGTAAGTACCATTTCGTTCTACGCCGCCACAGCGCAGATCCGCTCATGCTCACACGTGTCTCGGGTTGATTGTCAATCCGACATTACAATTGTATTGTATTGCGCGTTAGTGTGCATTCTAAAAGACAATTGCTGATCACACCGACTGTGTCCCGTGATACGATTTTTGAACCCAAAGAGTTTGAGAATGAGTAGAATGAAGTGATTTATGATGAAAATGTGAGTGAAAGATGGGGTATATTAATTCAAAGATGGCCGCACCAATGTTCATGATGAAGCACGTAGTGGACAGCCTTCTGTTGCCAATGATGGTTTGGTAGCAAAAGTGAATGAGTAAATTCTTGAAAACTGAGGACTCATAATAAAATAGAATGAGTTGCAATAAATTTCAGAACTGCACGAGACTGTCACAAATCGATGGCGATACAAAAAGAAGGTGCTCAGCAGTTGCTGTCTCCACTGGCGCGCAGTTTAATATAAAAAAAAAGAAAAATCAAATACACACGGAAGTTACAACCAAGGAGAGACATAAAAAACTGATGGGATAACTAGGGGGTCCTAATCTATATCTATACATAATAATAAAAGCGGCTGTGTGTGTGTGTCTGTAATCACAATATATCGCCCCAGAAGCCTCGCCCAGGCACGAAACTCGGCACATAATTGTGTTTTGACATAATGAAGAAGTATTTTTTTTCTTTTTCAAAAATTTGGATTAGTTATTTAGTTATCAGTCATTTTGTAAGTCTATGCTTTTCGTCTGCTTTTTCGTCTTCAAAGAGCCATATTCAAAAAACTATTAAAAAATGCATATACTTTTCCCCACTCTTATAAATGTATGCTAATGCGAACCTTACAATTGAAATATTAATTTTCGACAACTTAAACCAATAATATACGNAGTAACTAATTTTAAAAAAAATTTACTTCTTACAAGAATCGCGATAGTTGATCTTAAAATTGTGTGAATATGAAACTAGATATACGATTTTGAAAATGAGAAAATACAAACTGGGATATAGAATTTTTAAAACGCGTAAATACAAATTCATTAAAATCACGTATAAATACGAAAATCAATGTTTGATATTATAAACCGCATGAGCAAATCAAGACGTTGAATTTTAAACTTGCGTGAATACGAATCGCTACATAGGTTTTTAAAAAGGCGTAAATACGAATCACAATATCGGATTTTTAAACCTCCTAAATAAGAATTGCAACGTACAATATTCAAATTGCGTGAATAAGATTTGCAACACGCAAATATGAAAAGCTATGTTTGATATTAAAATCGTGTGAATAAGATCGAGATATTAGCAGATTCCAGGCTTGGGACCTCTAAAAGGCTTTTCAGAAGCAGCGTCGTTTGAACTACAAAAATCGGATCTATCTGGTGGGCGGGTAAAAAATTTGGAAAATCTTATCTGCTGCGAGTAAAAGGGAAGAAAATAGCTAAAATAAGTAAGAATGAGAAAGGATTGGTAGCTATGTAGTTTGAATTTTCTGTTTCTCTTTGAAAAAAGCGGAATACTTATTAAAAAAAGGGAAATTTTTAGAAAAATCTGAATTTTTGATAAAAAAGCTGAAATTCAAGAGATAAAAATGAAAAAAGCGGAAATCTGCTAAAAAGCGGAAAAATCTCATCCCTGAGAATGTTTTAAAAAGTTATGTTTTAATTTTTTTTAAAAAATGAATGTACAAGGCGTGTTTGGAAAATAAGTACCATTTCATTCTACGCCACCACAGCGCAGATCCGCTAGTGCGCACACGTGTCTCAGGTTGATTGTCAATCCGACATTACAATTGGATTGTATTGCGTGTTAGTGTGCGTTCAAAAAGACAATTGCTGATCACACCGACTGTGTCCCGTGATGCGGTTTTTGAACCCAAAGAGTTTGATAATGAGTAGAATGAAGTGATTTATGATGAAAATGTGAGTGAAAATTGGGTATATTAATTCAAAGATGACCGCTCCAATGTTCATGATGAAGCACGTAGTGGACAGCCTTCTGTTGCCAATGATGGTTTGGTAGCAAAAGTGAATGAGTAAATTTTTGGAAACTGACGACTCATAATAAAAATACTCCAGAATGAGTTGCAATAAATTTCAAAACTGCACGAGACTGTCTCAAATCGATGACGATGCAAAAAGAAGGTGCTCAGGAGTTGCTGTCTCCGCTGGCCCTTGGTTTAATATAAAAAAATAAAAATCAAATACACACGGGAGTTACAACCGAGTAGGGATATAAAAAACTGATGGGATGACCAGGGGATCTTAATATACAATATAATACATTTGAGTTCATTAGAAAATTATATATAAATATAGATTAAATAAGATTTCTTTTTATTTAATTAACAAACTATTCACCGGAAAGGGATTAAAGAACAATGATTAAAAATATAAACATAGATACAAAGTTTTATATAGTAAATGGGGCGCGAATGTATATTTTCATACGATCCCCTTGAATTCAGGGCTCATGTTATGATAGGGCGTAACAACAATGCAGCGACGCCCCGCTGCAAGAGTTCTTTAAATACACCCCCTGGGAGAATGTTGGGTCTGTCGAAAGCGTTCGAAAGATTGAGTTCATTTTCGAAATAATTAGAGGAACTTTCAGAGTAAGTGGGATTCAATGCTTACTAGTTATTTCTGGGAGAACAACTTTCTAACTTCAAGTTAAATTATTCCTCGAAGAGTTTTAGTTTTGTAATCATTATTATTTGATCTTTATAGCAAAATTAAGCAATTTTGATGCAATAAATCAGAAACGAGGATTTGTTGAGCTTCCTTTTAATATAAAGTTTTGTATTTGTTAGAGAATGGTGATTGAATTTCTAAAGATATTTTGAAATATTTTTAAAACTCATAATGTATATGTTGATTACAAAGACAAGGTGTTCTCTAACGATCGCTTTTTTAAAATTTATTTTTATAACAAACTTTTTATTTTTATTTGTCTAACTTCTTATTTTTATAACTAATCTTTTTATAACTAACTTAAATTTAATTTTTTAACTCCATAAAAATTTCAGTGATTACACTGGGGAACGAAGTTTTTGCTCCATTAAGCAAATATTTGATATTTCCTATTCGGGTGTGGGAGTTTCAAATCTGAAACTAGCTTTGCACCTAAAGCTGCAGATATCTTTTTTAACTGACATTTTAGACTTTTTTAAATGGCATTTAGTATTTTTTGTTGAATTGTATAAGTTTAAAAACGTTATATATGAACAGAAGTAGAATAAATGCTGCGACAAACGTCATCAGGATAAAAATTGCACTGAAAGCCATGCCCGGAAATGTCATCATACAAGACTATGTTTTTTTTCCTAATATAACCTCTTCAGGGGAATCAGAAAAAGTTATCAATTAAAAGGGTCCCCAGTGGTGTATGATGACATTTCTGTGCATGGGTTCCTATGTAGTTTTAATCCTAATGATGTCCGCGAGTTTCCCTAGAAATTTGTAGCAAAATTTACCTGACCTCTTGTTAAATGTAACGTTTTTAAGCTTGCACATTTCGACAAAAAATAGACTATAAAAAGGCCATGAAAAACAAACAAATAAACAAACTGTAGCTTAGAAACTGAGTGCAGATTTGAAATCAGCGATACAAAAGTATTTAAGACCAGTTAAAAAATCTCAAACAGCTAGAAATAATGTTCTTCAGTGATATTAAGATTAAGGATCGTAAATCAAAATTGAAATGGAAAAAAAAATCAGACTCTGACCAATCAATACCAGGGTCCATCAAAGTTATACAAATCAAGAAGAAACAGTTCATTTGTGGATGTATGCTTCTAATGACAGGTTTTCCTCGTTTTGAGCGGTATTAATCTCTTGTTTGCCGTGATCGATTTTAATATTGATTTGTTAGTGACAGATAACATTTTATTTTGCAAATCAATGGTGATTTGCAGCAGCAAGAGTAAATGTTTCCTTTTGCTTATTTTTTTATAAAGTTTCTGGAACTTTCATGCAGAAATGCGAAATATTTTATAAAATTAGCGAAAAAAATATTTAGAAAGAGATTAGAAAAATAAAATCAAAATGAGCAAAAACGATAGAAATGTCTCTAACGTTTACTTCCCACCTCTAGTGTAGAGTCATGACATTTATAATTACTGCAAATATACCGTTTGAATAGTTTTATAATAACTTATACTGTTTTTGTAACAATCTTCATAGAAACAAAAAGCACCTTCCCCCCTCCTTGAAACATTGAATGCTAAACTATATTCTGTTTTAAGTTCAGAAAAGAATGATTATACCAATAGAGAGAGCCTGTTTGCATCTAAGTATACTCTAAGTGGACGCCAAGCT
The DNA here is from genome assembly GCF_043381705.1 of Parasteatoda tepidariorum. NCBI lineage: Eukaryota > Metazoa > Arthropoda > Arachnida > Araneae > Theridiidae > Parasteatoda > Parasteatoda tepidariorum. Next base: position 38,198,155 of record NC_092208.1, read on the forward strand.
CCCAGCGCGAACGAATATCAACGTCACCAACTCTTGAAACATCGATGCACAGCCTTTTTTTTTGCTCGCTTTCTTAAATCGTATGAAATGAAGAAAACAAAACTTATTGAATAATTAATTAAAATGTAATAAGAATTAATAAAAATGATATCTAAAAATGGTAACAAATATACGCCTTTTTGTTCGTATTTAAGGAAACTGATGGAAGAATGATAAATATTGTTTCTTGCAAATGATTTTCTTCCACAGCACAACAAAAATAACAATTCTTTATCTCGCATTTGATTTGTTAAGATCATGTCAGCATAAGATGTGCCATTTTAAGTGGTCCAATGAAATCCAATGCTCTTGTAAAGTCATATAGTTGTTGCTTTTTCAAGAATGAATGTTCTCCTCATTTATCGAAATATGTCGCCAAATTTGGGTTCCAGTAAGACTATGAAACTATAACCCGTTTTTAGAAATTATATGACATATATCGAAAAAGATAGCATGAATTAAATTTTTGTCCAACGAGTTTAGCCTTTAAAGGCTGTTATATTATTTTGATAGCATAATTATATAATTTGATAACTAAATAAAACGAAACTTATGCAGTCGCAGATGATTACTTAAATCCTATACCGCAATGGTCTTTTCTTAAATCGTGAGTCGTAACTTTATAATTTAAGCAAGGAAATGCAAAATGTGTCTTTCAAAATCTGACTGATCAAAATGGTGGATGGAAAATATCAACTTCAGTTTGACTCAAAACCCACTGTACCTTGAAGAGGTTTCTGATAAACGCATTTTAACTCCTTTAAACGCTCTCTTGGTATTACAAAGATTTTCATGATTTTAATCCCTCCCTACCACAGCTGTGATCCATCCGTTTTTAACTACATTTATGATTTCTCGTTGATTAAACTCTCCCTTTGACTTCCTTTTTCATAAGGATTCTAAATCACGTATTAAAAACAGTGATAATGGAACACTACTATAGCAAATAAACCCTTTGTAAGTTTTCTGAAATTAAAATTTCGGTAAAAATTGTATGATTGAAATGATTATATATTCATGACATTCCTATTTCCTTTTGTCTAAACATAAGTAGGCATCAAGCATTAAAATTTTCAGTCGATTTAAAATTCATAAAAGATTCCTAGAAGAAGGTTAATCAATTTGCTTGTTCTTTAAATTGGTTTAATACAAAAGTTTGTATTTTTTTCAATATTGCAAGTTAAGGAATATCTAAAATAAGCGGTATTGAATGTATTTTGTTTGAAAATGTTTTGAAATGAAGCATAAAATACTTCATCCAGTTTCCCAAATAAGGAATTACCAATACAATTCTTACATTTATAAAATAACTACAATTGTTTGTACATTTTGAATTATCAAACGTAAAAAAATTGCTATTATAAAAGTTTATAAACCTGATACCCACCCCCCTCAATTTTTAAAAAATTCAGCAAATTTTACATTGTCTGAATACAGTCATTTGTATCTCTTCCAATGAGACGCAATTAGAAAAAAATATCTGTAAAAAAATAGCTACAATAAATTTATGTAAATGCATTTTAAAAACAAGCATTAAATATTTCAGAGCACTTTCAAATCATTACCGACATAAACATATCATCAACATACAAATGTTTGCATAAAATAGCTATAATTGTTTGTGCCTACTTATTCAAAATAGGGTATAATCGAAGCATTAGATTAAAAAACCATCAAACATTTAAAACCATTTATGCAAACAATTAGAGAGAACAAGAAATGAAATTTTCACTAAATTATGCATACGTGGAAATCAAGCATTGAAATATTTATTAGAATATTCATATCACCACCAGAGAGAAAGTGTAGTGTAATCAATATGAAAATTTTCATATTAGCTTAATAATACAGTTTGTATTTTTTGCAATATTGCATGTTAAAAAATAGCTAAAATAAACGGTATTCTATGCATTTTAAGTAAATATGTTTTGAAAACAAGCATGAAAACCTTGAGCTAATTTCACAAATCACCAATATGTCATTTCTAACATTTATTGTTGTATTAAAATTGTTTGTCCTTCTTCAAAATATTAAACGTAAAAAAAAAAAAAAAAAAAAAAAAAAAAAAAAAAAAAAAAAACGGAATCTTAAAGTCTACCATATTTTCCGAAGGAAAGGATAAAAGTTTTAAAACACCCCGATTTTTTAAACATCAATTGCAACAATTTTTACTTTGGCTAAATACAATCGTTCGTATCTCTCTCAATCACACAATTTAAAAATAAAATAAAAAACAACTACAATAATATCGTATAAATGCATTGTAGGGAAAAACATTAAAAATAACAGACAATTTCACCAAATCGTTTCCGAGATAAAATAACATCAACGCATACACTTTTGAATTAACAAGTTATAATTTTTGTGCCTATTTATTCAAAGAAGGGTATAATCATATAAATTAAAAAATCATTTATGCCTACAGTTGTTGAGAATAAGCAATAAAACCTTCATCCGATTTCCTAAAATTGTTTCCGAGATAATTTGTCAGCAATGCGTCAATTTTTACATTGAAAAAATGCAGTTGTTCATAACTTCTTAATTATAGAAAGTTAAAAATAGCTATTCTAAAAACTATTGGAAGAAACTTTATTTTTAATGTTATTAAAAATCAATAATAAGAATTCTAGAAATGATACAATTATTATTTTTCATTGAAAATAAATCAATTTAATATCTAGTTCCAAACAAATAGATATAAAATAGAACTTTTTGAAAGCTGGAAATAAAGAGGAAGCTATCCAATTTTCCAAATTCTTTTTTTGGTGATGAGAACGATACATCGGGAAAATAAGAATCAAATGTTCTAGTGAGTGCAAAATTTATTACAAAAGTTTCGATTCTTTTTGACGAGAAGAAAAGAGAAATTGGATATTTCTTTGATGATGGAGTTGGCTTTTAAGCGAAATAAGCCTGTTTTTTCTGTTTCTAAGGAAAATTCCTTAGTTTATTTTCGAATAATGCCGATGGAAGTTACTGGTATTTTTAAAACAACTTGTACGCTTATAAAAAAGGCTTTTTCTACATTGATAAAAATAAAATAAAGTCTGATTTCGAAATCAGTAACAACTTATAATGAGAAGACATAAATGAGCTTTTAAAGCATTAGTTTTTTAAATTTATTTGATGTCTGCACTGAAAGAAAAGTATGGTCAAATCTACTCAGAATATGGTGTTACTGGTAATTTTAAAACAACTTGTACGCTTATAAAAAAGCTTTTTCTACAACGATAAAAAAGAATAAAAGTATAAAGTCTGATCTCAAAATCAGTAACAACTTATAATGAGAAGACATAAATGAGCTTTTAAAGCATTATTATTTTTTTAATTTATTCGATGTCTGCACTGAAAAAAAGCTTGGTCAAAACTACCCAGAATATGATGTTACTGGTAATTTTAAAACAACTTGTATGCTTTTAAAAAAGCTTTTTCTACAATGATAAAAAAAGAGTAAAAGAATAAAGTCTGATCTCAAAATCAGTAACAACTTATAATGAGAAGGCATAAATGAGCTTTTAAAGCGTTATTAGTTTTTCAAATTTATTTGATGTCTGCACTAAGAAAAAAGTATGGTCAAAACTACCCAGAATATGACAAAATTTACCGTATTTCTTTCTCTATGGGAACACCAAAAAGCATGGTACTTTTTCCGAAGAGATTTGGGAATGAATTTAGTAAAATTAATAATAAAATATTCGTTTATAATAAGGGTTTAAATTTAGTAAAGGTGGTAAAATATAAATATTTTTTATAAAGATACCTTAGAGAATGGTATAAAAACCCATTTATTCGGTTAATTTTACTTTTCAGTTTCTTATTTTTACAACATGTGTGTTAATAAAAGTTATAATTTTGAAAACCAAAATATCCAGTATATTATTACCTTATGCATCTTACACTTAGCATTACCTTAACCATGTGAATGGTTTAAATATCGTATATATTGATTTTATTATTAGAATTATAGTTTTTATTTTTAACCAGAAATGTCTTAACCATACTGTAATGTAGTTTCACCCGAATTGTTTTCTTAGTGTGTAGTTGTTAGTTTTCATTAACAAATACTTCTGTTATAGTTTTCTGTTGGAATATTGACTTAGATGATTTCATCTTTAAATGTTAAGATACAAGCAAAAATACATTAAAAAGGAAAACAATTCTATAGATTTTATCTTATGTTTGAAAGATTGTAAGATGATTGCAGAATATAACTCATTAGAAAGTGTCGAGCTCTTTCTGACTACTAAAAGCAGAATGTATCATTACAGAGAATTTATTTAATTCAAGATTTTAATAATTTTTCGATTTACTAAAGATCTGAAATAGATAATGGAGCTCAGTGTATCATAATTTAAATATATTTCAATCGTTCTCTATCACCAAAAACAGAATTTATCGTCCATCAAAATTTAGGAACTCTCTGATAGACTACCGTAAACCGGGGCGAGTCTACCCATTTTTTCAGTTTGTCATTACNTAATGTAATCTTAGTCTTAGATAAGTTTATCACTTAACCAAAGTGAAAATAGTAATAATAATAATATACTTACGGAGCACCAACTAAAAGTTTGCTGATTTTCAATACAAATCTCTCAAAAGACGTTTGAACAGGTCGGTTAAAAAGACGCCAAATAAATAAAAACGGATCAAACTACTAAACCGCCATCTTCCTTAGAGTCTGAACTAAGTCCTCCGTCGGTAAAAAAAATTTATTTACAATTTAAAATAGTGAAAATTAAATAAAACTAAAATGGGTAGACTCGCCCCTGGATGGGTAGACTCACCCCGGTTTACGGTAGATCGCTTAAATTTTAACTGGAATTTAGTACTGGATGACAGTGGCCGTTTTAATTGTTTCTCGTCCGTCCTAAGCATAACTGTTTGCCATATTATTGCCAAAATGGTTTCATATCCAATCTAAACTCCGACCTGTTTTTGCTAGCTAGGGGAATAAAAACGGAACTAACCGGAACCTTATGTGGGATGACACTATCAATTTGGTTCGTTTCCTGATTGATATAAAAAGAATTTATGTTACCTTATTATTGTCAAATAGAAGTTATTGTTATTGGCTGGAGTTCTGTGCCTGATAGCAACATAGAGTATAATTGATTCTTAAATGGCGCAAGCAATAGTAATTGGAATTTCTTTTTCAATCGAAACTTCACTACATTGTTAACAATTCCGGATCTAATTACAGTAAGATGATTAAATTCAGTAAGATGATTGAATGGATATTCAGATGATACATCCGAAGAGTGAACCAGCAATTTGGATGTATCATCTGAAAATCCATTTTCCAGTGAAATTTATTTTTACTGCAAGCATTATTATACTGTAATTTTTACAGTAATTAAATAGTCGTTTAATAATATTCAAAAATAGTTATTTAATTAGAGTGATTCTGTGATTTTATTGTATTTATTACTGCAAAAGTTACAGTATATCAGATTTTTACATGTTCCGGTAAAAATGGATTTTACGATAAAAGTATCGACACCCTGAATGCCAGAACTTTTTACCGTAATTTGATCCGCAATTTTTTGCAATGTACTTTCTGACAAGCAGACAAGAAATTTCTAATAATATTTGCAATAAAAATAGTAAAATAAGAAATGAAAGCAGCATTTTTGCTTATTCTTTTCAATCTACTTAAAGACGAGGTTTTAAAATTGATATTTTAATTTATCTTTAATGAATGAGTAATCATTTTATTATCAGCCAATATGAAACCAGAACAGTTGTGACTCATTTGTTTGAATGAAACCGAGCGGAAACTCACTGATGTGATCCAGTTTCTTCACTGCAATGGCATTGATTATTGCTAAAAGCCATTCATGGTTAGTAGATAACTTATGCTATTTGAACCCCCTCTGGAGTAAGATCTTTCACTGAGAGTGATTTTCCCAGCCAACAACTTAAGTATATTTGCCAAGTTAGAGATGCTCTTCGAAACTTCTATAAGGATGTCCATTTACTCTTAACATTTTTAAGAGTTTAGATTGATTTATTTAGAATTATAAATATTTACCCCTTTTAGGGAAATATACTTTAAGACTCCATATTGATCCTCATAGCGTGTTCTCAATAAATACGAAAGATCATTTACGAAATTTCGAGAAGGCAAATAATCCTATACTAAAGCAATCAGTCAGCCTTTTAAAACCTTCACTTTATTCTTTATTCCTCAAATTTTATATTCAACGCATAATATTGCAGAAAAAAATATTTATTTATTATTTAATTTAGGAATTTAACTTTTTTTAAAAAAGAAAAAATTTATCTATAAACTAATAAGTAAAAATAATTCAAAAAACATTCTTACATACTCCTCTCAGAAAAATTCTTTTTAACTTTTCCTCATAATATTTATTCATCAACCTTACTACAATGTAAATTTGCACCCGAAAGCAACGCCACTAGTTATTTCACCGATGGCCAGTGCTTTTGCTTTTGCTGGGGTGTAAATTGTTTAACCTCTCATGGTTTAATTTAATGAATTATGAAATTAAATTATGAGAGGTTAAACGATTTTATCTCACAATAAAGTACAAAAAGGGCTAAGTTTCACGATAATATGGTTAAACTTGACACAGCAACTAGATTAAAGCAAATTCTGAAGATAATCTTGGTCAATGTGGTCCATAATTTGGCAGTATGTTAGTTACTACAACGTTTAAAACGTTGTAACCTTAAAATAAGTAAGTATTAATTAATATTACCTGATTAAAAGCTTTATTCACTTCAAAAATCCGTAAAAAGTAAATAACAACGTTTCAAGTGCTTAAAAATATAGGTGCCCATTTTTAAGACTTGCCTGACGTGGCTGAGAAGAAACTAAAGTGATTTGAAATCGTAAAGTTGCCAACGAAAAATGGGAAAATATAGATGTGAAACAAAACTAGGAAAACCCCAGTAGCCGAAAGTAGCAAATCAGGCTAAAATGCAATTCTACGTGATATGGAGAGGTGGTAAGAAACTAATGTCGTTAACAAGGGAACATGAGGGAAACAAGATACCAGGCCATCAAGAGGAGCTGTTGTATCTGAAGTGGAAATAATTTTAGCATTACCTGAATTTAATTTATGTCCAAGATTACAACAATGGACAGCATTTCAGAATTTTTCGTATCCTTGATAATGGACATATCGATCGTGTTCTTTAAGTCTAAATTTTAAAATGCGACTAATTTGTTCGGTGTAGCCAAGATTGCATTGACAAGGAATGCGGTAAATGTCAAAGCGATTATCAAAGCTAATGGGATCCTTAAGAGACATAAATTTGATTTTGTTAACAGGACTGAAAATGACTTTAAAACCAAAATGGGAGAGGGTATTAGCAATTTTTTGAAAAAAGAGAGAGAAACAAAAGTTTAAGTTACAAGTTCTCTGAAAGAATTATAAGAAGAGAGATGTTTGGGTCTAGTGAGATTCGTAAGAGCTGAATCAACTGTAGATGGGTTTAATCCACGGTTAGCAGCAAGTAAGCTGATGAAGTTAATTTCGGAAGTCAATATGAAATGAGGGGGAAATATTAAAATTAACACGAGGGTCAAAGCAAAGAGATGCAAACAGATGGCAAAATATTCATTGCAAAAATGATCAGGGTGTTTAGCAACAAGAACATTTAATCAAAGTAAACTGAAATTAATTTCCGTGTCTCTAGAAAATTGAATCTTAATGTCAACTGAGTTGATAACAGAAAGTAACTCGTGAAAATCAGAGCCACGGTCTATTGAGACAAACGTATCGTCAACATATCTTTTCCACCAACAGGATTTGAACGATTTAAAAACTTTTTCTTTACAATAATGCATGGAAATGTCACAAAGAAGAGGAGAGAGGGGGTTGACCTTCGCTAATTCCTCAATATGTTTACATAAATTGCCATTGAATTGAAAAGCTGTATGCTGAATACAGGAATTGAAAAGAGACATAATATCTTTGATTTCAATGAACGAGTAGTAAAATTCTTGCAATCGAAGTTTTAAACAACCAATAGCACAAGAAATGGAGACATTAGTGAAAATAGAAACAACAAGAGAGATTATGGTTTTGTTGGAAGAGAAAATATGTGTGAGTTGGGAAGCAAAATCATGGGAATTTTTGAGTGTATGGATATTGTAGGAAATTAGAGGTGAGATGATATGAGCTAAATATCGATAATATTAGCCAATATGGTCCTTAACTTCGCGGTGTGCATATTACTTCCTACAACGTTTTAAATTTTGGTGAGTATTGAACCATATTATCATTCAAATTAGTTGTAATCTTAATATGAGTAAAAATTAACCCATAGTTTAAAAGTAGTTAAATTAATTTCGTTTGGTACTAAACAAAGATTCGATTCAATTTGAGCATTTGCTAGTTTTTGTTATTTATTTTGCTAAGCGCTATCTTCATTTTATTGAACTTTAATTAAACTTCAGTAGAGTGAGTTCAAAACGTCTAAAAAGGATACGCCAAATTTGGCGGCAAAAAACTCGCGATTGAAAATCCCAGAATGTATTCTTTAAATGGAATTCCTTTTGAAACTGTTATTGTCTGCTTTTCTCCAAAGTGCACCCATGAAATGGGTCGTAAAATAACGGCTTGTCTTTCATTCTATTGGCGGAATCTTTTTCAGAGTTTGGCGTTCTCTTATCACCAAAGCATTTGATTGGCAAGTGATTGTCATTTAATGTGGAAGAAAAAGTCCTTCCGTTTCGGTTAACAACGTGTTATCGATTTATCGACTCAATACATTCTTTTTCATCTTTCTCCCGCGTTTAATAGAACGGAAAATAAAATCATTGGAAATTGGATACTTTTATTTCCTCTTTATGAAAGTCTTTCTATTCTTATTGTTAAACTTATTGGACTTATTTTGGACTTGTTTGGAACTTGGTTTCTTTCTGCGAACTCTTCCTCCATTTTTATTTTCGAGATTCATAATGGTTTTTCGTTTATAATGTTTATTCTCTCGAATGGTGATTGTTGAAAATTGAATTGATATTGATAGCATAATTTGGCTTTAAAAGCCGTAATCTCATTCCCTTTTGTGAACGTAAATATTTTTTATTCCTAAATTTTTTATTATTGTTCCAAAATTTATCTAGATTTCTAATAAATTGTTTTCATAACTATTTTTGCTTCAGGAAAATGAATGAAAAGCATAAATTTAATTGTCATCTTGCTCAGATTTTTTATTTATTCTTATCATAGTATTAAATGTTTTTCTTAAAAAAAAGTGGTATGATTTTATGACGATTATTTTGATTGCCGAACTGGCCATGCTATTTTGCAATGTTTGCAAATAGTGTGTACAAAATTTAACCGATTTGCTGAAAATAAAAACATTTTCATTAGCAATGGGTATGGAGTTGAAAAATCAGCATGGAAACTTAAAAACTTAAATTTAAATAATAAGAAAATACATTTAATAATATTTAAGGGTAGGCAAACTTGGTCTCCTCTACAACTTGAAACATAGATCTTTGCATCTGGTGTCTAAAAAAATAACCTTTCTTCCTAGACATTTTAGACATAGGACATTCCCTTGAATATTAGGATTGCAATAGACTTTTCACTTTTGAATGTAATATACTATTTCTGGAAATTTCTGTAGAGTAAAATGCAATTTAAAAAGAAGTATTATTTTTTGAAATTATGTCAAAATGAAAAACATTGCAAATTGAGGTGAAATTGAAAACTGAAAATTAAAATTACCCTAAAAATATGAAGTTAAATTATGTAACAGAGATCGACAGGATATTAAAATTAATCTATAACATGTGCCTCATCTTGCTCATTACATGATTTTAAGAATGTGAATCTAAATAAGTTTTGTTTTGAAAATCCCGTAAGCGTTTCAATATTGAGAGTTTTTGTAAATGGATTTTTGTAGAACTTTTCTGAAAACATATATTGACCTTTCCTTTCTTAAAGTCCAGCACTGCTGAGAAAGATGAAAGTAGCATATTTAAAAACAATAAAAATCTAGTATATGCAATCCAATATTTCTACGTATACATCGATTTTAGAAAGAATTTTATGTCTATGTATGTAATCAAGATTGCCCAGTGGTTGAGGCATTGATTGTGTCATTATAAAGTATAGGGATTCCTGGAGGCTACTTGAAGCATATCTAGTTTCAAATCGATAGATCCCATCTTCCCTGAGTTAAGTAGATACGGTTAGTACACCATTTTAACCATATTGCCAATATCATGCCATTAGCTATAAAATTTTGGAGACTTAAACTCTGTAATACCTCTGGCAGACAGAAGACAGTTGAGAAAATGTTCACTTTTATAATTGAAGATCAAGGGGAAAAACGGTTTATGTTCATGAAAACTGATTCTAAGAAAAAGGAATTTCAAGGTTACAGAAGCAAACATATGATTGAAATCATAAGAGTAATAATATACATGAATACCACAAACATCTATTTACGTCCCATAAAAATTTCAAAACAAAATTAAAAATTTTTGATGTTGTAATAAGTAAAATATGAAAATTGAGTTAGATACGAACCGTTTTTTCCTTCCCAAATAGTACTTCCTCACTAGTTTCCCCGTCGCCTTCGTAACTATACTTTTCTTTACTCTTCTTGTTTACGCGTTTTTTTCCCAGAACCGTCATTATTCACTTTGTTATAACTCTCAGGGAGAATCGATCGTCAATGTTATTGATTTAAAATAGTTAGTAACCATCAAAATGCAAGAGGTACAGATCTAATCCTCATTTTTGCTAAAAATGGATATAAACCGTTTCCTCCCTTGATCTTCAATTATTATCAACTTCAGCTTATGTTTGAAACTATACTTCATTTTAAAATGTTTTGTGCATTAGGAAATGTAGGATGACATATGAGTCATCACCCATTTGAGAAATAATTAAAGAAAAACAAAACAATATAGAAATGTATGTATTTCTGCGTTTTGCCTTGGTAACAAGATTATTCATTCAACATTTCAAAATTAGTTGTCAAGTTTGCCAAAAGATAGCGCTTCTTTCTAATAAAAATGATGAAAAAATATTTTTCACGTAGCCTTAATTTACAACAATAGAATGGCGTCAGTCTGAAATTGACAGACACCCTTAAAAGTGTTTTCGATGAAATGATCAGGCATGAAACAGAAAATATTGTTTAGAGGTTTTCCAGTCAGAGTAGCGCCATCTGTAGACGACTTAATTGATTTTGAAAATAAGTTCCCGTTTGTGCAAAATTCTATGAAAGTTATCAGTAGTTAAAAAGAACAATGAAATTATTTTAAAAAAATGAAATCATGCCATGAGTATTAAAAAATATAATTTGAAATAGGATCTTCTAATAATTTTAAATACTGTTTTTCAAAATTCCTTTTGGTCAGATTTCGATTATTATTTCTACCAAAAAAAGAAGAAAAAAAAATCAAATTTTATGGTGTTTAAAGCAATTATTTGTCACTTTTTTGTCTGTTCATGGGAAGTAAAAAAGAAAATTTTAGAAATAAAAATATTGATATAGTTGTAGTGAGCATCATTTAATAAAAAGGATGAATTAAAAATAATCAATTAAAAGAATTTCATAAAAAATAAAATTTCATAAAAAAACCAAAATAGATTAGTTTTTTATAGTTTAAAAGAAAAAAAATATTTAAAATGAAAAATTTTATAAACATTCCTCCTTAAATTTTCATTTTGTCATAAACAACTGAGCTCATTATCTATTAAAATTGTATTTTTTAAATTTAGTGACTGACAAACTAAATTCTATTTTTTTAAACTGAACATTTCATAAAAAAATTGAATTCAAATTGAAAACAACTTTTCAACTTCAGTAAAATAATAATAAAAAAGCAATTATATCATTTTTTTCCTTCTCATAAATAATTTTTTTCTCCAGCAGAATTATTTTATAATGAAATTTTTGTATTTCAAACTAATTTTGAAAAAAAAAATTTATATCATTTACTATACTAAGGTTTCATGAATCGACTTTTTAACAGAAAAGACCAAAAAGTAAAACAGTAGTAGTACCATTAAAAAAAAATTCATTACATATTATTGATTTTTTCTCCCGAATCTTTTTCTCAAACAGCACTTTGGAAAACAGCTATTTACGAATGAAAATATTGCCACAACTTGTAAAAATATTTCCTTCACAATCAACAGAATTCAAAAGAAGTCTGAATCTAATTTATTCCATAAAAGAAATCAATCAGAAGTTTGTTTTGGTATCAATATATTCTCGTATTTGCCTGAAAGAACATTTTTCATGATCTTTACTTTTCATTACATATGTAACTGAAGAGAAGAGGATATTTATTTTCGACTATGTACCTTTACACTTATTATTGCAATTTCTTTTAAGATTGCCCTGATACCCTGGAGATATTGAATGTTTCTTTTTCTCAACTTGTGATTTTTGATGTCAAACGATATGCAATCTTTTTATGTTATATTTCGTGAGTGTGCAAATTTTTATCAATAGAAAAATTTGAGATATGCAATTGGATTTTTTAATATTTAGTTTTTCTTTACTGCATAATAAACAGGTTAAAAGTCTTTCAGCTATGTTTATGAAATGAAACTTTTTTCCACCCTGAATATGCACTTAGAAAATTCCTTTTGCATATTTAGTAGTTACATAACTTATGAAATAAAAATAAATGAAAATAAAAAATCAAGGAGTGCATTATTTACTTTATTATTCAATACATTTTGTAATATTACAGGCGATATTTATATCGTTGGAAGAATCAGAGCAGCTATAGTAGAGGTCTTCTGTGTACTCGAGGCAGTAGCAAAAAACATGGAATTGTCAGTCAACGATGAAAGAACTAAATTCATGGCAATTACAGGCAGAATTCCAAATCTGCAACCACTGAAAATTAATGAATATGAGTTTCAACAAGTCACTCAATTTAAATATTTAGGCACGATAGCAAACATCAATAACGACATCAAAATTGAAATCAAAAACAGAATCAACATGACAAACATATGTTATCATGGATTGAGAAACCAGTTCAAATCTAAATACATAAGTTGTGAAACAAAAATACAGTTGTATGTTCAAGTCACTAGTGAGAGCAATAGTTTTATATGGCAGTGAATGCAATTAACAAAGGGCAATTTGGGCAATTAACAAAGTCGACGAAGAAAAACTGATGACTTTTGAGAGAAAAATATTAAGAAACTTTATTATTACTAATATTATTTTGCAGTAAGAGAAAAGGGAGCCTGGAGAATTCGTTACAACTATGAATTACAATCAAAATACAAAANTAGCAGTTCTGGCACTTTCTGTGGCCAATGGACAATAGTTCCAAGTGCCCACCATTAAAAAAGAAAGCATTGCAGACGATATTTATATCGATGGAAGAATTAGAGCAGCTATAGTAGAGGTTTTCTGTGTACTCGAGGCAGCAGCAGAAAATATGGAATTGTCAGTCAACGATGAAAAAACTAAATTAATGGAAATAACAGACCAATACCAAAACTGCAACCACCGAAAATTAATGAATATGAGTTTCAACAAGTCACTCAATTTAAATATTTAAGCACAATAGCAAACATCAATAACGACATCAAAATTGAAATCAAAAACAGAATCAACATGACAAACATATGTTATCATGGATTGAGAAACCAGTTCAAATCTAAATACATAAGTTGTGAAACAAAGATGCAGTTGTATGTTCAAGTCACTAGTGAGAGCAATAGTTTTATATGGCAGTGAATGCAATTAACAAAGGGCAATTTGGGCAATTAACAAAGTCGACGAAGAGAAACTGATGACTTTTGAGAGAAAAATATTAAGAAACTTTGTTATTACTGTTATTATTTTGCAGTAAGAGGAAAGGGAACCTGGAGAATTCATTACAACTATGAATTACAATCAAAATACAGAAAACCTAACTTAATAAAAATGATCAAGGTTTCTCGAATAAGGTGGCTAGGATATGTATTTTGTTATAGCGATGTAAATCCTATTTAGAAATAATCTTACAAGCACCAGAGGTAAAAAGAAAAAGAGAAAGACCTAGAACAAGATGGTTAGACAGAGTAGAGAAGTGTTTAAAGGGCTTGGGAGTTAATAGATGGAGAAATATAGCTTCAAATAGATCTAGATGGGGTAAACTCACCGAGACGACCTTGGCCGGCAACCGGTTGTAGCGCCTAAGAAGAAGAATATTTTATGATGATTATACATAATCATCTTTTTCAAATATTATTATTCCATTGTTAAAGGAATGGTTTCTTCAAATTATTTCATAATATTTCGTAATATGCTACACACTTTCAGTTCTTTCTGAAGACAATACTTATTAAACAGCTTTACATACTTTATTATTGTGCTGCACAAATATTTGAATATATCTTCTGCGTAATATACGTAATACATAAGAGTGAGTAATGTTGGTAATATACATAATTTGCAAGGGGAGGGGGGAGATATTTTTCGAATCTTAATCAGTCGAATTCGTAATTTTAACCGAAGTGCTTTGGAAATGATTTTGATAAAATTAACAAAGAAATGTTGTTTCATAATGCGTGATAAAATTTGGGAAAGTCTGGTTGTTTTATTATGAAAAATTGAAGCATGGCAGGAAAACTACTTATTCGGTTATATTTTCGTTTCAGTTTTGTATTTTTTACTAAATGCGTGGTAGTAAAAACTATAACTTTGAAAACGAGAATTTCCGGTATGGACTGAATGAAATTACCATATGAACCTGACGAAGTACCAAATGAATGGTCTAAATGTACGATTTTTTTTTTTAAAATTCGATTTCTCAGGAACTATTAGACTGATTCCACTCAAATTTTGTATTTTGCAATGTAAAAATACATTATTTAAAATGAAGCAAAAAATTTTATAAATTACAATTCAAAATTTTTTACCAACCATTATTAAATAAAATAATAAAAAAATTATAAATGTTCACAAAAAGTTATTTTTTTATTGGAATTAATCCAATAAAATTTTATATTAGTGAGCAAAATTTTTTCAATTCGCTTAAAAGATTCTCAAGATATGTCGAAATACGCGATTTTTTCATTAAGGGGTTAAAACTTTGGACTGCTCTACTGACCAAACTGCGGGGACCGTAATTCCCAGATTAAGGCTATCCACTATATTTTGCTGGTCAGAAATACAGCTGGTCAAAAAAAGGATGTTTATTCAGAGAAAGTACGTTTTTGTGTCTGATTTTGTAACTTAAAATACCGTCTACCCCAATTCATTAGCATATTTGATGCATTAAAATTAAGTCCTAGAACGTGAAGACCCGATCATTGGAACAAAAGTTATTCTGCGTGGTCAGTTTATTTTTGTTCACTGTACCTAGAAATGTGATGGGTTTTTATGCATACGTGCTTTACTGTGCCGAAGTTAACCACACTGCATGAGTTAAACGAAATTTAGGTGGTAGTATAAAGTACCGGCACCCTAAATGCCAGTACTTTTTACCCTAATTTGATCCGAATTTTCTTCAGTGTAGATAACCTATAGAAGAACCTTGAAGGGAATAAATAAATAAATATTTATTACCCTTTAGTGTTGATTTCTACACTTTATGGGTAACAAATACATATTTATTTATTCCTCTCAGGAAACAAGTTCTTCGACAGCATGACTTGGATGTGGTGTATTGCATCAAAGTAAATGTATTCTTAAATAAAAATCCTTTTATCTCCTTGGTAATTACATGGAATATTTATAAAATTGAATTAGTACGATAGTAACTCAATTAATCTAAATCAATACAACGATGAATTTCTTCACTAGATAATAGTTTTAAGCACGAGAGCAGCTTAGATTCTACATTACACGCTATATTCATAAACAATCAAGCAATCTTAAGAGCATGTCTCAAAACGTAATTTATATCGAAGTGATCAAGTTACTGCATTTTCACGCCAAGATTAAGTCCATTTAGGCGCGAATCGGGCATGAATTTTACTTGGAACAACCTTTCTCTGAATCTCGAAGATAATTCTGCGTTATGAGGAAATGCTCGCTTTATGAATCCCTGTGCAGTTTTCCCAGTTACAACAGATATTAGGAGTGACAGGACATTATTGTATCAACTTATGTTCGTTGTTGGTATCCTTTTGGCAGGCTAACGGGATGCCAAATGGAAGCATTTTGTGATTAGTGGGTAGAATTGTTACGTCTAAGATTTGTTTGGACAGTTGTCTTCAGAACTAAATGGTATGGGAGAAATTTAGGACTGAAATCAAAGTCACTAATTTTGTTAAAACATTGTCATGATATTCTCAAAATACCATCATAGGCGTATAAGTTAAGCAATTTTTTTCAGTTGATAATAAATAAATAAATAAATAAATAAATAAATACGTTTTATAATGGATGTTATAAGCTACATTAGTTTTAACAATTGAATCGCGTAGTGGAAGAACCGGCTAAGTGGCATTTTTAAAGCAAATTGAGATTTTTCGAGAAAAGTACTAATTTTAATCTTATTTAAGTGAGAAATATAACATTCATTTATATAGTTAATTCTATTCAATCTGAAGATACTCAGAGGAATAGCCAGATAAGTGACATTTTAGTATTCTTTGGTTGGAAGAACCGACTAAGTGACTTGAAATAGTCAAGTGAATAGTGGCAAGAAATAGTCAATGAAAACAAACCTAGAAAATCACTTTGCTGGACATTGAGTGCTAAGGTGCGAAGAAAAAAAATGAGTGAAAAGGAAAAACTTAAAAAAGCGACTTCAAAGCATTGAAAAGGAATTTATATTTTTTTACGAATGAATAATTAAAAAAGAGAAGAGAAAAATAGCCCTTAAATAGCTTCAACACTGAATTGTTTTTGTTTCCGGCTCACATTAAATTGTATTTCAGACACACTACCGAGGTAATAAATTTAATTTTTTTTTCTAAGCAAAGTCACTCTGAAAATAAATATTATTTTGTGCTAATGAAACTTTTTCAGTTTACTGCTATTGTTACCAGGTGAGTACTCTTTTTTCTAGCGGATTGAAATTAATGTAAGTAATCAATGAATCAGTAATGATCAATATTACGAAATCATGCACAAAATTGAAAGAGATTAATGGGCACAATTAATTTACTTAAAAAAATGTATTGTTATTTGTTGCTCTTCCTAATGGCTCCGTATTTTTATATTAAGCAAAACACGTGTGAAAATGTTTGTCCTCTTAAAATGAAGATTAGCAATTTTCAATACCATATGACTTTATTATATTGCTCGAGATCAACTCTTAATAGTTAAAAAAATACCATTGTCAACACTTTTCTCCGGTATTATCCCCTTCAACTGTTAAAAATCCTAATTTCCCTGAACTAATAGTAGGTATCGTGATATGTATATTAGTAAATATAGTGCATATTAAAACATCACCAATTAATATAATATTAGTTATACTTTTTTTGGCATTATAATTTATGAATTGAAAATAAGAAAGCCTCATCAACAATCCTTAAGATGCGTGGGTACGATTAAAATATTAAGTGTTAAATCTGGAATGATAACCGTACTCTTATATTTGGCAAAAGTAATGGCAACTTTTCATGAAAATCGGCAGAGGAGGCAGATTAAATGTACATATCAACAAATCACTGAGGTAAATAGTTAAAATTTATTTTGCTCTCTCTGCCAGCAGAGGTTGCCGTGCTGATGCAAATTATACTTTGATAAAAACATATCAGATCTTCATTGGCATCGTGCGCATTGTGTTCATCATGCTCTCATTGGCATACGAAATAAGGGTTTAAAAAAATTAAAAGATTAGATTAAATAAAAGTGTAAATTGTCACATTACGCAAAGTGTACATGTGACAGAGATCTTTACCAATATGGCAGTGGAGTTTTGATGATCTGAACAGGCTTTATTTTGAAATCCTGCACGCTCCTTCATGTGCGAGCATTGAACGAGTATTGTTACTGGTGTAAATCTCGATATGAGGTCATGGAGTTATGCCTTAAGTGATGTAGGATAATTTCCATTTAAACTTTTTTCCCCAGCTGCAATCATTTTGCTCTCAATAGCTCTAGAATTCTAAGAAAATCAATTTTACGGGCTATGAAAATAATTTTTTTAGCCCAACACTGTTAAATAATTATAAGAAAAAACAGTTAAAATTTTTTTTGCTGTAAAAAAATGCATAAAAACTAAACGACAGCTTAAAGTTCATTTGAAAAACATGGCAAATATTACCTTAAAATACAGTCACTTTGTCCTACATGGTAACTATAATGTTTATAGAGTAACTAGCAATCTCTCGAGTAAATAAGCAGTTCTCAAAGTTTGTAGTATTATAGCTGAATTAGATTGTAAAACAGTTACCATTTCTTTGATTACTGATTCGATCGGGACTTTTTGCACTGAACTTTGTCAAATCTCATTTGGGATGCAAAATAATTGTATTATCATTTAGGTATGTTGATATTCAAATAAATAGTAAAATAAATGTGGCATATTTGCTATTAGAAAAATTTCATGACGTTTTGTTTATTTTATGTTGCATGAATGTGACTGGGTGGCGCAGTTGGTTTGTCATCGGCCTTCTGATCCAAAGTCTGCGGGTTCGATCCCTGGCCCAGACACCGGATTTTCGGTACGCAGAAAATTCTCAGCGGCCATGTCGTATGATTATGCGACATGTAAAAAATCCCTGGAGTGCCTTATTAGCTCCTGGCATTTCCGGCAAAATTAAATTCCTAGTGCACTTTAGCATCCAAATAGAGTCTCGGTGCTGCTATCTTGTGTGGCAGAAACTAGACGTCCAAATCAACATGGCCAACGGTATCTCACCCATTGTGGTGGTCCTGAAAGAGTGGATACTACCTCTGGAGAACGCACTAGGTCTGCTCATCGGCAAGACCGATTGTGCTGCTCATTTGAAATAAAAAAATATTGCATGAATATTGCACTTTTGTGTGCTGACTTAATTTTTAGTTATGTGTTGATCAATAATGATGGTATAGGGCAAAATTAGCGATCGGCATCGGCAAAAGGGCAGCTAAATATAAAAATGACGATTAAAAATTTGTTTCTTAATCAAAGAAACATAACTTTTTTCGCCGAAAGTGCACCCCATGTCCTCAAAAACACATGCTTTCAGTATCTCGTATCCTTTCAGTTTCTCGTATTTTTATTATCCGAGAAAACTATTTCAAATTCATTTTGTAACGAATAAATTTTATGTTTGTCAATAACCATAAATTTTATTTTGCATTATTCATTTAAGAACTCGAGCCTTAAATTTTTTAGTTGAAACGTTATATGCAATTTTTAAATTTTATATAAACCTATTTGGAGAGGTCAGGAAAATTTTTCTTCACCTGCACTGCTTACCATATTCTTTTCAATCACAATATCAATAGTTATTTTATCAGTTTAAAATTTTTAATTTTCGTAAAAGCAGTCCCATATTTTTAAAAGTAGTCACTATTGAAAAATTTGCTACTGGCTACTAGGCGGTAACAAGATATCCCAGTTTTCCCTAAAGATGTATAAATAATGGCAGTAATCATGACTGTCAATACAAAACTCATAGGGATAATGTTTGTTACATTTCACAACACTAGGAAGATTTAATTAATGTTCCTTGTTTGGACTGACCACAACATGTTCAGAAACTTAATGTGAGTGTTGTAAACTAATGTAACTTAATTCTTTCACTTATAACTTTAGAGGAATGTCAATTAAAGGAATTCTGTTCAATGAAATGAATTAATACCCAAAATATTTCTACTACACTGTAAAAATGTTTCCCCGGTAGAATACACTCTGTGGTTGATAAAAAGTATTTTATTTTATAACCGTCGTTGAACAGCCGACCGAATTTTGAGTTAACGACTACCAATGTTACTAATCCAGGAGAACTCTTGTATCAAGTATTGGGAGAAATTTGCATTCGTGGAGCACTTTTTGTCGGAACTAACTCAACGTTAGGTTACATGAATAGGAAAATCACAAAAACCTTCCACGTTTAGCCTGACGACAAGGGGACTCTAATCTATGATCCGTCTGCCAGTGACGATATTTTACGTCAGCACTGTGGTTGGTGCGAGATATGTGTGGAATTCGTATCGAACAGCCATCGCTAGAATTCGAACCCGGCTCATCTCATTGGGATTCGAGCTCTTTATCCTCAGAGCCACAACGGCTCTGGCATAAAGTATTTGATAAATTCATACATGTAAAATTATAATAAGTCTGCCTGTTAATGTTTTCGCGAAAAATATGTAGCTACTAGCTGTAAATAAACATTATGAACGTAAAAATTATTTTCACATGGGGCTTCGTGTTGATTGAGACTTAGGTTAGTTGTTTGTCGAATTCAGGCAATCAACATGGAGGCGAGCAAAATAGTGTAGTGGTGCCATCTGTCAATGAGTGATAGAATTGCTTGTTTTTTGTGAATAGAGAAAAGGTGGACGAATCAAGGCAATCAACATGGAGGCGAGCAAAATAGTGTAGTGGTGCCATCTGTCTATGAGTGATAGAATTGCTTGTTTGTTGTGTATGGAGAAAAAGGTGGAGGTAGCAAAGAGACTGTATTTCTTGCTTGATGTGCAATCACCATCAGGATTTAAGTTAAGACGCCTCAATAAGCAAGCTATTTAGTCAATTCTACTGATTTTGTTGAAGTTCGTTACAATTACGGGTACTGGTATTTTTTATTTTCAATCGAAGAAGAGACTTGGCCTTATTAGTTAACGATAACTCGTTAAATTGTGCGGAAATTTCTCTTAGGGTAATGTAACGAAAAGAAAAAGATTGTTCGAAAGAATGACAGTTCAAACTATTCTGTTAATAGCAACGAACAAATAAATACCTAAAACAATATTTCGGGTTCAAAGAAGAAATTTCCAAAGATTGTCAGAACATTGTTTCAAAGTTAGTCACAGTTTAAGCAGTTTTATTTACTTAAACGAGTAAACAACTAACCAAAATATTTCTTTTAAGGGAAAGGAAGTATTATATTATTTTTAATTGATACACATTATTATACTCTGGTTGGGTATTAATTTTATTCTCATGTACTTTATTCCTGTAGCAGCCATTGAAGTTTTCTATTTTCTTGTAGTTTTTGTTGTTTAGGGAAATTTCTTGTATTTTTACTAGGAAATCACCCAAATTTATTTATTTTTTTAAGCCAATTTCCAAAATATGTTTTACTATTTCAAGTTACAGGAACTGTCATACTTTGTCAAAAATACTTTGCTTTTATTTTGTATTGTAATTTCAATTAACAATCTACGTCCATAAAAGATGTATTTAATACATTCAAGATCTCATCTAATTCTTTGCATCATTATAAATCCCTATTTGACATTTACCAAATTTAGGTAAATGGACAACAAAATATTATTTGACGGTACTTATTATCTTTATCTAACCTTTCAATAAAAAAAAGAGGGAAAAAAAGACAGTTTTTTTGCAGTTAAACGTAAAAGATCTAAAAAAAAGTATAGTTAATGTGGAAAGATATTATATGTGATAGTCTCTCATGCGAAAGGTCTATTCATTTATATCTTTTACAACTTTCTTTATGGCTTCAAGACTTTCCCTTGGTCAGGAAAACCTCTTTTTGGAGAGTGGCATTTGGCTTCGTTTATGACGTCATTTCTTATTTTTTTGGTCAACTCATTTAGAACACGCACGAGACTTGCATTTTTACACTGCTATTAAGAATGTTTTATTGTGGGTGGCGCCAGTAATACTTTAAGAAATTTATTCACGTTTTATTTTTAGCAAAAAGATAATATCCAAGGCGAGGCTATTATTTGGTAGATTTACATATTAAGATTCTAAGGGCTCGAGTTTCTTCCATTTTTGTTACATTGTTTGATGCAGTTCTGTTTATATATCGTACAGAATTAGGTTTATGAGGAAGTTTTAAAATTGCTTGGTTTTTAATGAACTCCAACAATGTTTCGCCGCTTCAGCTTTTACAAAGCTTCCAGTAACAAAGTATTGCACATTCTTTTTAAAACCTGATATTCTTTTTTTTTAAGAAGCTGGATTTATGTTTAAGAAAATGGGAATTAGAAGAATGGGAAGTTCGTCGGAAACATAAGAATGGGATAGCTAATATTAGATTTAAAATTTATTCACTATATTTGTTATTATATATTTATAGCATACCAAGCATCGAGACGCTTAAAAAATGAAATGAGCGTAAGCGTTAGAATTATATCTGGTATATTGTGTTGCTGGTGATGAGGTTTATCGAGCTTTTATGTTTTTAATTCAAATTGCTACTGAACTCAAAGCATCGAATTGATTAAAAAAAAACATAAACATACTTACACGTACTGTGTGTTATTATTTCTGAATATCATCTGCTTATTTCAAAAGGAGAATACGATTTATGCACACTATCAAAGACAGTAGTTAACCCGCTATGACACTACTGATTAAGGCACTAAACTGTCATTTTGAAAGAACTGGCTTCTATTCCTAGTGGTAGCTCAAGCCTAAGCTAGATGGATGACAGCTATCCTCGGAAGTAAAGGCAGCCAATATGTAATGTTGACCACATAGCTACTATTATGTCATATACAGGGTGGTCCCGAATTCATGGTACAAACTTTAATGGTAGGTATAGGACATTGTAACAATGATTTATTGTATAGGAATGTATAGTCGCAAGTGACGCGGTGAGGCGTAAACAGGGGAAAGAAAAGGAAGGAGAAATGGAGTGATCGGTTGGTATCATTGCCGGTAGAGGGCAGTAGTGTGCAGTTTGGTGCTCGATGGATTGGGCGTGGTGAACCAATCCTTTGGCCACCCCGATCTCCCGATTTATCGAGCCTCGATTACTTTTTATGGGGACATCTAAAGCATCTTGTTTATGAGACTTCCAATTGACTCAGATGAGGATCTCGTCGCTCGCATATCTGTAGCTGCTGCAGGTGTGCGTGAAATACCAGGCATCTTTGAACGTGTACGCCAATCGCTCCACCGACGCTGTCAAGCATGTATCGCTTCTGGTGGACACAAATTTGCACACTTACTGTAAACATGACACTTGTCAACAACGCTTTCGATAAAATCTTTGTTTTTCCTTTCGGCCGTTATTTCTCCTGTTTACGCCTCACCGCGTCACTTGCGACTATACATTCCTATACAATAAATCATTGTTACAATGTCCTGTACCTACCATTGAAGTTTGATCTGAATAAATAATAGCAC
>NC_092208.1:38221833-38235640 GCF_043381705.1 Parasteatoda tepidariorum
TTATACATATATATATATATATACCTGAGGCGTGACGTCGCCTCAGGTGTCCAATTATATCTGATTTAAATCACATGGTTCGGCACAATCACCTCACTTCTTCTGTTGTTGCAAGTACCCAATTACATATAAATAAGCGAACGTACATGATAAATTTTTTTCTACGTGTGGACGTGTGTTGAAATTGTACCGTGTTTTGCACGTTTCAACTGTAAAATTTTATCTTAGAAAAGATGCACGGCTGAAATGTGTGCAAATAGTAATTTTTATTACTGTTTACTCTATCTACAATCATTAATAACCGTCTCTAAATATAATCACTAATAACTAAACTAACAAATTCAGATCGAATGAAGGAGTATATAATTTCTACCCATCTGCAGTTTCA
Source organism: Parasteatoda tepidariorum (assembly GCF_043381705.1). Taxonomy (NCBI): domain Eukaryota; kingdom Metazoa; phylum Arthropoda; class Arachnida; order Araneae; family Theridiidae; genus Parasteatoda; species Parasteatoda tepidariorum. The sequence goes on from NC_092208.1 coordinate 38,222,222, forward strand.
CAACTACTACATTATTTGCTACGAAATGTCATCATGATTCGAATGGAGCAGTGTATCTAGCAAATGAGATATTGACAGAAACTGTGTGTTTGCAAAAGCAATTATTGATGTGAATACAGTTAATGTTCTATCTATTCCTAGTTCTAGACAGAACTCAGCAAATGAGATTTATTCAGAACGAAGAACAAGATAAAATTGTTCGAGAGCTTTTGCAGTGTTCCATTCAATAATTCTTCTGATATTTTAACAGACTGAAAATTTAAGATTAGGAATAACTATTAATTTTTTTTAAAAAATAAGTGTAATGTTTTCAAACATTAAGATAAATGTTTATTGTTTTGTTCCTTTTTAACCACATATAATAGTTCACGTCTTTAAAAATGTTGATAAAAATGCTGATAACTGAAGAATTCAAAATCCATTTAAAAAGCGTTTTTTTTTCATTTGATTGTCACATAATATAAAAGTTAGCATGGTCACATATATATATAAAAGAAACATAAGTAGCACATAATATAAAAGTTAGCAAAGTACGTCCTTTAACATTACACAGAAAAAAATTCTAGATCAAACTACGATAAAAAGTATCCGTACTCACGATGTTGGTACTTTTTACCGTAAAATTCATTTTTACCGGAATATGTTACGAAACAAAAAATCTGATATACTGTCATTTTTGCAATTATAATTGCAGTAAAATCATTGAATTACTCTAATTAAATAAATTCATTGTATAAATTAAGATATAATAGTTTACAAAAAAAATGGATTTTACATTAAAAATGGATTTTACGGTTGATGCACCCAAAGTGAACGTACTTCACACCTTAATTAAAATTCATAATTTTTCCTATTCCTATTTATAAAATTCTTATCTTTTTTTTATGTTTAGTAAATATGAGTATAAAGTAACTATAAATTTTACTGAGGAAATAAATTTCTAAACTTTCCCCTCCTCTACCACTATTCAATGTATGATCATTAAATTAACATTTTGACATGTAATTTAAATATTATTTATTTGTGCTCGTGTGGCATTTTGCTCAAGAGAATTTATCAACTTGATTAAGTGATTGAATACATTCAATTACAGCAATATTGGAAGAGTGTAAATTAAAATATCATCTACTTCCGAGCGAGTTAAGTTGAGTTGTTTGCATGTTATATGTAGTTGCTTTAAATATTTCATGCAAAATAGAGTACATTTAAATAATTAATTTTAACAGACCTAATTATTTCGAGTTTTGTGATTCGTAGTTTACATATGGAAGTGGAATTAATTTAAGCTCTACACAGAGGATAATTGAAAAATACATTTAATATGTTTATCTTATTTTCATTTTGTTGTATATAAATACACTATTAAGTCTTATTTATCTGTATAATCTGACACTATTATTAAATCTGATTTAATTGGATATTTGTAAATACTTGGATACTTGTCACATGAATGTGTCGAACTTGATAGATTGCTGAATTGACAAATGTTACGATTTACGTACAATGACGTCCCTTGCGGATATGTAATTATATAACCTATAATTGGTTTGTGGTAACTAAAAAAGAGCTTCGAACTGAAAAAAAAAACACTTAGAATTCTACTTAGTGGAAGATTACTACATAGATTACTGCAATGTAAAATGATGAGAGAGTCGTAATACAATGATAAATAATTCGTAATACAACTACGGTAATTATATTCTGAAAACATTCCTGAATATCGAAAAGATGACTAAATAAACTGACTTCAAATTTTTAACAGTGAAAAAATGATAGTTAAATGAATGATATTAAAATGAGTGATAGTGAACGAATAGTGAAAATTTGTTTTTATTTCGAAGGCTTTAAATGTGTAATTTCTATCTTTCTGCGAAAGGTAGTATTTATTATCATTCTTACTATGTGATGAAAGAATGCTCGTTCTATAGGAAACAACGTTTTAAAAAGTTTAAATACATAATCATACAATATAATTTGTTTCCCATTAAAGTAAATAGTTTGTCTTATAGAGGTTTTTCTCTAAGGAGTTTATTCAAATAAAACAGTTTTTTTTTAAAATATCAACCAAACATTTAAGTATTCACGTTGTTAAAGTTAAGTTTAATTTATTGCATTCTGTTGAATAAAGAAATACTAATCAAAATTATTTGTAACTTAAATTATTAAGAGCTTTTTCAAGAGTTTAAAAGTTTATTGGAACAAATCCTTAATAGATGTAAATTTTTCCTATCGAGATTAAATTTTCAGGTTAACTCTTTCTTTTAAAATATAACATTTCTACAATAATTAATTTACTTAATGTTTCATTAATATAAAGTTTTCTTAAACATTCTATTTTCAATTGAAAATTTCTTTTGTGGTGTTATTTCTAAATTACTCATGCAAACTTGAGCGTGATTTTAATAAGTAGGTTATGTCTCTACGTTTTTTTCCCCTTTGAAATGAATGTTTGCATTTAAAGTATTAAAAGCTATTCAATAAAGGGTTCACAATTCGGCTGATTTTATATAAATATCGAATAATATTTTGAATACTATTTAAAAGAGACTAGGTTAATATGGAATTAATTTTTTAAAATAAGATATTGTCTAATAAAATAGTGCAGTATACAGGAAATTTTAAAAGTTATGGTGAAACATTTTTTTTGTTACTAAGTAGCAAAATCAGCGAAAAAACGTTTTAATATAGGGTTTATGGGGCTAGTTTTGACAGTTTGAATACTGTTATAAATAACTGAATTCTACTAAATTTTGAAGAATTGTTAATTCTGTGTTAAAATTTCATATGCAGATGCATGACAACACACTTGATTGTTAAGTAGCAAAATAAGGAATAAAACTTTTATTGCAGAAATTTTTTATTAATTACCTCTTTAAACTATTTCTATCCATTGATTTTACGAATAGAAGATATTATGCTATTCATAAATATACTTACTGAGTATACTAATAGTCATTTTTTATTCAAATTTCTTTATATAACTAATAATCTTGAATAATTAATTTATTCTCGCTGCCAATAGTGTATATGATACTGCGAAGAACCAAAATTTGTAGCGAAATCGGACATCCACCGGCGAATGTTGACAATCACATAGTCGCTTTGGTGCATGTACGAAATATATACTAGGTCTAGTTAAGTGCCAATGCCCGGTATACATTTGCCCGGTATGCCCTACATCAATGTTTTTTTAAGGCCAAGTGCCACTGCCCAGTGTGCATTTAACTGGTACTTAAAATCCTGATGTTTCTCCCATTCTATCCTGAACAGATATTAAAATATCAAATAACTATAACAATATCAACGAATAAATTAATATCAAATCAGATATAACAAATATTTCGGACATTCACCTAAGAGATTGTGTGATTGTTGACATTCACAGGATTGTTGACAAGTTGACATTCTCTTGATTTCGGTAATTCAAGGTAACATATACACTAGTGATGGCTATTGGGGAATTGCCAAAAAGTAACTTTTTTTGATAGCGATTAACACATCACTTAATATTGTATTAATTTACTGAATTATTTTAATTTAATTTATTTGCAATGTTTCTATCGTTTAGTTTTCAAACTTGATAAATTCTTGTACTGCGCTAAATTTAAAAATACCCAATGCTTCAACTCATTTTAAATTTGTTTATTTTACTTAAGAGATTGATTACTTAGGAGATTTTATTAACTTTATAGCAGTTGCAAAATCTGTACTGTAAATTTATAATTGCTCCTGTCTGTCATTTACTAATTACTTGTCAGACTATATTATACAATAAAAACTGAATTCGACTTTATTAATAAAAATTCTTTCAACTTGATAAATCTTAATAATACAATGAGAAAGCATTTCTGTAATTGTATTTATAACAGGTTTTTTTTACATAATTTGAATATAGTTAACTTATATCTTTTAAAGTAATATTTATAATGCTTTGACAATAAATAAAACCATTATTAAAATTACATAACCAAAACTTTTTAGTAGATAAAATTAGTTCAATTATTATTTTATTTTATTTATTGTAAACGACAACAGATTAAATAATTAATTTAAAAACATATCTACATTAAAACCATCTCACGGAATTTGTGTAAACAAAACAACATAAAATTTAATTTTAAAAAAATGTTCACGCTAAAATAAACGTCCAGCGTTTAATAAAAAATGCTAGGAAGGTTCAAAATCATTTTCCCTTAAATAAACGCTGACTGTCTACTATTGTCCTTTTTATCGAATTAATATTCTTTATCTATTGCGTAATTTTATTTAATTGTTTTAAATCCTCAATAGCGCATGAAAATTTTATTTTTATTTTGCAAATTCTAAATTTGAAACAAAGCTAATTTTTTTCGGTAACTGAATTTTAATTTCGGTGTAAGCATGAAATGCAAAATATCATGAAATTGAAAACTAGACTATTAAAAAAAATCAGGATTACTTCATAAAAGTTTCAAATTTAAATAAGTGATCATTAAAAGAAATCCCAGTCTTATAATCATTACTTTTATTCCTCATTTTTTTTATTTTATCATTTTCAAAGATTTTCTTTATCTATACAATTTTGTTTGGATTTAATGATTCTATTATTAAAAATTTCTTTCTTTTGCTAGATTCCAACGTGTGTGTTTAATTTCAGCCACTCTTTATGTTTCTTACATTTTAAAGAAGTTAATTACTACTCTTGCACGCTAACAAGCATGCAATTAAACTCATTTTAATGAATTCACCAAAGAGTAATAATTGGGATATAGCTTTGAAACTCATCTTTTTTTTCTAAATTCTTTAAGGCTCATAATATTATAACTCTGTTAATGCATAAATAAGTATTTATGCCAAAAGCTATTTCAACATGGCTAATCTATAATTTTAAACACCTAATTGGATACATTAATTTTTAATACATTTAATCAATATAATATATGCAGCTCTCAATAGAAGTTTAATACAAAATAATATCCTAAAACAGCAATTTTTGTCTACTATCTTATTTAATTCGAACTCTAAATATCTTTTAAAGTAATTTCTAAATATTTGACACCATGGTTAAAAATATACGCTTTCGTATAAACCTCATTAGTATTGACTGCTTTTTTTATTATTTATATCCGGGCTTCTAAACCGAAATTTTATCTATTTCTGATACATCATTACGCTGATTTGATGCATCATTATTAGTCAAAAGCAACACGTTCTTTTCTACTAAGTGGTGTTATAAATAGATGAACTGTTCTAGAAATAGAGTACAGCATAATATATTATTAAAGCATCGTGTGATATTGTGAGAAAAAAAAAGTTTTGTATGTTTAAGTATCGTGAACTATTTAATTATGGATATTGTTATGGTGGTTATAGTAAATATGGTTCTTGGGGCATGCTCATGTAATTTGTAGTTTTGGCTAACGATGATGATGATGCTTTGTACCGCTTCATTTCTTATCCGAACTATTTTATTTGAGTCAATATTGTATTTATGTATTTATTCTAAAAACAGAAGGGAAACCTAATCAAGTTTTTTTTAATGTCTGATTTAATGTTTGTACTATAATAAATACTTTTTTTTGAATACTGTAAAGCTACGCTGCATATTTCAGTTGTGCAAAATTGGTTGCGACATTATTGAATGCATTGCATGAACAGGTCGTTATTTTACTGCTTTGTAAAAAATTAAAACTGATGTAATTTTTGTTTATATTTGTTTATTAAAATATATTTTTATTTATTTAAAAAATTAAAAGAAATTATGAAAATGACAGTTCAACTTACTTGTGCCATTGAATAGGATTAGAACCAACAAATTATTATTAAATAGATCCTGTTATGTAAAGTGTAACCGGAAAATAGTATTTTCGAGAATATTAAAACCAATTTTAAAAACATATATATTTGAGGTGTAAGTTTATCTATAATTTAAAATTAAGTGGATAATAATAGGATTCATCGATAACATTAGGATTTGTAAACAAAATAAAAGGATAAGTCGTTTATAACGTTCGGATTGATAAACAAACTAAAAATTTGCTATTGCAACGAACTATAGGGGGCGTTGTTGTATGAGACGAATACCTGCGATTTCTATATGAACAGTCATTCAGTTGCTCCGGAGACGTATTTAATGTAGCGTGTAGCATTGTAACGTTCCTTCTTTATTGTTACTTATTAAATTTAAAATAGAAAAATGTTTGATATTCTTTGGTATGCAAGCAAACACAAAATGGTATCTCTTTTTTTATCGAAGGAACATCCGAAACACATTGGAAAAATATTTGTAAATAAACAGAAAAAAATATGCATCTTCTTATTAGAGTTAAAACCTAATGCCTGCGAAATAATTTTACTAAATTTAATGATATAACATGAAAGGCTTATTCAAACTTTATATTCCATAGTTTTATGCATCATACTTAAAACATTAAAATATGCAAAACGTATACATAAGCCCATAATTTTATATCATTTAATTTCGCAAAAAAGTTTTATGACAACAATTTTTATCAAAAAATTTTAAGTTTCAATAAAAATCATTAATTAGTAACTGAAAGAAACAAAATAAAGAATGCTTATGAAAAAAAAAGATCCAAAAAAATTCCTCAAATTAAAATAAAAGACTTTCATGTTTTTATTTTTTTTTAAATTCTTAATCGGACCCAGAAAACCATTCTATAGAGAATTATCATCAAATTATAAAAAAAAAAAAATATTGCTCTTCACTTGAAAAATTTATTCTCAAATAATATATACATAGATTATCCCTTCATTACTTTAAGATGACATATCACCCAATAAAATTTTATAATTGCAAGATCTCGATATGAATTTCAATATGAAACGTAAATACAGAATAGCTGAATTCTAGTTGAATTTTTATTCCATACTTTTCCGAAACATATTACTTCAAACATTAGAATATGCAAGAAGTATACATAAACACATACTGTTATACCACTTAATTTTTCAAAAAAAGTATTTTTAATGCAATTTTTATCAAAAAATTATAAACTAAAAAACGTAAAATAAGGAATTCTTAGGGTAAAATAAGATTCGAAAAATTCCTCGTAGTGAAATAAAAAACTTTCATATTGTTTCTTTTTTTTATTCTTATAGTTCTTAATCAGATGTAAAAAACAATTCCGTAGAGAACTATCATTAAAATAGAAAATTTTTTATTTACAAGAAAATTTTTTATTATAAAAATCATAACACTTACTTGCTTTATAAATCCGGAGAATACCAAATGAAGTGTTCCTCGTTTAAAAATTTTATTTTAAAATAATATTATACATAGATTATCCCTTCATTAATTTTAGATAACATACCACACAGCAAAATTTTATAATTGTAAGATCTCGATATGAATTTTTTTATGTAGCTTAAAATAAGAATAGCTGAATTCTAGTCGAAATTTTTTTTTCAAAACTAAAACATACTTACCAAGAAAAAGATAAAAATTTATTAATAATCAGCACAAATGATACTATTTCAAGTAATTCGGATGATTCTTTATTATTGTTTTGCGAATTATATAGATACAGAAATATATGGGTGATTCTCACGAAACATGACAATTCGGACCAAAAAATTTCTTAAAAATTAAAGTCTCTAAAATAATCTAAAATTTTTCTTGTATACCTGTTTAGCTACACTTATTAATGTCTTATAGACAGCAGTGTAGTTTATTGACATTTGCTCGAGAAAAAAAATAAAATAGAAATTCACCCAATCTTGAATGCCAGGAAAATAACATATTACCTTAGAAGTTTAAAAAACAGTCATTTTAAGTTAATAGTAAGTAACTCAACTTAAGCCTTTATGTTAGATGGACCATAAATAGCTTAAATTAATTCTTTTTATCCACTGTAGAAAGAAACAAAAAAATGTTTGTTGCTGATATGTGCAGAATAAAATTGTGTATAATAATCAATCATTAAATAAATAAATAACTTTGATTTCATCCAAGCATGTTACAATCATACCTAAACTTGGTATTAGGTTAATATTTGCTTTCCCCCTTTACAGTATTAGCAGTTAAAAAGAATTTCTGGTAACACTTCAATGTCTTGGCATTCATAAGCCAAGAAAATGACAGCCAGGATAATGGCAAATTCGCCATTTTATAGCATATAACTTTACTTTAATTTAATATTTTGACCGAGGACGGTTACATTCTGCAGAAAACAACAGGATTTCTTAAAATAACTCAGATAAATCTATGTAGTTTTTGCTATTAATGATTTCAAGAAGCCGGGAAAATGACAGCATAAAAACCTACTCACCTTGAAAAATTTTTTGAAATAGATTTTGAGCCAGAAAATTGGTTCTTTATTCATGCAACAAGACATGTTCAGATAGGAGGGTATCTAATCAATCTATTAACATAAGATATTGATTCCTGGCGCTATCTATTTTGGTTATAAATCACTAAATAAAAGTAGCCAGGAAAATGACAGATTTTCATGGGACAAACAAATTATTGACAGAAAAAATTATTTTAAACGAAGTTTTAGTAAACAATACCCTCTGCGTATATTCTAGAAATGCTTACATAGGATAAGATAAAAAAAATTAGATTTTGAAAAATGTATGGGAAGTTTTGAAGCTAGTTATTATTGGAAATATTGTTTGGGACATGCCAGGAAAATGACATTTTGATATTCAATTAAATTTTTTAAGTATACAAAACAGTCAATGCTAGTGCAAAGTCATTTTAAAATGCTAACAGCAATGCTATTTATTAATTTTTTTTAAAAAAATGTTCTTTTAGCATTATAGTATTAAATCTTGGAGCAAGGGACAGTGAATGTCATGTTTCGTGAGAATCACCCATATACTATTCTGTAAAGAAGAAAAATATTCTATAACTATTGCAGTTCTGCATGTTCTGATGTTTACCTTAATACACGCATTTGTAACAGTATGCTCTCCCGAAATCGGAAGTTATCAGTTGCAAGTTTGTTGATAATAGAAGTTAAAAATTATTGAGAAATTTTTCTTCAAATGTTTGGCGTGTTCTGTCTCTGACAGATTTACAAAATTTCTGGAGAGTTTTTTCACGTTCTTCTACTTTTTCTTTAGGGAAATTGTGCTTCCTATTTGCTGCTAAGAAAATGGCGTATGACTCTGCCAATGATTCTGATAGAACTAAATGAAAACTTAATAAGTAAAAACCTGAAATAACTTATCCGCTAGAGGACGTTCTCGAGCGTTGCGATCGCGAATTGAATTGATTCAAAAAATATAGATGCAAATTTTCTTGATTTACAGCGCATTAAGCTTTGAAAAATCATTTGGGTATTTAAAAAAAATTATTTTAAAAACAGAGAAACTTGGGTAGTGATCACTGAGAAACACGTGAACAAGATTCGAAGTGACATAGATTGGAAACTGATGGACAGTTTTTCTGACTAAAACGGAAAACATACAGTAAAAAATTCTGATTGAAATCAATTTACAAAGTACTTCGGGCGCATCAACCAAAAAATCCATTTTTACTGTAAAATATTATACTATATTTTTCGCAGAAATTTTTAAATTCATTAATTGATTTCACTGTAATTATAACTGTATAGCAGATTTTAAGTACCGTAACATGTTCTGATTGAAATGAATTTTACGGTAAAAGTACCGGCAACAGGAGTGTCTGTAATTTTTACCGTAATTTAATCTGAAATTTGTTGCAGTGCCCTTGTTGGGTAGAGTGGATATTGTTTACTTTCAACAACAAATTCTACTTAGTTGTACAAAAACTATTCAAAATATTATTTAATAATGAAATATGTTACTAACTTTACTAAAATTGTATAAATTCCCACTTATGTCAATGTTACATTGAAAAATTTGAAGAATGGAAGAGAAATGCATTTTTTTGTTGATTTAAAAAAGAATTAAACAGAATTTCGTTTTAGAAAGGCAAAAATATAGTCTTAACCTTACTTAAGAAGAGAAACCTGCTTACACTAAGAAATATAATTATTCCAAATTGCAGCTTACAGGCGGCGTACTTTGGAAAGCTTGACATCCGAATAAATTGGCAATTACGTTGGAATTGTGTGTCCTGGAGGAGCAATTACAGACCTCGAAACGTTTCTAAAAATATTTATTTGCATAAAATCTGTTTACATTAAACCCTGGAAAAGTAATATGTTTTGAACAAAAGTTTTTGAAATTTTAGCCGATGCTATTTCAAGCATACGTAAATTTTTTTTGATAAATTTTTTTTGTGAAAATGAAACTTATTTCAAACTATTTGTTTTTTCTTTAAGACTTCTTATTTATTTAAAAGGAAGAAAAAGGAAAGCAAATTCATTGCAAAGAAGTTGAAATTTGGGAACCTTTAAAAGAAGATTGCCCTGATTTTTAGAAATTCAAAACGAAAAAAATAAAAAAAATAATTAAAGAAATAAATCTCTTATTTCTATATGAAAATAATCGAATCGTAAATCATTTACGCCTAAATACTCAAATTTCACGAAATTTGCCTGGTAAATGCCACCAGCAAAAATTTGGTCAAAATTAAAGAAATATTTCGTCATTTTATTCCTTCAAAAAAAAAGGAAGGAAAACCCCTTGTAGCGTCTAATGTCTCTTACTAATATCTTTCTAATGATCCCTTAATCACGACCATCATATTGGCGGATCAATGTCATCGAACCAACACAAGAAGAACTCATAAAACAGAGAGATAAATTACACCCATGCCTAAAGCGGGATTCAAACCCGTTATCTTAGTGGCTCGAGATAAACTCCCTGACGCTTTACACACCGGCAATGCACTACAATTAGGTTTCGATTTGAGGAAACATTTTCAAGAGTTAACGTTTCGTCAAAAATCACGTGACTTTGTGATGAAATTCGAGTGATTCCTGGTACATTTGAGGTCATCCCCTGGAGCCATTAAGATTGAGTCTTACAACGTGAAGATCGGATCATTAGATCAAAAGTTATTTACCTTGGTCCATTGTTTTTTTTTGATTCTGCACATTACATTTTTAACATATCAGGTTGTACATTTTTCATATCAGTTTATAAATTGTATTGTAGAGCTTTTAAATGTAAAGTGAAATACATTATTTTGTTTCCTAGCCTTAGAGCAGTTTTGAGAATGAAGCGTCTCATTACACTGATAAAATATATGCGTTCTTTTTCAGTTTGCGAAATTAAAATTCATGAATTCTATTATTTAAAAGTTTAAAATGTAAAGACACAAAAGCATAGAGCCCCACTCGGTCAAAAAAAGGCATATATGTATAGGAAGTACGTTCTTGTTTCTGATTCTGGTAACTTAACCGTTGTTACTAATTAGTTAATATAATTAAGGTTAGGTCTCAAATCATAAATTTGACTTTTAATACTTGATCATCAGATTAAAAACTATCGCATTGTTTTGTTTTCAGTACGTATTACAATCTGTAGATCTTTAAAATAAAAGTCCTTAAGATTTAAGAACATAATTTTTTCTTACCTTAAGACTTAAAGAAATTTAAGACTTTTACTGAAGTAAGAATTGATTTTGCTTCTCTAGAGTGTTTCTAACAGCAATATTTCAGTTTTTTACCATATTTCGTGTTGTTTTGTAACCGGCATTGAGCTGCTTTTAAAGTTATGAATGTTCAAATCCAAAGGGAGAACCCAACACAGAAGACAATAGAACTCAAGCTTTGGGATAAACTACCCTTCGTAGATGACTTCTCGATGGAACTAACACGCATTTGCGATACATGAAGAAAACCACAAAACCCCCACAGTTAACCAAACGGCACGGAGACTCTAACCCATGATTCTTTACCTCTGAGAATATTTTGTGTCGACATTTTGGTTGGTGTGAGCTAGGGGTAGAGCTAGAAACGCCCAATCCTCGCTGGAATTCAGACGTGAGTCACCTCATTAGGAGTTGCTTAACACTTGAGCCTTTATCGTTATTCAAAACATTTCGTCAAAACAGTTGCAATGCCTTAAAGCATAGTTAAATATGCACCATGGACATTATTATTTCTTAATTACTTATATTCATTGATTAGCTAAATCGCAGATTTACCCATTTACTAATTAATTGTTTTATATTTTCATTCCCTCGTTCTCTCCTCCATTATTTGGCTATATTCAGAATCATTCATAACGTCAATTGCAACAATTGCAATGAAATATTCAGAAAAAATAATAAATGCAGGCAGTAGCCTCTTTATTCAGATATATAAGTATATATATATAAGTATATATATACAGTGGTGGCCAAAAGTGTGGACACTTTTTGAAAGTTTCATGTTCTTCAAATTAGTGTGCTTGCAGAATATATTAATTTTCACTTAAATACAAACGTTTATATATCAAATTGAAGGTAATTCAATGTAGAATTTAATAATAAATACAGTATTACAATATCTGTATTACAAAAAAAGTTATGCAATTAATAGTAAGATCTATCTTAGATTTGCATTTTTTTAAAGTGATACTTACACAATCAATTCTTAGTAGGATAACCCTTAATTTTTAAGACAGCTTCACAGCGTCTTTTCATCGAGTGAACGAGTGTTTGGAGTTCATCTTTCGTAATCACATGGTGCCAAGAATCAATTATAGCTTCACTTAGTTGTCTTTTATTGGATGGACGTTTTTTTCTTCATAAAGATTCAATTTACTTAGCAATCCCATCACCATAAAATCGATAGCAGTCATAAACATCGAAGTTGATCTTTTTTGAAGTTTTTCAGCGGTAAATGTAAGTTTAAACACGATATGCAATATCAGTTATTAGTTTCAATGCACCTCTAATTTGTTTTAATATTTCACCCATGCAAAATCTGGTACTTAAATTTAATATTTATAAATGTGTTTGCAAAACAGTCATTCATTTTATTTCTATATAGCACTGTGATTGTAAGAAATTCTTAAAATTAAATTTTTAACAAGTTGTCCAAAGCTCAAAAATTTCAAATTTTTTTTTCTCACTGCACCATTTCTTGAGAAATACATGTGGTATCTGTTGAATAAATGTATCAGACATAAATAATGGTAACGGGAATCATGTGTAGAGATGATTCAACGCTATTAGTGAAACATCCAATTTGAAATTTAGGATGAACTTACTAATAAAGTGAGTAAGGGAGATGACAGCTTCTTAAAGAGGTTATTTTGGTTTAGAGAAGAACACAAAATTACGTTACGTATGTTAAATTTTACAATAACATACGTTAGTTTACTCGAATGAATGTTTATAGATAAGCAAGAGTTTGTTACTTTGTTTTTATAATGTAACGAAATATTAAATATTTTTAATTTAAGAAAAAGTGGTTGTTGAATCTAAAAAAGATCTAGTTATTTCGATGACTATACTATCACTTAGACTTTTTGGTGGTTTACTGCGATACCTGTATTTATGTAAGAGTGCAGGGCCGTCAATTTTCCGAAAAGTTCTGGATAATATAAAAT
>NC_092208.1:38236089-38246319 GCF_043381705.1 Parasteatoda tepidariorum
TATATATATATATATATATATATATATATACTTCCAATGGCAGGGAATACAAACATAACACAGAGGAGCAATAAAAATCGAAAATAACAAAAGACCGAAGTCATCTTCCCAAAAGCTCTCTCGCACGCCGATATCTTGCTGTCTCCGAGTCAAGTCCGTGGAGCCTCCTACAGCAATGGAGGTGCCCTCTATTCATTGGTGCTCAAGAACCACACAGTTGACACTGAGGGTGGTTATAAATACCTATACGATGCAGGTGTTCTCCTATCGTATAGGTATTTATAACAGACAATCATGACCTGTTAGGAGTCTAAAGGTGGCTATTGCATCTCGGCGAGGCTTATCTGTTACTGCCTTAATATCTGCCTCACTCCAGTTCTTATTCCTTATGCTTTCTCGTAGGTTAGCAAAGGCATTCATTTTCATTATGTTACTAATATGTAGTTTCATGGAATGGTATGACAATCCAGAGCAACTTGGTTGAAGAATTTGTGTTCCCTTGCGAGCAAGAAAGTCAGCTTGCTCGTTACCATAGATGTTACAATGGCTGGGAATCCACTGGATGACTACTCTTTTGTTTTTAGTGAATATCATATACTTATAAATCTATAAAAATAAAAAAAAACACTCAATTAAATAAACTTAAATCTAGGAAAATATAAACATATTTTACGAAAAACGCTTTTAAATATCTCAAACATTTACTTAAAATAATCGTACATAGTTATTTTGCTTCTTAGTTTTAATTTCCAGATTCCTTTCTTAAAAAAATACATATAACTAATTGCATGCAAATGTTTCGAATTAAATGAAATGCTTTAATGCAGTAAATGTAATTAAATTTTCTCAGCACTGCTGAAACCAAGTAGTAAAATTTTTTAAAACCTCCAAATCTTGACAACGATAATATATGTTCCTAGAACTCCTTCTTTTCCTTAACGACTTTAATATTGCCAGAGTAACTTTGTTTTCTCTGGAACTTTACGATTTAAATCCAATAACAAGTCATGAAACTTTTCCGTTCTTGGAAACGAAGCCACAATTTTATTCTCGTTACTAAAACCCATAAGGCAAACATGATTGCAAGTAATTTACGTGTTTTTATAATCACACCACCAGAGGAAAGTATTCCGTTTTAGTTTGTTCAATTTTAATAAAACTTTGGTTTGATGTTGGAATTTCATTTTAATGAGTACATTTTTATGAAATAGGTTAGTATTCTTAATCATCTTTTTTAGCAAATGCTGCAGGAAGTGATTTTTAAGTTTTGTTTCCTCAATCATCCAATACTACCGATTTTTTTTTAATATCAGCATCTTTAATTTCCAAGAGAATTTAACGCTTTAAGAAATACATTACTTTTTCCTTGCAATATTTTGTTTTGTTTTTTAATCCACTACTTTTTAATAAATAATTGCAGTTGAATGTAGTTAAATTGTGACTGTAAAATATGTTATTCATTATTAAAATGTGCATTTTTTGTACATAATTCTCAGAAATCTCATTAAAATTGATTTACTAAACCATTATGGTTTGGTAACTTTGGTTTGATAACGGGATTTAATTTTAATGAGTACATTATTAAGAAATAATTTAGCGTTCTTACTGATCTTCAGACGAAGCTGCGGCCTTGCATATTTTAAAAGTATATTCTTACATTTGTTTTCTGAATCTTCTAAAGCAGCTTTTCTCAACTTTTTCCTGCTACGGAACCCTAAATGAACAACTTTCCTTTGGCGGAACCCCCGATTTAATAAAGTTCATAAGCAATTTTACTCATATTAATCAAAGAAACACTTCTAATCATTTTGAAGATATTTAATGTAGGGAATTAAATTATTTTTTCGTTGTTATATCAATAATTGCCTCTTAAAATTAGGTGTTATGCCAGACAGTTGAATTCGTAGGTGTGGAATGGCATCTAACTTAGTTCTGAGAGGAAAATGAAAAAGTTGAATGATTAAAAACCTCATTCGCTACAAAAATATACAAATTGAAAATAACAGTCGACATATCTGAAGCTCTCATGTGGGAGCAATGTTGGCCCATCCAAGGGCGCCGGCAGAATAATATAAAAGGGGGTGCAACCCTCTAACAAACTACCTTCCCCTCCCCCCGAAAAAAAATTTAAATATTCTGCTATTACATTTTGTTTTGTTATTACATATACTTTCATCTGTTCATTTTTTCAAGATACATTTCTTCATTGTTAGCAAGATATTTAAAAAAAAGTACGAATTTCTTGTACTTGCAAATTTTGCCCAGAGGCGATGGCGCTGGCATAGCTACTGACTTTGAAACACAAATAACTACAAACAGTAGTTTCGTATACTAACGTGTTTGTGCACGCTTAACATTGGTATTTATTGTGTTGATGAAGTTTTACAGTTGCGAGAAGTCAGTTTGTGTTATACAACTTTGTTAAACTGAATAACTAATAGAAAATATAATAATATTTACATTTTATTAAATGAAATTTAAAAATATAGCTTAGATATCTGCCAAGTTTGTGAATGCTCAGTGTGCATAAGAAAAGAATCAAAGATGACTCAGAATTCATTGAAAAAGTTATAAACAGATTTGGACATCAAACAAGACGATTACAATTCTTGTTTGATTAAACAATTTTTTAATTGTTATGTATCAATAATTACTTAATTATTTGTTTTTCCATAAAAATATGCTTAATAAAAAAAATTTATAACAAAATTTTTCTGTATCTCTTTAATTGCTTTAAAAAAAGCCAGGGGGTGCAAGTGCACCCCCTTGCACCCCGCTGCCGGCGCCCTTGGGCCCATCTGATATGGTGCCCCTGAAATAGTGACCCAGAAATCTGTCCTGTAAATGCGGGTGGGTATTGTAAAAAAAGACTATCCATTATTTGCTGACTGGCCTGTGAAGGGACCAGGGATCAGGTCTTGCATCAGAAAGGTTCTGTGTTCAATTCCCGGGGAAGGCATGGATGTTCCTTCATTCTTTGTACTATCATTCCTTAACCCCTAATCTTAAAAAAATCTTCCATAACCGTAACCTTTCCATAAACCCTAAATCTTAAAAAAATCTTCAGATTGTATTCTTAAGATTTTCTTCAGATTATATTCTTAAGAATATCTTAAGTTATTTGGCCCACATAAACCTAAATCTTAAGAAAACCTTAAGATTATATTCTGAAGATTTTCTTAAGATTATATTCTGAAGATTTTCTTAAAATTATATTCTGAAGATTTTCGTAAGATTATATTCTGAAGATTTTCTTAAGATTATATTCTTAAGAAAACCTTAAGTTATTTGGCCCATATAAATCTGAATCTTAAGATTATATTCTGAAGATTTTCTTAAAATTATTTTTTTAGACAATATTCTAAAGAAAATCTTAAGAACAAGTGGGCCAAATAACTTAAGATTTTCTTAAGATTTTTTTTAAAGAAATTCTTGAGATTTTTTTAGGGGGGGTGGGAGCAACGTTGGCTCACCTAATATGGTGCCCTGGAAAAGTGGCAAGATTTGTTAGCGTAGATCATTCCCCAAGCGGGCATTGGGAGAAAAAATGTTTGAAGCACTCAAAAATCGGCTCCCATATTTAAAATTTGCCAGACGTCATTAAAAAGAAGCAAAAGTGATTAGCTACTTTATCACTTTCGTTTCTTCGCCTTCACTTCCGGCAAGTCTTGAAAATGGGCACCTATTTTCGGGCGCTTCAAACATGTTAAATGATATTTCCAGCTAGCATATTTTTGAAGCGAATGAAGTTTTTAATCAATTAATATCTTACCGCTTCAGTTTTTTGGGATTATTTATTTATTAAGCTGAATTACGGTTTTCGTTTAATGAAAACGAAAGAGAATAGTAATCTGAGAAGCGCATTTCTTTTTGAAATTTGTTATTTTAATTGACTTAAAATGTTTGATAAGATTAACTAGTGGAATTATTGTATTAGTGCAAGTTATAAAACAATCCTGCAAAACATTATCATATGCCACGTTGTAGTAGATTTGCGAGATTAAAGCATTTTTATTTCAGATTTCCGGTCATTCAAAACCTGCTAAAAAACGTAACTCTGGTCAATAAAACCCAAAACATACGGTATTTAAACCACTCGTTTTATAATTATTCCGTTCATATGGTAATCGTTTACCGGAAATTCTTGTTTTCAAAATTATAGCTCTTATTACCACACATTTTGCAAAGATATGAAACTAAAAAACAATTTAACCGAAAAAACGGTTTTTATGCCATGCTGTAAGGTATCATAATTAAATGAGAAGTTTTTACCACATTTACTAGATTTTAACATATCATAAAATAATATTTTATTGTTAATTTATTTAAAATCATTATAAAAGCACATCGGTAAAAATTACCCAACCTTTTGGTGTTCCCTTAAAGCCAGAAATACGGTACTTTTTACCATATTCAGATAGTTAAACCATACTTTCTCTGAGTGAATAAGCCTTGTTTTCAATGAATGTTACTAAACAAAATATTGACAGTTTTTTTTCTAGAAATATGTATACTCTTTTAATTAATTTAATGCGAGATTTGTTTTAAATTTTTAATTTCAATGTTTCAGATATTAGTGCTTAGAGTGCTACGAGGATTTTGAAAACTACACCAAAAGTATATAACAAATCGTATTGAAGTATTGTACATAACAATCATATTGTATCGTATTGAATCGTATATATATATATATATATATAATACGAAACTCCTCATTTTCAAAAATAAAGAGAAAATTTTCATTCCTTATCTGAACTTATTTTTAGATGCTAATCTTGCAGAAAAAACAAATACCTGCAGTACCGCTATCATTAAATTTAATTAATACAGAAACCATTATTACAGATCATTTTGCCAAACCAATTTTTATCTCATTGTAAGCATAAAACTAATTGTTCATTTCTTTTAAGTAAATTATGAATAAAAATAATAATGCATAATTAAATTAATCTGTAAGCAAATTTTTTCATTGTATTATTTTAAAGAGATGTCTTACCGGATTGGATGGTTTGAATCAATCGCTCTCTTCTTGAATGCTTATTCATTCGGATTGAATGTGCTTTTACGGGGAAATAATTCTTTCAAGATATATGTAAGAAAAGATAATAAATAAATAAATCATAAGCTGCTTTAAATGAAAACAAAATAAAATTCATTGAGTTTTTAAAAAGATAATTGGAAAACTATTTGCAATATACTATTAGCAAATTCCGTTTAAATGAGTTTCTGGAATTCTGAGAAATGTATTTATTTACTTCCTAAAGCATCAAAGTTTTATTATTGTTTAATAATTATTATTGAAAGCTTGCGTTTATTCTTTGAAACGTATTTCAGCAATTGGAATAAAATAATTTTGATTATTTAAATTATTTTATTTTGCGACAGATATTTGAGGTATGAAAGGAACATTTACACTGAGGATTTTTTTGAAATTCTTTTTTCTTTCCGTTGCAGGAGATTTTCTTTAACAGATCTTTTTGCATTCCTGATTTTAACTTTGCAATCGGGTTTTCTCCCCAAGGTAGATTTTTTAAAAAGACATTTTTAGTCTTTTTCAACTAAATGTACAAGAACGTTATATAAAACCAGAAATTTTGTGACAAATTTCAAGGAGAGATAGGGCACATCATCTTGATAAAAATTGCCGAGCAATCCCTTCTAAGAATTGTCGTCATTTGCAGGCGTAGATGTCGTCAAATGCCATCACCCAGAACAAAACCGCAAAAAGAGCTTCCCCGTTATGAACTCTTTCTTAAGGCCAGTTTATACAATCCAAGACTGATTGAAGTTAATGGAAACTTGTTCTGCTAGGAACTTGGATTATGGGAAAGAACATGCAAGTTTTTGGCCCTAGACCTAGAGAATGATAGAAGAGTATTTTACTTTCCATCCTAGTTTTTCCTCTCTTAATCAATCAGATTCTAATATATTGTGACGTCAGCAAGCAGACATTTGATTACGTCATTTTGTTGTCCGTTTTTGTATATTTTAATCCAAATAAATGTATTCGTTAGGGTCTATTTGTGTTATTCTGATTTTGTTTGAATCTAGTTTGTAATTTTGAATTCATAGATATATTGTTGAATTTTATATTGTTGAACAAAAACAATGCGCAGGTTTTTCATCTGACCAATCAGTGACATCCAAAAACATAGATAGTGAGGCCGAATTATCCAATTTCCTGGAGAAAGGAATTCCTTTAAAGTTCTCGAATTCAAGAACTTAGACCGCATAAACAGGGCTTTAGTGTAGCAGGGCATTAGAAACAGGGCTTCTGAACAGCAAGCGCCCCTAGCATCGTACGAAGACATTTTCGGGCATAAGTATCGGTGAAATTATAATCCTAGTGTTATGCGCTAATTCCGCAAGTATATATATGGGGGGTGGNTATATATGTATATATATATATTCTTCATAGTATGTACGTATGTATGTATGTGTGTGTGTGTGATAAGCACTTTCGATTATTTTCCTTAATTTTCTCCGGAATATTCTGCATATTTTAAATAATATTTAGATGAAAGGAGTTCAGAGTATTAAAAAAAAAATAAAGTTTCAATTTCCCTTTTCTCTACAAGTAGAGAAAAAAGCACGAAAATTCTTTCGCAATTTTTTCGCATTCTGTCTTTTACCTTTTTCGATCACGAGTTGAAAAAAAAATCTACTCGTTCTTAACCAATAGAGAAGAAGAGGGGAAAAAAGATACCTTTCTTCAAAATAACCGAAATGTTTCAATATTTTTTCACTTTGACGATACTTTTTTTTGTTATTTTTTTATTTTATTTTTCTTTTAAAGAAAGATTTACTTTCACTTCTCTTTATTTTGTTCCCGCATTTCCGCCAGTTAACTCTTTTTTTAGCTTTAAAATGTCGGAGAAATTAGACTGACCAGACAAAATGAGTGTTTTAGATTTTTCTGGTTTTTGCTGCGAAGTATATGAAGTTTTTCCAAATTAGACGTGCTTTTTTTCCATAATGTTTTTCTTTTATTGTTGATTGATAATTTGGGCATTTACCATGTAATTGTAAAAAGAAAGAAATCACGAAACAATATTTCACATTTTCTATTGTATCCCATAATGTATTTTTATAATAATTACTTTGAAAATGACACATTTTTAATAGCAATTAATTCAAGTAAATAATAAATTTGTAGGTGTTCCAACAAATCTTTACGATTTGAAAAATTAATGAGAATAGATAGAAATGCATAGTTTGGCGATCTTTTTGAATGCCAGAAAGTCAGTTTTTGCCAAAATTTAAACTTGGTTACGCAGTTAATCAATATACACCGAAGAGCCCTTACATTATGACCACCCTCCATCTATTACAATGGGCTCGCTCAGGTTTTCATGGTTTCTCGCTCCGGAGAAATGTTTTTATGGGGCACATTAGGACATATAATCCTCATAGATTAATCTCTGACGTCTGCAAGCTACTTGAACATAGTTGCAGACCAGGTTCACCCGTTCATGGCAACAGTTTTTTCTGCGGGGGAGGGTGTTTACCAACAGGATAATCTACCATATCATAAGAGTCGAATCGACATGGATTGGTTCGAGGAACATGTGACTTTCAAGTTATGTCTTGGCCCCCAAATTCACCTGACCTTATTCCAATAAAGCATTTGTGGTCCTACTTGGAAAACCAAATTCGTGCTGCCACGCTACCCCCTCGCAATGTGAGGGAATTGCAGGACCAGTTGGTGAGCGCTTGGTACCAGATACCTCAGACTACCTATCAGCACCATGTGGTATCAATGCGATGGCTGGTGCTAGCAGTTTTGAGGGCTAAAGGTGGTTATTAGCAAGGTGGTCTTAATGTAATGGCTTTTTGGTGTATTAAACGGTTGTTAAAGAACCTCATCTCTGACCAGCATTACTGAAAAATAAAGAATTTCAGTTGAAATTTCAGGCATTTGAAAATTTTGTGTGCAAACTGCGCCAAGTGTTTGCTTCAAATGACGGTTATTTAAAAATGTTTTTTTTTTTAATTGTTCCAATCAGAAGAGAAATTTCATATCCAACTTAAATTTTTTTGAACAGTTTATGTTCTGAGCTTCTAAGCAAAATGTTCTGAGTTTCTAAGCAAAAATAAAGTGGAAAACATTTTGATGAGTAGTCTCCACCACTTTTTTTGTTGGGCACATTTCAACGGAAAATAAATATAAATAAACCTTTAATATATCTTTCTTTGTCTGAAACACTCAAAATGGGATATACAATAATCTAATAAGGACGGACATTTCATGAATTTTTTTGAATATTTAGAATCACGTGTCACATTTGAAACTATATTCGTTCGATAATATGTGTGCCAAAATTTCCGAAAATACCCTATTTGATCTTAAAGTAACTGTATACAATCCTTAAAAAAATCTTTCAATTCAAATTAGCATTAACATTGAGTTATTAAGTATTCTAATAATAGTTTGTTCCATTATGTTCAAGTATATTTATAATACAGAAGAAATATTTTACGTTACTTACTTACATCTACTTAACACGGTATTTTAAAATTATTTAATTTTTTTAGTTTTTCTTTTCTTATCTTTATTATTCGTTTCTTAAACCCTAATTTAGCTTGGGACAGAGACGAAAAAATCTAATCCTCCCCAAAGGTTAAAAGTTCATCCTGAGAAAGTGAAAATATTCGCCCAATCGAAATGATTAAGGGAGGAATTTGGATTCACTTTGCCGTCTTTAAGTCTTTTTTAAAAATAAAATTACGAAATACCCTTTGATTGGAAAGTTTCCCAGAATCTTGAAGAAGAAATAGAAGGAAAGGGTCTACTCTTGGCCTCCTCCTTTAAGGTGCTAAATTAATAATCGAACTTTATGAAATAAATATTTCAATTTAATTAGTTACTATAAGTAGATTCTATCATAACATCGGAGTTTTTGATATACTATTCTAGCATGCGTTGATAAATGTGTTTGTGTGTTTATTCTAATTATTTTATTTTGTAAAGAGGGGAATAATTAGCTCAATCTAAAAAAATCAGCTCATGAAATAAAAATAAATTCTAAATAAAATTAATGTATTAACGTGAAAGTACAAAGAATCACAACGCCATCTGTTGTATAAAATATAGTCCATAATTTGCAAAAGTCTATGTTGAAACTGACACACTTGTGAAAAATACAGAACATAGCCTATTTATGCAAGCATGCTTAACACTTTTGCGTTTCTTATGTCAAACTCAGTCTGACATTATAAATTTGTCTTTGCGTACATATTTCGGGATGTGTCCAACATAAGATAGCGTTAAAAATTTGTTGTTTCTGTTAAAGTATACCGATTTAAGCCTAGGGAAGGAACACCGATATACACAAAATTATTGACTTTATTGTCGACCGTGTGTGTTTTCAACGATAGGGGGCAGTGTATGCAAAGGCTGTTTCCTCTTTCGGAAGATTCGCTTGTCTTGATAATTATTTTTTGTTCTGTTTACATCATCTTTCAACTTATTTATTAATCTAATTATTTGCTTCCGATGGCGAAATTCATTTGAGAATCACGGCAGTTGTTCTGCTTTTGGATGCCCTATGTTTCGAAGCACCAATTAGTTATCTCAAATTTAATGAAAATTACATGAAATAAAGTTATATGAAAATTTAAATATCCTAGAGACTTGTTCATGCCGAGTTCAATGGAGTAAGACTCATGTAAGAGAAAAAGACTAAAAAAAAAAGAAAAGAAAAAGAAGGAGTGATGTGCTGCTATGAAGCCAGAGAAGGACAGCAATAATTCTATATTTTAATGTTTATGCTTATTTTTTAAAGATATATGGTGAACTTAAATTAAACCTCATCAGCTCTGAATCAGTAGGGGAGAGTGGGGTCAATTGTAGCAGGGTACGATTGTAACACAGCAAAAATTTCGAGTGTCGGGTTCTAGATTTGGTTCCTAGGTGGCGCACAAGGTGTATTTAATAAATCTGCATGTACACTCCTGCTGGCAACCATTTTTATGTACTTTTGAAAGAGTTACATCACAAAAGATATTTTCACGCTACGTAAGTACTTTTTTTGGTATTAGAATATTATATTGTAACAAAGTAATTTTGTTTAAACAAATAAAAAATATTCACCGAATATGTAATTGGACACCTTAATTAACATTTCAACATAAAAAATTTAGTTTTGTTAATTAACTAGCATTGTTATAACAAATGAAGCTGAAATGGCGTCTTGGGGACGATTGTAAACAATAAGTAAAGGGACGATT
>NC_092208.1:38247915-38260190 GCF_043381705.1 Parasteatoda tepidariorum
GCTATAAACCCTGAAGATATATATATGTCCGGTGTATATGGAGAAGATGAATCGACAGAATGCCAGTGCCCAAACTGGTTTGAGATATTTCGATCCTGCAATTTCGATGTTGAAGATGAACCATGTTCTGGATGGTTTCTAATGAAGACACAACATTAACAAACTAAAAGGTATTAGCTGATGCAAACCTGTAAATATCAAATTTGTGAGATAGCTGAGGGATTAATTCGACAGTTAATAATAATTTGAAACGCTCAAGTTTAATCTTAAAGCTTGATATATGGGTTCCTCATATTCTTACGGAAAGAAAGTTGTGCCGTAGCGTTAACGTCTATGATTTGCTTCTCAAGCATCAAAAAAATTATATATTTTTCAATCGAATCATATCTGGTGACGAGAGAAATAGGCGACATATAGGCATGTTCTTAAGGAAAAAAAATCGTGGTGACGAGAAATGGGCTTTCTTCAAAAATGCTCTGTTCTCTAGAAAATTTTTCAGGCTTGAAATGAAGAGGTCAAAATCACTAGGATCAGTTTTTACCCTGCAAAGAATAAAATATTTATGAACGTGGAATGCTGCTGCTGCCAGAAAGATGTCAAAAGATGTTGGACCTAAGGAAGCTATGTATAATTTAATAAAATATTTGATTACTATAAGAAATTGGGTTTTGTTTGATAAGATAATCGAAATTACTTTCTGGACAACCCAATAGTAAAGTAATGAAAGAATAGAAAACTTGGTACTTAAATTAAATCCTTCCCGCAACAGTTTGCAGAAGGTTAAGTTTTTTCAATTTCGAGATCAACCACGCAAATATTTGCAACGCATCTGCTGCACTTGATTATCAGACCAGTTTGCATCTATTTGTCAGAGGCAGAAACAAAAATGAAATAAAATGAAAAATGTAGGGAGCATCACTTTTGAAGCACGCTGGAAGTTTAGATAGAAATAGATTACAAAACTGTGGCTCTCCATGTTTTTCGTCTGAGATCTCCTGGAATAAATGTATTTTGCCATTTTTATCATATTTGATGTCTAGGTAGCTTTTAATTTTTTGTTTTCCCTTTTTTAGCTAGGTGTATTTTAATTTGTTTTTGTCAGAAAATGGTTAACATGTTTTCCATTAATAAACAAGACTTAAAATCTTGGCAAAATTATTCAGAAAACAGATCCTTATTTAAAGAGCTCCAGTGGAAATGGGAGCACTCTAGATAGTCGGAAAGTGTTCAAAATAAGTAAGAGTATAAGATAGATAAGGTGGTAACTTGAGGTAATAACTAAACTAAGTGAGCGAATTTTTCTTTCAATTCTTCAATTCTCTTCCATCAAATCAATTTTCTTTCATATTCTTCAATAATTTGATTTATCTACAATATTCTATACATTCTTGTCTTTTACTTCGTATACAAGGTGCCCTTTACATTATTTATCATACTACTAATTAAAAAAATATTACAAACCTTTTATAAAAAGATTCATTATTAAAAATATGATGACGTTATTATATTTTGTGTATGTTATTATATAAATTAATTTTCATGAAGACATGCAATATAGTAATAAAATACCTCGACATTGTAATAAAAATGGCAAGGTATATGTATGCTTTGTAAATGTCATAGATTCGATAATTTAACGGCTTTAAAACATTAATCTTATTAATGTTAATAAAATTAATAAATTTAATAAATGAACTATAAAGTTTCTAAATTGATCTTACTTAAGCAAATCCGTAAAAAGTGAAGTTTTCACCAGCAAAACAAAATGATAATAGAAAAGTAACGAAGTGTTGTAAACTCATTTAGAAGGCATGTTTAGGTAAAGACATGTTTAGGTAAAGGCATGCTGTTTCAATTTTCCCCCCCCCCAATTTTTTATCAAATTTATGCAATATTGAAAAATTGTCGCTGAAGAACAAGTTTTTTTGCTGCCTCATGCAAATATTTGATATTGCTTAATTCAGGTATGGTGATCTATATTATATAATTAGTTTTGCTTTTAAAGCTACAGATATTTTTTGTCAAAATGTACAAAT
This sequence comes from Parasteatoda tepidariorum, assembly GCF_043381705.1. NCBI lineage: Eukaryota > Metazoa > Arthropoda > Arachnida > Araneae > Theridiidae > Parasteatoda > Parasteatoda tepidariorum. Next base: position 38,249,952 of record NC_092208.1, read on the forward strand.
TTAAAACCTTTTGCATAATAGGGGATCCCGTGTAAGTTGCGACAAACTTTTAACTTATCATCTGAATTAAAATTGGCTAAAGCTCACGCAAAAAAGAAGAAAAAAAGAACCACTAGCGGATTAAGACATATCCTGATTATGAGTTCTAATTCCTCTAAAAGTAAGTCGCTACATTTATATGTGATCTGCTGTTACATATAACGTATTTAAACTTGTTCATTTTGACAAAGAATAGACAAAAAATGTCATTAGGGGAGAAAAAATCTATAGTTTTGGGAGAGAAACAGATTGCATATTTGAAATCAGCGATAAAGTATCTAAAATCCATTTAAAAATCTCATGCGAAAGAAAACAATTAAAACAAATATATTCCCTAGTGTAATCAACAGCTAACAGTTCAATATACATTTTTAAAGCACACGTTAATTAAAGAACAACATTTTTTTATCATTATCACCAATTTTCGTCAGGAACTTCTATTCCAAAGAGACTCAATCTTAGTAATTCAACGCATGAATAGTCCCCCCGACATCTTATATGCAGTCAGGTATGTCTCTTCAGAAAGATGAAGAGTTGGAAGAGTAGGGAAGCTCGAGATAAAAGATGTGGAGAAAAGTAAAAGTGATGGTTGTTTGAAGAAGAGGATCTCTGACAGCTTTGAGCACGCGTTGCGTCATTCTGACGCTATAAACCCTGAAGATCTTTTGGGTGAGAATTCCATCTTTCTGCTGTATAACATCGAAGAATCCAAGGGAATAGAATGCATTTCTCTTTTTTTACGCTTCTTCATGGAGGTCTTGGCGTAGATACAGTTGTTACGAAAAGGAAAGCATTTTTGACGATTTTCTTTAAAAATAAAAATAGCTATTTTTTTCTTTGATCGGAAAGAGTTTTGCAATAGAAAAAGATTTTGTGATATGTTAAATCAACGAGCGTAACTGTAACGGAAAATATTTGCAAGGAATAGGATTAATTTTCTATTTTTATGCCATCAAAAATAATTTGGCGATGTTGGCATGGGTATATTTTTTATTATCAAAAACGCATTTTTGACGCAATATCTCTTCTTTAAAATAAAATTTTTTTCCTTAAACTGTGTTAAATACATAAATACTTTAGTTGAGATAATTGTTACAGATACTGTCACAAACAATAAATTTCTCAGAATTTATGGTAGAGATAATTTGGTTGTCGTAAGGTAAATTAAAATTATTGTAACAGAAAATATCTTAAACTGTAAATTTCTCAGAATAAATGCATTTAATATAGAGATAATTTAATTGCTGTATGGTAAATTAATATAAGTGTAACAGAAAATGCTGCAAAAAATAAATATATTTCTCAGAATAAATGTATTTAATATTTATTAGAGATATAATATTTGCAACGTATGGTAAATTAAGAACGTTGTATCAGAAAAGGATCTAAGCAGTGAATTTCTTATTGTACACTTATAGAATAGTAAAACTGATTTAATTACTGATTACAATTTTTTTTATTAGAAATTGTATGTCTCATTCTCATATGGAATTTAAAACATCAGAATTTTATTCTCATCAGATACATGAAATAAAACTATGTAGATTGTCCGTTTTAATGCAATTTCATTTCCTTAAATAAAAAGAGCTTTGCTTCTTTGAATTCTGTACCTATTAACGGTATTTTTCGGTTAATAAGGCCCAAGTGAAAAGTCACCAAAAAATGTAGACCTTTACATTTTTTATTTATTTTATTTATTTTACTTATTTATTTTTTAAACACATAAAAATCAAATGAAATAAAAAAATGAAAAAAATAATAAAGATAACTTTGCCGTCATAAAGTAATTTGAAGTAATTGTAACAGAAGAAAAAAAGAAAAACAGGACGCATTCAGAAATGAAAATGAAGCCATACACCATTTTTGAAGTTCCCCAATAAAAATGTATTCGTCTAATTTCAATCCAATTTTACATTGAATATTAATTTATTAATTAAGAAGGAATGAGTAAAAAACGAAATGGTACTTTCTGATTGGTTAAACGTTAGTCATTGTCTTAAATTTTACTGTAAGTGATTAAGTTTTTTACATATTTTAAAGATAACATCAGTGATAATTTCTAACGTATAGCTCTATTCGAACAAAAAACTGGTTTATCGAGGACATTTAAATAATTAATTATTTTATATTCACTGCGTCAGATAAATTCAATAAAGAACATTACGCGGTAGCACACGTGTAGTAGTTTTGGTGAAGCGCTAACTTTCTAAAATTTTGCTCTGATTTAAATATCAAAAGTCAGCTCTTATCATAACACTTATCTCTCAATTTCGAATTACTCTGGAGAATTCAAATATCCAGGTTCTGCGATAAAATTAAAATATTTTTTGACGAGAAATGTTTTATTAAGAACTTTTAATTTGCTTATCATAACCTGCTTTTTCTTTCATATGAAATTTTAATCTCAAATTTTTCTCTCAACGTTAGGAATCGATAAAAAATATTTTTTTCTGAAACGTGAACAACTTAATTACGTACATTTACTTTTTATTAAGTTTTGAAATTAAGCAGACGCTGAATAATTTCCAAATATTCAGCAATGATATGATTGAATCAAACTTCAACGAAGATAAATCCTCAATGTGTTTTTAAATGTTAAATTAAATGAGATAACAGAAAATATGTAAATATGTGAAAATATGTTTAAAAAAATATGTAAAAAAGATGACAAGGTTTTTTTTCTAATTTTTTTTATGAAATTTGTATACGTGTTTACATTTGAGATTACGTATAAAAGGAAACATTTGGCAATTCATATAGACTAAGAAGATAAAGAATTTCCAACTCTTAAGCATTTTTGTGAAGAAATGTGCTAGAAAATCTGCGAACCCTGGCATTTTTTAGAGTCTTATTCTTTGTACTCGGAGAAAAAACTCTGGTAAAATTACCGTGCTGAATAGATATAGCATTCCACGTAAAAAAAATCATAATTTTGGTAATAAAACCAAAATATACGATATTTAAATCATTCATTAGCAATTTTTCCTCTCATATGACAACCGCTTAAAGAGAACTCTGATTTTTAAAGTTACAGCTCTTAATACTACAGAATGAGTAACAAATATAAAACCAACAAATAAATTTAATCGAATAAATAGTTTTTATGCCATGCTCTAAGGTATCACGTTAAAAATTACCAAATTTTAGCACATTTACAAATATTATCATGCATTATTAAACTATATATTGTTTGTATTATCCCAAAGAGCTGCAGTAAAAATTTGAGAGGGTTTAGGTGTTCGCATAGAGAAAGGAATGCTAAATTGTACCATATTCAGTTACTTTTGATCAAGCATCTTTCTCATGTAGTTACATCTTGCAACTAATACACATCATTTATATTCATTAAGATAAGCAAAGATTGAAAATAAGCAAACATTAAAATTTTTGTTGATTTTCGTTGTTATTGTCGTATCCCATGGCACGGGGTGCCATTTTTATTCCAGTGGAGTCACCTATGGCCAAGAATTTGACTTCTGCCTCACCCATATGTCACGTCCGTTTTTAGGGCGGACCCATTCATACATTGATTAATTCATCCACAGATCGTAATTTTGACCTGAACCAGCGAACTATTTAATCCCCAATTCAGTATCCACAGAATTTTAATTTGTAATGGAAGCATGGAAGACATTGTGAACCGATGGATTTAACGTGCATCAGTCACCATTTACTACACGGGAGTCTTCAGCCGGCAAGATTCAAACTCACGTTTTCATGAACGTGAGTTCAACATCCTGCCAAAAAAAGACTATCCCGGCCTTTTATTTCCTCTTTACGTGTAATCGCAAAATCTCGTTAGGCATATTTTTTTTTAGAAATTAATAATTGGAATATAATATTTTTTGTCCTGTTTAAATTTGCCTTTGTTAAAGTTTAAAACATGGACAAGTGATATCTCTTTATATAGAAAAAAAACGTAATGCTACTTTGGATGTTCAATTTTAAGATACATTTTATTATACAGCACTACAACTAACATATAAGACTTCTATAACTTTCTAGTATATATATATATATATAAATTTGATTTTATGTTCTAACTAATAAATACTACATGATACTAAATAGTTATGAGAGGTGAGAGTGGCTACTTTTTGAGTTAAATGTTAAAATATAAACATTTGTAGAACAGATGAAACTTGATTTCATGTTACAATTAATAGTATATACTTAATAAGTACATACTTGATAAGTACATACTATAAGTCTCAACCTCCAGGTGAGAAAACGGTGAAATTTTGTTTTAAAGGTTAAAAAAATTATTGTATATATAGAACTTGAATAATTTTAATGCTATATAAACATTTGTTTAAGAGCATCGTGTATTCAAAATTTAGAATAAGTTCAAAATATTCTGCCTGGACATTAATTTTATATTAATAAATTAGCTTTATTAAAATGCATAATAGTATCTAAGAAAGCCAATTTATTATGTTTTTTTATTTTCTAAAATTTACTGATCGATAAAATTCTTGTAAAGGAAGGGATGAGTAAATACTTTTCTTTTAATGACATAGTTAGACGAGGCATTGCTTGTAACATCTCAAATAAATATTTCAAAAAAGAAAACAATCTAAATGAAGCTCATTACCTGACGACGAAAGCACTTTTTTCGAACTTTATGCTACGTTTTTTTTAATTAATTAAAACATATTTACTTTTACCAAAATAAAAAAATCATTTAAAGCAGCTACAACAAGGTTGATGCTGTTTAAAGAGTTGCATCATATTAGAAAACATGCTAGTCTATTGATCATTTAAAAATACATCAATAAATGAAAACGATTTGGAATGTAAATATCCTCCTTATCCATTTTAAAAGACATTACAGAAATTATTTTGAAGAATTTAATAGATTTGTTGACGAGAAACTGTTGGGAATGAAAAAGTGTATTTACTACAATAAACAATTTCATAAATAGTTTTTCGTATATTTTAAATGATATATTTATAAATGATTGTTTTCTTTAGAACTAGCAAAAAAATTTATTTTTTATTTTTATCTTTTTAATATAATGTTACGCATACACATCCAAAATTTTACTCCTCAGAATTCAATTACATTGAGTTAATAAAAATAAGTAAAAGGAAAATGAAGATTACGTTAAAAATAATGATAAATACCTTTTGTTATCCCGTTCTTTATAATGGCAGGTGGAAAGTTTGTAACCAATAAATCAACATTAATGAGCGCTAGCGTAATTATGCTCGAAACTGAAAGCATAAACCTAAAAAATTAAATCAGCTAAAATAATTCTAATGTCTATTAAGTATTATTTGTAGTGTTTCCCTATGACTTAACATTATTAAACAAAATACGTTCAGTCCAAATCATCAATATTAAGATTAACTATACTTAGTATTATTTAGCACAGGAAATGGTGCTAGTGATCACGGCTATCTCATGGAAGTCTAGATTTACCCATATAAAGCAATATTCCTGATAAATTGGAGCATTATTTAATATTTGAAGTTACTTCACGCGTGGGTAAATCGTAATCCATTTTTAGGGAAGATGGTATATGTGCTACGTAAGTTCTTATAATCATATATAATTTAAGATTTCAATACATTTTTGTTGTTCTGTGTTTATTTAATATTTTATGAATTCTTTTTTTTATTTTTTAAATAAGATGAAATTTTTTCCAGCAGAACTATTTAAAGTGAATTTTTAGCTGATTATATGATATTTAATATGAATATACAAAATATCAATAAAAATTTTGACTTAAAAAAGTAATTTTAATAAACATGAAAAAATAAGTTTAAAGTTCAACTATTCAACACTTGGTCACATCTAACTAACGTCGCAATAAGTCATAATAAATAACTAACACTAATTTATTTATCTAAATATTATTTTATTTTGCAATTTTTGTACAATGTAATCAGGGTTGTCACGATCTAGAAAAATTAAGTTTCATGAAGGCTATTGAATTACGTTTAAATTTAGCTTCTACTTGAGCATTACAAAAACATTAATTAAGTTTTTCATACACAAGAATTTTTTTCAAATGGCCTTTTTTAAAAAGTAGATACGAGTAATTTAAAAAAAAAAAACATCGATATTTTTTCTCTGTTTTTCAATTATTTTGGAACTTTTCCTGATCTTGGCAACCTTGGTAATGCAAACAATTTTTTCTTTAATTGGGTTAAAGTATTGTTTTTCTATTTTTTAGGTAAGTAAAGATTCTTTTCGTGATCTCTTAAAATATTCAGGTATGTTTAAAAGTTCGAAGAATTTTTCTTGCTTTCTAGATTTCATATGACCTTTCTTTATAATGACATTTTCTAATCCTGTTTATCTATATATTTTTTATTTTTCATTCCTTTTGGAAATAAAACCCTCAATGGATTGTCATACGTTATTTCATCTACTGACACTGTGTGGCGTAAACTAATGGATTACAATGATAAACTAGTGGGCTGCTCCCCCTGCTCGCTAACGCTAGCCAACCCCCGAAAATTGCTACGCAATCTTATATGGTTTGCTTCGCAAACCAAGCTCGCTTCGCTCGCTACTAACCTAGGTACATTGCAAATGCACAAAGTTCTAAGAATTGAAAACAATCATTCAAATCCATATAAAAACTTTTTTTAAAAAAATACTAAGTAGTACTTTTTAGTAAATACTAAGTAATTAAAATAAATTTGAATTCAAATAAATGACATGTAATTCGTTAAACCTATTAGAAATGTGCTATAGTATAATTCGTGATATAAATCAAAAATCGTCAAATAAATTCGTAATATATAAATTCGTGAAAAAAAGCGCTTTCGACAAAATACTAAAATAGAGATCTATCGACAAAGACTACTCACTTCTGCCTAGCTTAATAGTATGAGATTGCCGCAGCTGATGCTCTCTGGTTATTTCAGTTTCCGTTTTTAAAAGCGTTATATATTGAGCAACCTCAGGTAGATTTGGCATGTGACATACTTAGCGGCAATCATTGGTCGATTTTCTAGCGTTGCCATTCGGGGAGTTGTAATGAGGCTTTTTTTGTCGCCGCGTAAGAGAAATACTAACGTAAACAAAACAAAGCAAACGTTGCCACCGGCCGAAAAGCAATACAGCCAAAATTTGGGAGCCACGTAAGAGAATTATATATATTAGATACTAATTTTCCCCACCGTAATTAGTTTTGATTTATATTTTGTTAGCATTTTGCAAAATGGGTGAACTTAGCTTTGACTAACGAGTGTCTAAGTAAATTCTTGACACTTAGATCAACTTCTTCATAACTTTTAGAACTTTCCTGAAGGGAATGCTCCCTTAGTTGAATTTATTGAACTAAATCTTGATTTCTTGCATTATTTACATATTAACCGTCTTCGCATTTTGAGTGCATTTCTAACAAAATGTTTTTTTCTATAATAACCACTGATTATTAATTTTTATTGATTTTAAAAACTATATTTACTTTATCAACCCTAATAATTTTAGCAAACTTAATTAATTAATTATGGCTTTATTTCTTTATTCTTATTATTCAACTTTTCTTTTACGTTTAGTCAGTCTTTCAGCCGGTCTCCAATACTGGAACGAAATTCTGACGTAGGCCTTATTTTATATTTATATCAGTTGTAGGCACGGTCCATTAGCTTATCCTTCTCATTTGTGATTCGATAGCTGTTTGCTTTTCGCTTGATTCATTCCACTCTGATGTTGCATAAATGCAATGCTTCGTAATGTCTATAATAGTACCTTTTAGATAAAAGTAGAAGGGAATTTTCTCTTAAACAGAGTTGGTTATTTATACCATTCTGCAATTTTAGATGAAATTATAAATAAACTGATTTCTCCAAGATTAATTTCGAAAAAAAAATATTTTAGATTTTTATTTTTAAATAAAGGGTTGGATATTTGGTTCTTATTGTGTTAAATATAAATTCATGTGTATATTTTTTACCTTTTTCGATGAGGATTTTTTTTTGTCGTATGCTTGTTTAGGAAGTGGGTGTGCGATTGTTCCTGCTTTTCAGTGGAACAATCTATGGCCAGGAATTTCACTTCTGCCACGCCCGCCATTCACACAGCCACAACCCGTTTATAGGGCGGGTCACATTCACACACAAAGGAGAAAGGACATAGAACACACACAGAGAGAAAGAAACATTCATGCCTTACCCGGGATTCGAACCCAGGACCTTTCTGATGCAAGGACATTCGGTCGGCGATGAGGATTTTAAAATTATATTATCAAGGGTGGTGATTGCGTAACACCTGATTAAAATGTATATATTATCGATAATTGTTTTAAAAGTTTCTTATAAAAAGTTAGCAGCTTATTGTTATTAAAAAATCAGAATTTCTACTATCAGCCAGTAGAAAATGTTAATATAATTTCAGTAAATTTACAGTAATTTGATTTGGAATGCTCCTTACATCCTTGACAGATGGCACCATTACACTACTTTGCATTCCACGGATCGCTTTTTGACCACTTATAGTCATATATCAGTTTCTCGTTTCTCTTTCACTCTCTCTCTCTCTCTCTCTCTGTATATGAATCTCTCTCTCTGTCTCTGTATCTCTCTCTGTATAAGCCTGAATTAGTTTTAACGCTGTTTTTTGGAAGCCCTGTCGTCAAGGAAAATAAAAGAGAGGTAGTTTAAGTGCCTTGCACTTGAAGTAATGCTCTAATTTTAAACAATAAGTATAACCTTGCCGTGAAGAATTATCTGGTCTTTAGAACAGACAATAGCTTAGAAGTTGCTAAACTTTTTTAAAAATCGCCAATTCGGTGATATTTTTCCACCTAGATTAAAATTATCAAAATAACTGCCGTATTCTGAGATTTTGCAAATTTGTTTGACTCCAGGTATTGCAGCATTGGAGTAAGTTTTAAATGTGAAGAAAAAGTAGACCATAAACGCTTTTAATTTTCACAAAATTGTGGCTTTTCTAATTATACAAGTTTTGAGTTATTTTCAATATAAGCGCAGACAGTGCTGTCTTTAGATAAGTTAAACTTGGCCTAACAGTTATGAGTAACAGTTGCAAACTCACAGCAGTTTTGAAAATGGCATATTATTGGTAAAAAAAAAGCATTATTTCATATTACGACGGAGCCTTTAAAAAGCAGCCTTAATTAGCTAAATTCTTTCACAGCTGGCACGGAAATACTAAGATTTAAAATTTGACTGCTTTCAAGAGATGTACGCGATAATATGAAAGTTCTTTAGACATTGAATTTCAGTAATTTAGAACAGAACCCGTTATCCGGAAATCAGAAAACCGGAAAACCAAAAAACCGGAACGAAATTCGATAAATTTTCCCGCTATTTAAAAAAAATTTTTTTTTTCCTCGTAAGATTTTAGGATTTTTCTTTCTTTTTTGAAAGATGTTTACCTTACCATCATTTCAGAAATAATCATTAGTGTATTACTTCATCGTTTTTTCTTCTTTTTAAGATTATTTCTAAATATTTTTCTATTTTTAGTTGGGTTTAACAATAGAAAAACGGCTTTTTGTAGCGATTCAGAAAACCGGAAAAATCAGTTATCCGGAATAGCGATGGTCCCGATCGTTCTGGATAATCGGTTCCCTACCGTTAATTAAAAATCTGTTCGGCAGCCATTAAATCTTTAAAATCACTGTGAGTATGAGTTCGGGATATTTCAGTGTAGTCGGCAGCAGAAGTATTAAATTTTTGGTCCATCTCCATCGTGAGGTAGGGGTGAAAACTCATCCCAATTTTCCATTAAGTGCTATACATACTCACGTACCTCTCGAAGTATAACTTTGAGTATCGTATAATATATATACACATGTGCCGCTGTGGTTCAAGGAATAGAGCGTTCGCCTTTCAATGAGTTGAACCAGGTTCTGATTCCAGCTATGGCTGGTCGGTGTGAATTCCACATCTGGCTTGCATCGACCACAGTGCTGCCGTGAAATATCCTCAGTGGTTGAAAGATCATGAATTAGAGTCCCCTTGACGTCAGGCTAACCGTGGGAGATTTTTGTGGTCTTCCTCTCTGCGTAACACAAATGCGGGTTACATCCGTAAAAAAGTTCTCCGCCAAGGCAAATTTCTCCCAATACTTGATTTCAGAAGTTCCCTTCTCTTCTGGATTGGATTATAAGGCTACGGAGTTGAATATAAGTAGGCTTGAATACAAATTTGGGTCGGCTGTTCAACAAAAATTGTAAAATTAAAAAAATAAAATAATAAAAGAATTATATATAT
>NC_092208.1:38261122-38279477 GCF_043381705.1 Parasteatoda tepidariorum
AGTTTACAGGAAATTCTGATTATATATATATATGCAATTTTTCCTTTGTATTTCATCTTTAATGTAAAAAGTTTTAATATTTATTGCCGCCTTGGGATAAAGAATCTTTGATTCTTTGATGATGATGAAAAATATTCATCGTAAAGTTCCGTGCGCAGTTTCTTATTTCTTGGAATAGTGTTGTCAGTATTTTAATCCTTGTTATTTTCGTATAAAAAAGGCTTTCAATTTGCATTACTGATTTTCCACACGAATATTGAATTTTAAACTTACTATTCATAAAAGCACCCCAGGGAATACTCATTTACTCTGATGCAAATCTTTGTGTTCAAATCTAAAATAAAACATGTCATTAAGTATTGATATTTGAATAAAGTATTGCGTCATCATTTCGTCAACGGAGTACAAAAGACCATTATTATAACTTATGGGACAATGCGAATAAATTAAAATATGGAATTAAATATTAAAAAAATCAATATTTTGTTTTTAAAGAATTTTAGATATTTATTCTGAAGGAAAAATATTATTAATTTTATTTCTGCTTATTTTGGTTTCCAGCAAAATTGTTATTGAAATTTTATTGACTTCTCTATTATTTACCTTGAATTTCACATAATTTTGGTTAATTAATTACATTAACCAAAATAAACTTCTTTTAAATAAACTTCAAATTTTAAATAAGCTTCTCTTATCATTAATTTCATCATATTTTAATAATAGTCTTGTATGTGATTAAAATTAGTCGAGTAATTTCTGAGTACCTTGAGCTTCTAAAGCTTCATCTAACTTTTGCTTTCGTGGTGGAAAATTATGAGCTTCAAACTTCAAAATGATATAAATATGTATATATTTTACAATTCAAAATCCCTTGATCATTATTAAATTTTGTATGAAAAAATGAAAAAAATGCTTTGAAATTTAAATTCTTAAACCGTCAAATAAAATAATGATTTTAAGTTTTAATGTTTCCTTGTACTAATGCTATTAATACGTTTTATTGTCACATTTCTTAACTTTAAGTTGGATATATACTTGTTAATTTGCAAACCAATAAGAATACTTGCTAGTATGTGAAAAAAGTATTCCACATCGTTTCGTTCTTATTTTGCGCATTGTATGTTAGTGGTAAATTGTGCAAAAAGGAAAATATATTTACAACATGAAATTTTTTAACTAGAATATTAAAACACCTTAAATGGGCAATAATTCCTAATAGGAGAATATTGACAGTTTTTGTAGGCTGAAATAAAAAAGCGATTCAATTAATGTTTATAAATAATACGAAATACATAATATATAGGATAATACATAACATTATATAATGATAATATAATGCATTACATAAATGATACAAAAAATGAACACAAATAATATCTATTATAACCTTTTGTAGTCGGTTGGTACAACAGTTGTACCTTAAGTCCTTTTTTTGTTTTTTTTGTTATAGAAATTGTTTGATTGGGTAAAAAGCATGTCATGCTGAGAAATATAATATGTTGAAGACATTACAAAAAATAGGCAATAGCTACTGTACTAGCAGTCTCCAAAGAGTTTTGAATATAAGGAAACTTCAGTGTATTTCCTGATTTTTCGAATGAAAAAGTAATAAGATTTGAAATATAATTAAAAGCCGCTGATGTATTAAAACTTACCGATTAAAAATTTGGATGCTTTTTTTATTCTCATTATTTTGAAGAAGCATATTATTATATGAATGATACTATCAGAATTAATTTACTTGAGTAATTAATGTAACACGATGAACTCTTCCTTGATGTTTGAAAGATGATTAAAACTTAATGCAAAGATTTCATTCTTATTATTTGGAATACTAAAATAGAAATAGATATAAGCAACTTAAAGCACAGCTATTGTTAAAATATAGACTGTTTATAAATTTACATTTTATATGCATTTTTGCGAATAACTTTTAGCTTTTGTTAAAAATAATTATTTTCTAATGTTATGTAAACAAATTTTAAATACGTGTTTTTCACATAGATTTTTATGACAATTTAAAACAATATAATTTTGTTCTTTGAAACATATACGTATAAAAAAATTCTGGTAAAATTCCCGTATTGTATGGTGATGACATTTCTCATAAAAATACCATAATTGTGATTAATGAAACCAAAATGCACGATATTTAAACCATCTATTTAGTAATTTTTCCGTTCATATGGTAATGGTTTTCCGGAAATTCTGGTTTTCAAAAATATAGTTCTCATTACCACACATTTAGTAAAAAGTACAAAACTGAAAAGTGAATTTAACCAAATAAATGGTTTTTACGCCATGATCTAAATTATCATGATAAAATTACAGAATGTTACTGTTATAATAGCTTATTTTATTGCCATACTTACCAAAATCATTACCAAAGCTATTTGGTGAAAAATACCGATATTTTTGGTGATTCCATAGAGCTAAAAGCACGGTAAATTTACCATATTCCAGAAGTTTTAACCATACTTTTTCTTAGTGTAGATTAAATATATACACATTTTCGATAATTTTTTTAGAAACTGAAGACAATTTTTTTTAAAAGTGCAAACTACTAACTTATAATTTTACTAAATTGATTTAGAACAACTCAAAATAGCTGCTTTTATTTTTTAATCTTTTGATTTTACGGAATAGATAAATTAGAAATCGCAATTTTGATAAGTTTTTTTAATGTTTGTATGGGGTTTCTGAATTTTAAACACTTCATGAAATATTTCTGTAAAAATATTATTATATTAAGTACTTTTTCAGAAAGTATTTCAATTATTTATATTTGTAAGACGCAAAAATTCACAAATTGAAAAAGTGTATTTTTAGTAAAAAGTAAAAACTATTCTAATGAACTATTTTGTAACAGGAATTAAGACACATTTTTTATGTATATATAAATGTAGCATTTTTCTATTTTTTTTAATTAATAAAAAATATCAAATGATTCTAATCAAATGAAACAAATCGTTTAAGTGTTATTATAAGTAGTTTTATTTTCTTCTAAGCGAAAGGCAAAATGACTTCGGCAATGATTATATTATGCAATTAGAGAAGCCAAACGAAGTGTAATGCACCTTTAATGTTTTCAGAATTTAGTAATTAGAGTCTCTTTAATTAAGCTTTGTAGGTTATTTAATTTACTTTAGAAAAATAAAAGAAGCTTATTAATTATCTAAGAACATGTTTCCTTCAGGGTATAGCATGTTAAACTAAATTATTAGATTAAGCGATTAAGTGCATTTAATTATGCAGCGAAACTGAATATTGAAGATTTTCTGATCTTCTCTTTCTCTATGTTTTTTTTTCCTTCATAACTTTGAAATAATTGGCTCTATACTTATTTTGCCGATTGATTAAATAGTTTTCTAACAGTGTTTTTGAATAGAGAAAGATCTGGTAATTGCCTCTAATCTGTGCTTAATTGAATAAAATAAATAGGAAGGTTATTTCTTTCGTTCTTGAAAAAAGTCAAAATCAAACTGGCTCGTTAATAGTATAAAATAAAATAAATATATCTTAATTTTAAAGCTTCTTATGATATATTGCAGATTTTTGTTTTTAGTTTTAGGATTAAAACAATAAGATTTAACATTAATTTCAACCTTCACTGCACCACTTCTCGTGTTTGCAAGGCTAAGTTTGAATCGGATTATTTCTGCTGTCTTCATAATTTGCAGATGTGCCATTGCAGATCTGCATAGGTGTTTATTTTTGTAAGAATCGACAAACCGTCTGAGATAATTTCATGATACCGCAATTTAGATAATATTCTGGTAAAACTACCGTACTGAATGGTTAAAACATTTCTGGTAAAACGAACAGCTACACAATTTTGGTATTAAAAATTAAAATTTACGATATTTAATCCATTCATTTAGTAATTTTTCGGTTCCCATGGCAACAGTTTACAGGAAATTCTGATTTTCAAAATTGTAGTTCTTAATGCTATACCTGTAGTAAAAAATTTAAAATTTGAAAGAAAAATTTTTATTGCAAATTTTAATCTGAAATTTTTCTCTTAATGTTAAGAGGCGATAAAATTTATTCTCATAAAAAAGTCACAACTAAATTGCGTTAATTTTTTTAAATTAAGTTCTGAAAATAAACATGAGCTCAATGTTTGCTAAATATCCAGGCATGATATGATTGAACGAAACATACACTGAGAAGATTTCGCAGCGTGGTTGTAAGTGTTAATTTAAATGAGAAGTCAAAAAACACGTTAAAGTATTAGAAATCAGGAGAAATAAATGCATGAAATCGGTAATTAAGGAAATAAATAATTTATTTTATGAATTTTAATAAAATTTGTTTGTGTGCTTAGATTTAAAAATACTTATAAAAGGAATCATTCAGCAATTCTTAGAAAGTAAGAAGATAAAGAATAGTTTTAATGGAGTTTTCTGAATTTTTAGAATGAACCAATTCTGAATGTGAAGAAATTTTCAAAATTTTCTAAAAATCCAAATATTTTTTAAACTGTAATTCTTTGTACACGGTGAAGGAAATGTTTGTAAAATTACGGCACTGTGTTGAGATGACATTTCTGGTTAAAAAAGTCATAATTCTGGTAGTAAAACCTGAAATATACGATAGTTGAACCATTCATTTGGTAACTTCATTGAATTTCATATGTTAAATGTTTACTAGAAATTCTGGTTTTCAAATTATAATCCTTATTATCGCACATAGCCTAAGCATTTCAGTAAAAATTACTGAGCTTTTTGATTTCACTTTAGAGCCAGAAATACGAAAAATTTTACAATATTCTGGTATTTTTGGCCATTCTTTTTCTTTTCTCCCATTTTTCTTCTCAAAACCAACTAAAGTGAAGTATTTTAATCAACTTTTAATGCGAAAAACTATTATTATTTTCTAGATCTTGTATTTGTCATTACATTTCCTTTTTATGGCTTCTTTTACTAGTATTACAGCTTTTTCTTAGAGTACTTTCCCTTTCATAGCTTTTTCATAGCTTTTCACTAGTTCCTTTAATCTTTCAAGAGGAAATACATACATTTTGTTCTAGTTCAAAACGTAGAAAAAATCTTCTAAAACTACCCTTCTGTATAATAATGACATTTCTGGTAAAAAAAATAATAAACTGTCATTCTGCTAATAATCCAAAATATACTTTATTTAAACCAACAATTTATTAATATTTCCGTTTATACGGCCGAAATTATATTACCAATTTATATTACCGTTCTGGCTTTAAAAATTTTCTTATTACGACACATTCAGTAAAAAATACAAAATTAGAAAGTGAATTAAACTGAATGAATGGTTTTTATGAGCTGCTCTATCGTTTCACGATAACATTATCAAATTTTAACGCATTTACCTAATTTCAATACCTATTTTAGAACGATATTTAACTTAATTTTACCAAAATCACTACCAAAGCGCATCAGTAAAAATACCGAGCTTTTTGTTGTTTCTATAGAACCAGAAACACGGTAAATTATACAAACTTCTGGTAGGTTTGACCATCATTTTTTTTTCAGTGAAGGAAGCTATAAGAAATTAATTTATCACACCACTTAATTTGTTTATCTCACTGTCTCAACCTATCATGAATGCCGTGATTTTGCGACGAAATGACATCTGATTGAATTCAAGCAAAGTAAACTCCCAACAGTGATATGCAGTCGTTATAACATGTTCATCGAAGCTCATTTCAATCCATTATTTCTGCTCAGCTGCAATTTTAGTTGAATTAATTAGTGTTTCAAAAGCTTTCCAGTTGATAAAAGATATCATATTAAATATCTGCGCAGATTGTCAAATTATCCGCTCATCTGAAATTGAGTTTCAATTTATGCGTGCTTGATATTAAACGTTTGAATATGATTTGTTTATAAAGATTTAATTTTAAATATATTTTAAATACTTTGGAATTGGTAATAGAATTAATTGCTTAAAAATTTGTGGCTTCTTTGAAACTGTGATTCGGACGAGATCTTAAAAAATTATATTCTCAGTAAAACCGGTTTGATGCCCAGACAAAAAAAAAAAGTAGTTAAAAATCGCGGAATATAGTATGGTGTTTGGCCCAATAGATACACCAAAGATCTTGGTAATTTTCACCAAAACTTTTTGGGAATGATTTTGGTAAAATTAACAATAAATTATGGCTTTAAAATACGTGATAAAATGGGACAACTGTGTTAAAATTTGGTTATTTTATCATGAAACCTTAGAGCATTTTATGAAAACCATCAATTGGGTAAAATATCATTTTCACTTTAGTAATTTTACTAAATTCGTGGCATAAGCACTTTAATTTTGAAAACCAGAGTTTCGAATAAACCAATAATTAACTTATGAAAATAAAAATGACAAAATGAATGGTTTAGATGCCGTAGTTTTCTTAACCCAAATGATGGCTTATTTTACCAGAAATGTCGTTATCATAGAGTACGGTAAATTTATAAGATTTTTTTCCTTCTTAATTGCAATTTCGGTACCTAGGAGCATAACACGAGGAAAATTTGCTGCTATCTTAAAAAGGTGTTAAAATAAGCTATAAGTGTCCAATTAGAACCAAAATATAGTGAAATCAAAGTTAATAAATATAGTAGAGTAGTGGTGTTTTAGGAAATAGAGCGTTCACCTCATATTATGTGCTCCAGATTCCAATTCCAACATTGGCTTACGAATTCTGCTCTCGAATCGCACCGACCACAGTGCTGACCTAAGATATCTACAGTGGTTGACGGATCATGGGTTAGAATCTCTTTGATATCGGGCTAACTATTGGAAATTTTCATGGTATCCCTCTCCATATAACGTAAATCCGGGTTAGTTCCATCAAGAAGTACTCAATGGTAATTTGGCAAATTTCTCCAAATACTTGAGACAGAAGTTCCCTTATCTTCTGGGCTGGGTTTAATTTTGCAAGACTACGGAATCGAACATTGATAGTCATAAACTTAGAATTAGGTCACCGCTGTTCACCTCTTGTAATAAAAGGGAATTATTACAGTAATATTTTTCAACTTAGCACCATATTAATATCGCAGCAGCAAATTTGAACGATATAGTATATAAAATCTAAAATTTCTAAGTTAGTAGTTAAATTCCAGTTTTTGCTGTAACAGAGTTTGAAAAGTAAATTTTATGACCGAGTATTAGATTTTTTTGAAATGTAAAGACTGGTTAAGATAGTAAGTTAATGTTTCGTTTCATCTTTTGGGTAATGTGTATAAAAAGGAAAAAACTGAAACGGAGTATTGCTCACTGTAAATTTTAAACTAATTTAAGACTTTCAAGAAATCATTTCGTACATTAAAATCAGAATAAATATTTAAAAATTACAAATAAATTTTTGAAAAAGATATAATTTTGAAGTATTTTCCCTTAAAATAATTAAAATATTAATAGCAATGTTGGTTAAAATATTTCTAGAGGTTAATAGTAAAGTTACTCTATTTATCTAAGCATAGAGTCCTTTCTAGTTAATAGATGTTAGTGAAAGTTGGATACATGCGTATATGGACTATAAGAAAAACATCTTCAATGAAAAATGAGAATAAATTTAAACCACCAGGTAGGAAAAGAGAGCACATAAAGAACAAAAGTCAACATAAATTGGAAACTCAAAACTTTAATCATAGTATATGTTTAATGTGCACCCAGTTGCTGTTAAACACATGACGTATTATAGTTAGCTCATCTATGAGCCCAAAGGAATTCTCGATCTATTTCAGCAAAATGACGTGTTATGCTTGTCTTCACTGAGAAAAAAATATGGTCAAAACTACCAAAATATAGTAAAATTATGTTTCTTTCTGCATGAGAACATCAAAATATCGATATTTTTTACGGAAGCACTTCGATAATGATTTTGATAACTTATAATAACAAAATATGTTTCTTTTTATCGTATAAATGTTTCCTTCCACTTCATGTTTGACAATAAATGAGTTAAAAATTGGAAATTTTATCACAATACATCAAAATATGGCAAAAACCCTTTATTTGGTTTTGTAATTGTTCCTAAATGTGTGGTAATGGGCCGTGGTAATGCCTCCTGTTGGAAGAGTAACAAAGGTCACGGAATTTGATTTAAATTGAAATTTACTGATTTTTAATCCTATTCCTTCAAGAAATCTAGTGTATTATTCCCGTTTTAATGCATATTTACTGTGGTAAATTGTCGACTCTGAGAAAGATTTAGAAACAACAAACACGGATTAAAACATCGGTAAACTGTTGTCATACGAACGGAAAAAATTACCAATGAATGGCTTATACACTCTACATTTTGGTTTGATTAACTAGAAATATGTTGTTGTTTTTTACCAGAAAGGTCATTACCGAACATTACTGTCATTTTACCAGAATTTTTTTTTCTGAATTTCGATTTTAAAAGCAGTGAATAGCAACTTCTTAAACCTATCCAAATCTCATAAACACCTTTTCCTTAAGTGAAAAGCGTCATCTATCGTCAAAATGTGAATTTTTTTAATTATGTATTAATATTCATATAGTCCATATAGCGTCATACATACCAAGTTCTATTTCCCATAACTGAAACAATGTTCCTTATAACAAGGTTACTTTAATAATAACCATTCTGCATTACGAAACATTCTAACTACGTAGACATTACATATTACAACATTTGATAGTAAAATCTAATCTTGAGAATCTTAAACTCAAATAACATTGCATAACAGAATTTGTTTACCTACAAAACTGCAGTTATTTAATCGTGAATTGAGACGACAGCTCCATTAAGCAGTTAGCAAACATGCAGTGTGGCAACCATATCGAGGCACAAAATCCGAAAATCTGGTATGCAAAGGATGGGACAGGGCAAATACGGTATCAAGAGGGTCGAGATAATGATATCTCGAAGAAGGGACAGCGCATCGAATAAATCTCTGGCAGGGACAGATCTAAGAGCTTTTCCCTATGGATAGTGTATGACGGAGATCCATAATCCTTGGATTTAGAGATAGGAGTGGTGTTGGGATCAAAAGGTTAGTAGTCATAAAATGAGGCAACCATTTGGGGGAGGATTGAGTGGACCTTAGAGAGTTCTGCACCACTTGAATCGAACGCTGTTTGGACGGAAGAGGAATTTATTTGGGGTTTCTAAAGAACTTTTTGATGTTCACGGAAGTTCTTTTGAAGCTGCTATAGTAAGAAAATAGATTCTTTACTTCTGAAGATATTGAAGATGGCTTTTGAAAGTTTTTTGTGCAATATTAGATGACATTCTCTGCATTCTTTGTTAAAAATATCACCGTTGTTAAATATTGAAAGTAAAAGAATAACAATTTTGTTTTATTTGGAAATTTAAAAAAAAAATCGTTTAATGATTGAATAAATAAGAAAATGTAATGAACACTACTGAGTTTATATTAAGGATTAAGGTAATCATGATAGAATATTTACTTTAACCAGTAAGGAATAGTCGAGAGATTTGTTTTTAAAATTTTAGCAATAAAGATATCAGTTGAAAAACAATGCTAGTGGGTCATAGATAAGAAGCACAGCATGATAAATGTGCATCTCCAGCTCTAACTTTTGTTTATTTATTATTTATTTTATTATCTATTTCTTTTTAACTTTTTCAGGCTTTATTTACACACTATCAATCAATATAGAACAGCAAAAACTGTAAAAATTGAACAGTTAATAAATACACAAATGCAGATCTTAATAAACAGCAATGCAGCTTTAAAATTTTGGATACAATCCAAATGACAAGGGAATTTCTCGAAAGCTAATGAGCATTTGAGTAACACATTAACGAAACACTCTTGGTTCACCCTACGATCAGTCAGTTTATGTGAAAAACTCCTCTCGCCATCTGTCAAAAGAAGTAGCAGTAACTATGGTTACGGATTTTAACAATTTCAAGCAGAGGTGTTGGTTCAAGGGGGGAAAGAGAATAATTTTTTCCACTATTGAGAAACTCTCTTCACTGGATTGTACTTCTTTTTGTGTTCGTAGCAGCAGCAGGTGGGTTTAAACTTTGTGGTGAGAGGAGTTCTTTGTATAGACAGACTGTATCACAAAGATGATTTTTTCACAGCACTGCGGTAGGTGTAGGTTGGAAGACTTATGATTTTTGAATGACTTAATTGTCTGCGTGCGTTCAATCTTTTAAGTCGGGTAGGTTAATATCATTTTACATCTTTCATGACCGGAATAGCTTCTAACGCATCCGAATGGCCATCATTTTGTAAACGTATTAATCCTAGTATATTTACTACAAGAAAGGGTAATAGCGTTTTGTTAACGACATCAAAATTCAAAGATTACGTTTTGTAGCATTGTAAGTAAAAATTCCTCAAAAATTTTTCAGATTTTGTTAGTATCTTCATACGAAGCAAAGAACTAGACAAAATCAAACTGCGACTTTTACATTCGTCGCGAACCATGCAAAGTAATTGCAAAATTTCTTTTTACATTTCTAGCTGTTGAGTCATTTTTTTAAAATTTTTAATTTAAAAGTTTTGAAACTTAAAGTTTTACTTAGATTGTACAAAATTTATGCTTACAGTTGCCATTTCTTTTGGTGTTAAGGTAAATAAGAATTTTCTACAGTTCATGTAGTCACAAGTTTTATTTACATTATCTCTGTTATAGTTCTATCTAATTAATTATTCATTTTCGTATTTGTTTGCTAACTGATAACACTTAGTGTCATGCTCATTAAAATCATTTTAATGGCTCATTTCAGAAACATTTCATTTAAAAAATAAACATATTTAATAATATATTCGCAATATTTAGGATTCAACCTTTCAAGCTACAATTTTGTTCTTAAAATGCATTCAGTTTACCTAAACGCCAAAAATGGTTTAAATGCATATCAAAATGTTTGACAGTGCTTGGTAAGTACATTATTTTTGAATTCGAACTTCATTTAAAAATATTCTAATTTTATACTATTATAAATATTAGTCTTTTTATAAAATATAAGCCTGAATTTAAATCAAACTTTTGAAAAAATTAAGGCAATCAAAAAGTCTATGCTCTAGCTCAGAATTTTTAATTGCCTTAACTTTTGCAGTTAATATAACTATGCAAACATTTAATTAATTTTTGCATTTTATAACTATAAAAATACTTCACTAGAACCCATTGTAAAAAGAAATTGAATTTAAGGATCACTGATTTCAAATACGGAATTGTTTCTTGCTTCAAATGATTTTAAGCTTAGAAGAAGAGATGCGTCGTACTCTTGACAGTTTTAGAAAGCCAAAAAAATACGTTTTAAACTAAAATACTATTGGGAATAAACTTTCAATTAGCTCTAGCTTTTATCTATTGTTGCATTCAAAGCAAATGTAAGAGAAGAAATCATGGTTTTTTTTGCTGTTAAGTATACATCAAATAATTTTCATAAAAAATAAATTGCAGTTTTTTAATGATAGTAGCGTTTTAAGTAAATAAGGGTATAGTTACTAATATTTGTTAAAGGGTAAAGTTTTTTCCCGAAACATTATAAAAGTTGAATTAAAAAAAGTATAGATTTTTTATGTCTATGAGTAAGAGTTGGATAAATACTCGTTTAAAAGCAGAGTTAAAAATATATGAATGGCTAATTAAAAACACAGAAACAAATGCGGGTTTGATATAAACTTAGTGTTTTAAATTAATATTTAATTCAATTGTTAAAAAAATAGGGACATATATATTTTATTAATTAGTTTTTCAGATGATCTTTTATAGTTTCTATTGTGTTCAAAGTCAATACTCGGCAATAATTAGTACTTGGCAGCATTTTTTATTTTAATATAAGTAAAATTAATGTCTTTTAAACATTTCAAAATAACAAAAACAATAACAATTATTATAAATATTACTTTACACAGCTTTAAAAATTCCTTTTTTTCCTTGTTCTGTTAAAAATTGTGCCAACAATATTGAAATTAATATAATTTTATTTAGGTGTGAAATTTTTTTAATATTTTTCGTTAATTATTGTTTTTATAAAATATCATAGTCCAAAAAAAGATAATTTGCCTTTTAATTGATAATTGTTTTCATACGTACACATTTCAAGAAAATCGCAGGTTTTTCACTATACTAAAAACATAAAATCATAATGATCTAAAATAGTTTCACAGTGCTGCGAGAAATTTGGTGCTGAAATTGTGCCAAGGACCACTTTATTTTAAGTTAACTGCAAATTAAGCGTTCACATACACTTTAAAGTGAGTAGTTACTGTACAAACACCAAAAATAGCGAAATCGTAAACCAAGCTCCTGTGCATTCACATCATTCGGGAATTTTCGTCGTTTCAATAGGAAAATTTTGGCATACTTTGGGTATTGCCAGTAGTTTGGATATCGATGAGGAGATGGTGTAGATTTGTAGTCTTTTACGACTTTATGCATCTAAAAAATTTTAGTTCACTATTTCTAAATATCTATTAATTGTATTAAGTAATTTTATTGTATAGAATTTCTATCCGCTTCCATTCGGTTAAGCATAGTTTGGATTCATCGTATTATTCTCTTTCTGCTGTGTGTATGTTTGATTAACAAATAAGTTTATTTTAAGACTCAATGTATGTACTCATCGAAAATTAACGAATCTTACTTTATATTTTATCACAAAAATAACTTTACTGACATTATATCCTGCTCTACTTATTACATTTACTTTTAATGTAAATTTAGAATAAAAATGTATAGAGTTAAAATATACAACTGAAATAATTATTGCATAATAAGTATAAATTTCAAAGTAAACCTAGAAACCAACTTTTTGTACTAAAGAATGTTTTTAGTGAAAAACAGTTAACCAAGTTTTAATAGTAACCAAAGAGTAAAAAAGAATTAAGAAAACAAACAATTGGAAGTAAAATGGTCACAGTACATAAAAAATCAGATTCAAAATATAAATCCCAAAGTGTAAAAGATTCTAATCCGCGACTATAATATGTCAACTGTATAGATGATATTTAATACAGATGATATTTAGTGTAGTTGTAGTTTATTTACTTCGGGACTTATTTAGTATAGATGATATATGGTCGAGAGAAAAACTTTTACTCAACTTTGCTTTGAGTGATCAACTTTGCTTTCCTAAACTTTGCTTTTTGCTTTGAGTTTTAGCCGGAGTCTGGGAGGGTGTAAACAGAGGAATTAATTTACATGCTGCTTTTTTGTTGCTGCTATTGTTGGTACTTTTGATATATTGTTTCTGATGGAGTTTCGCATGACGAATAAAATAAAACTATAAAGAGTTTAGATGCTAAACGGATTTGTTCTGTCTAAAAAGTTCAATTTTCGGATCTGAAGTTGCTATCTTAAAAAATAAAATATTGTTTTTCATGCATTCTTAATGTTGAATCAAAACATATTAAGTATGATTTAATGGAAATTATAGATCAGACATTGTTGAAGTTCTAGTGCATAAAGAGTAAAAGTTTTGAATTGTATAAGGATAAAAAATTCTGGTATAACAACAGCATACTATAGTAATGACATTTTTGGTCAAAAAAAATATAATTCTGGTTAATAAATCTGAAATATACGGTATTTAAAAGAACCGTTTAATATTTTTCCGTTTATGTATACATTAACGGGAATTCCAGCTTTCAAATTTTACCGTTCTTATTCTTACATATTCAGTAAAAAATGCAAAACTGAAAAGTCAATTTTACCGAATCAATGGTTCTTACGCGACGCTCAAAGTATCGTGATAAAATTAAAATTTTTTATCGCATATTATTTCCATAGTTTATGGTTTATTTTGCCAAAATCGTGTCTAAAGTATTTTGATAAAAAATCACTGAGCTTTTCAGTGTTCCCACAGAGCCTGAAACACAGTATTTGTTGGCGTCACTAAAAAAACAACTTAGGAATAAACTCATTAACTGTCTCGAAAATAAGAGAATGTCAATGTCAAATTATTATTTGCAGTGTGTTGTTGTTTAGTAAAATTCTTAATTAGTTGAATTAGTCTTTAGATGAATTTTTTCTAAGTAGTTTTTGTACTTCTTAAAAGAGTGTTGAAAATGATAAGGGACTCTTCCCTTATTTAATTTTGTACTATTAAACAAGATTTATTACAAATGACATCGGCATGGCCCGCTTTTTTGACCGTTCTCTTTCCTTATTAAATTACATTTTGGTGTATGAATGTTTATTGTAAGGTATTATCATTTGTTATTAAATTCTGCTTTATGGTATAAAATAGTATTTGTAGAAAACTCCTTATCATTATGATCTTTCTCCTAAAAAGTACGCAAACTACTTAGAAAAGTTTCTGAAATTCTCTAAATTTCTAAGATATTCAAATCGGACTTATTTTTTATTATTTGCAAGTACGATTCACTACAAAATTAAGATTTTTTTTAATGTTTTCTCGCACATGCTCAGCATAGAAAGAACTATTTTAATTACTCATATCCTGTTCAGTTTCAAGCAAATTTTTCTCAAATTTAAAAAATAAATAAATTTGTAATTAATTTCAAATTGCTCTAACAATTTTATTTAATTTCATTGAATATTTTTAATAGGACGCGACGAAGACAAACAAAAACTATAAAATTGAAAATTTTTTTTCTTCTTTCAATATGTTGGACATTAGTATTTTTCATACAAGCCTCAATTAACATCATATTTTATTTAAAAGAGATTGAATAATATTTCCCCACTTTTAATTTAGTGTAAGGTGAATTAAAAAAGTAGTAGGTACAATTGCTGTTGCAGACAATATCTTTTTCAGCAATTCCTTACTGCAAAAAATATTAATAAAAAAAATTATATTATGGATGCAATAAAGCTATCGTCAAAAATACTGCTTGGTTGTTTTTTCCTTCTAATATCACGTAAAAGTAAACATGGACTTTTATGCGTACACGTTATGAATAAAGAAAAATTCTTCAGCCGAAGAAACAGCAAAGGCTAGCAATTGCAAACAAAAGGCTTAGTCAAGTGTTGTGATGCAGTATATCACGTGTTATGATGCACGTGTGATGATGCAGTAATATCCTGGGTATAGATTTAGTATCGATATTCAGAAAAAGAGGCTACATACGAAAGTACGTAAATAGTATATAAAAGTACTAAAAACCAATTTTAAGAATATATTTTGACTTCCAAGTCTGTGTTATAAGAACACATGTCAAATTTCAAGTAATACCTTGTCTATGCAGTTTTATGTTTACTGTGACATAAAAATAGTCTCTGTTTCTTAACTTTAAATAAAGGTTGTTTTATTTATACTGTGAATGTTGTTTTGTTTATACTGCATTAATGCATAATGTAGTCACGAAGAAGGCTTTTCGAAAATTTAATGATATTAATGTCAAATCTAATAAAAAAGTTTAACATTGATTTAGATTTTTGAAATGTTATCCGTTTTTAGGTAAATAATTTAGTGATAGTTTAACTTAATATACAATTGAGCCTCATCTATATTGGTTTTTATCAATTTTAACAAAATATAGATGGATTTTAAAAGTACTTATGAACAAGCAAACTCATATTTAATCACGATTACGAACTTTGTGGATTACAAATGTTTTAAGCTTTATAAAGTTTTAGGAATAAGCCATTCCTGTGCAATGTTGTTCCTGTGCAAAGTAATGGATCTGTTTTCAACATTTTTAAAGGTATATAGATTATAGCGCAGAATGATTCTCGGTTATTAGAAATTTATTAAGAAACTACAACAAACTCTGGGCTAGTACTTTTTACAGTAAAATTTTACGGAACAAAAAAATTCTGACGTTCCGTAATTTTTATAATTATATTCATTGAATCACTGTAATTCAGTAAATATTACTATAAATATTGCGGTATAAAATGTTTCTTCTTAACAACTATTAGATAACAATCCCTCATTACTTCGTGTTGCAATATAAATAATACTCTTGCGGAAACATTAATATAAATGCACTTATTTTAATTTTTTTTCTCTTAATTTTACGTAGCAATTGGCTTTAATAATTAAAAGACGCTAGCACAGTCAGTTGACTGCACTGTGAAAGAGGATTTCTCAAAATTGAGTTAAAATGTGTCAAAATTAAATCCAAAATAGTCAAATTTAAAAACCGCATGCATTCATAATAGAAACAGAAAATTTTCATTTTCGAACAAAACGTAGAGTTTTAAAAGTGGCGTTGAAAGAGAAATGTGTGAGCGAGATGTAGCCATCGGCTGCCATCAAGATTTGACCTATGAACATTTGGGATAGCAGGAAAAAGGATAGCTGAAGAGATAGCAGAAGACCCATAGTCGCAAAAAGACTCATAGTTCGGGGAGAGTTAGGAAACTTTATATACTGGCTACGTCAACGACGCATCCTGACTTACTAATTACCGATTTCGACGGTACAAAGGTTGCAATTTGGATTTCTACTGAAAGAATTTTGCTGCTCAAAAAGGAATAAATACTATTTCAATTTTGAAAGAGTGAGGTTTCAAAATTAGATCTATATTTCTTTCAGAGTTATTTTGATACAATTTTGCTCAATTTGGAGTCTTTTTTTTCAGTGTAATTTATCTGAATGAAATTGTTGTAAACATTTTTCTTTTATTATTTTTTCAAAAATTTTTTTTTTAAAAAATGTAGCAGTTTTATAAGTGTTATTTAAAAACCGTAAATTACAAAGCCTCAAGGAAAAGGAAACGGTTAGGGTAATAAAGTATTAACATTAAAATAAATTTCTTTGTAACGTACTTTTTCACTGTTTTTATTCAACAACTTTACATTATTTGTCCAATTTATTAATATAACTTCAAACATAAATTAGTTCAGCTTTACACATTGCACGCTAATTTAGTTTACTAGTGAATAATGGAAATAAAGAGAATAATGGAAATAATGGAAATTTAGAGAATAATATTACTTTCAGCTAGTTTGATGAAATAGAAAATCAAGTTAACGATATTAACAATTCAAGTAAGGTAGAACATTTTGAAATTAAATTTGCATTATTTTCTGTTTTATTTGAAGAATGTTTTCAAACTCTTTTGCAAATGAAAGGAAGCACTATCTCGTGTAATTGACTTAGCCAGAGAGAAAGAACTAGCTCTGTTGAAATAGGTTCGGAAAGTACAGCTTTCAAGTTCAAAATATTGATGAGTAACAATTTTAATCATTAAGATAGTTTGAAAAATAGAAGCACAGTTCGAATAGAAAACAATAATAAACGAAAATAAAACTAATTCCTAGTTCCGTGTTCATTTATTATGGGTTTATAAACCTACTAGAGCGTGCTTGTTCAATTCGCTAACTCCTACAGGTGCTTTTGCAATTTCATTCGGATTGCTTCGCAATGACTAGAAGGTACATTTTAAAAATAGAGTTATAAAAATATTAAACATATATATTCTGCGAAGCCTTTGACTTGTATATTTTACTATAAAATCTCAGAAGCTGTAAGTTTGATTAGAATTTCAATAATTAAAAAGCAGTGTAAGTAGTTTGCAACAGGGCTATTCTGAAAATTTACATGCACATTAATACTGTTTTATATATATTAAAACATTATTTGAAATGTTTCTTCATGAGTTCCAGATCGAGATTGTTACTTTGTCAATCAAAGCTATAAAGAACAAAGACCTTTAGAGAAAAAATAAAATATACAGCGAATATTTTGTTACATGATATTCAAGTATTTATCTTACTTACGTTTTTTTCACTCGGTGATAATGTTTAAAAAGGAAAAGAAAATATGATTAAAATTGAGTTTTTTCATTACTTAATTGGTAATAATTATTCTTTATATTGGTAATTATTATTCTTTATATTGGTAATTATTATTATTATTGGTATTCATTACTTAATTGGCATAGCGATCCAAAGGGAAATGAGTAGTAGTTCCGGAGGCTGGCGTTCGTAGAAAACCAGAGTGGGCTTAATAGATTATTTACAGTACATTTATGTTTTAAAAAAACTTGTGAAGGTATTTTAGTTGCATAGCTCAAGCAATAGTAGCTCAGGAGATAGAGTGTTCGCCTTCTAATGAAGGAAACCGGGTTCGAATCCCAGGGATTGCTGGTCGATACGAATTCACCCGGCTCTCGACCTAACGGACCTAAGTGCTGACGTAAAACATCCTCAGTGGTAGACGGATCATGAATTATAGTCCCCTTGCAGTCAGAACAACCGTGGAACGTTTTCGTGGTTTTCCTCTGCATGCAACGCAGTTGAGTGTTTCATTCATCAAAAAGTCATCCCCGATAGCTAGTTTGTCCTAATACTTAATGCAGGAGTGCCCTTGTGTTCTGAGTTAGATTCAAAACTACGAGGTGACGGAGTTACCCATTAATAATAGCAGATTAAGAATTTGAGCACTGTTCAACTCCGATTATAAAATACAAACAAGAAAAATAGACACACACATATATATATATATATACTA
>NC_092208.1:38280517-38318260 GCF_043381705.1 Parasteatoda tepidariorum
ATATTTTTTGATCGAAACCTATTGCTTAATCTATAGAGATTTGTTAATCAATAAGTTTGGAAATAAGTTTTGGCACGTTCGAATAAAAGCTGTAAAAAAGGCGAAAAAATTCATAAATCTGGATATATCCTTGATTTATGTTGTTTTATCTAGGTTAACTGATTTTAAATATCAACTGGATATATTATTGGCACATTTGCATTCATTTTATGCAAATATAGAAATGATGGATTCTTTTAATTTTTTTATTTTTTGAGTAACCCGACTTTGAACCTCAAGAGATTTAAATATGGGCATTTTTTAATTATGCACAAATTTAAAAAGAGGATGTATTGATTTTGATAAATCAAGTAAAATATTAGTTGATACAAAATATACTTAATCTGATTTCGTTTGGTATGAACTTCTAAAAACGTGTGTTGCTTCATTTAATAACGTAAAATTACCGGCACGACTAAAAAATAATAGGAAGTAGTAAGAAATAATAATTTATTTTATCTTTAATAATTGCTACGGTGTTTGCCTTTCAGTTCTGTGCATGAGATTGTACACTGTAAAAAATTCCGGATGAAATTACCGTTAAAAGTTCCGGCACGTTGCGTCTGTAAAATCATTTGTAATCATCTGTGATATCAGCTTCTACAGTAAAATATTATAATGTAATTTTTATATTACTATTTATTTAAAGTGAGTTATTTTACTGTAATTATTACTGTAAAAATTCCGGTTTAGCAGATTTTTTTGTTCCGTAACGTGTTCCGGTTAAATTGGATTTTGAGATAAAAAGTACTCACACCTTCAATGCCAATACTTTTTAACGTAATTTGATGCTGAAACTTTTGCAGTGCAATATTGTTTAATGTCGATTTATTAACTATTTTTTTTATCCCGTAAGAAGAATGGTTTTTCAGTTAGTAAAATGGCAAATTTAAGAAAATTAATTATATAAACAATTTAATTCGAAATTGTATGTTTATCAACAGATGCATACAAAGTAATAATTTAAATTATATGTATAGAAAACATAAAATAAAACAGCAAGATTATGATCCTTTTGATTTTTAATTAAGCAAGATTGCATTTGAAGATACAAAAACATCATCGCAAAACTACAAATGGTATACAGTTTCATCATTCTTAATTGAAGTGCAGAAAAGCATTCTAAAATAAAAATAGTAAGCCTTTTCTTGTCTAATTTAAAGAAATATTCCTTCGAAAATGGGCGTATTTTCAAAAATTAACGTTTCTGTTTATGTACCTCCTACATAAATGGTAAATGAGTGGGTGCTGAGAAGTTCAAACATGCATTAAGATGTTAAGTTGTATAATTAATAGCCAATTATAGGAATCGCTTACATGCAAATTAAGTTCTGCTTAATAAACGTAAATTTCCTTAGGGACACTCGGAGTTAATTATATGACTAGCAAGCCTGATTATTGATAAGTTTCATTTCCTCTAACTTTAAGGTTTCTCAAACCATTCCATCACCAAGAAAACGATCACGTATTAACTTGATCGTCTTGAGATTTAAAGTATGTGGCTAAAATATTTGAATTAATTAATAAAAGAGATTAAATACATTAAGTACTATAAGAACATTCAAAGTTAAAGTGCCCAAGCGTACTGTAAGATCTGTGGTGTACTATCTCTCCGAATTTGATGCTGAATAACCTAAAGAATTCTGTGGAAGAACACATGTTTTCAAGTCAACACTCAATCGAGCTTCTATATACAATTTAAAGACTGCAAATAAATTTAAAGTTTTTATTATCATAAAAGTTTACACCATTCTCACGCGCTTTCACACCATAGGTTGATTATTTTCACTTCTAAAACACCACTGCTGGCGAGCTTTAGAATGTTTTTACAGTAGAGATTGTCTGTAGAATGTTATTAAGGACGTAGGACTGCATTGTTAGTTTTTTAGACTTAGTAAACTGTATTAAAATTTTTTTTATAATGTATAATTTCTATACGTTTCCTAGTTCGAACTTGTCTTAATATTCTCTATGTGCCACGCATATGTTTGATTGCTTGACTGACAAACTAATTTTATTTTCAGAATAAGCAAATATGCATTGACATTAGAAAGAACTTAATGTGTTTGAAAAGTGAACATTTTCATATGAAGGTAAAACCTTGAGTTCAGCTTAGCATAAATGAGGTACAGCATCTCTTCCAAAAAAACACTTTGATAACTTTTGATGTAATGAACAGATTTTTACATACTGAGACTTATTCTTAGTAGTTAGAGAGCTTAACCTTCAATATAATGATGAAATAATTCAAACAATATTTTATAGTTCAAAGTTAAACCCAAAATCATACTTTTTCTGCAAAAATATACCGTTTTTGGACAGATTTGGACAGATTGTGGGTACCCGTAAACTGGAAAAACTTGGTCATAATAATTTGAGCAACAAGGTGGTTGAAAATTTTGGTTTCTTTGTTTTATTTTCACTTTTTGCGTCTTTGACAAGAGGACACATTTTTAACAAATATTTGTTTCTCCAGAATTATTTGACCAAATATCTTCGTATTTCGAATTTTGTCATTTAAAGTTATGTTGATAAAATTAGCGTAAACATTTGCATACTATACTGAATTGAAAGTTGAAAAAGCACCGTACGATTGAAAAAAAACAACGTAAGTGCATTGCTATAGATTTTGAGTAAATTTGATTGACAATTATTTTCTTTCCATTGCTAATGGTATGAACGCTAAAATTAAATTTCAAAAAAGCGATCAAAGAAATTTTTTTTTCACAATAAGTAGTTTGTCATACAAAGATGCTAAATATCTAAAAATCTCAATTTTGAATATTTTGTCGCTTATGTTGCATTTTCTATTGTACAGCAGTATGCACCCGGTAATTCAGATCATTAAAAATAAAATAATAGATAATATTGAACTATTTTATGTAGAAAAAAAAACTTTTTAGCATGAAATTAGTGAATTTGCAATAAAAAAATAATTAATTTTAAATTTCTCAAAATTAGTTTTCTTTTATTACCTTTTGTGCACGGCAAAATATACGAAAAGAGAAATTTATTCAACTCTAAGAAAAAAATGTTTGATCAAAACAATCCTTATATGGGAAAATGTACCATGTGTCTGGATCTATGGAAACATCAAAAAAGCTCGGTAATTACTATCGAAGAGCTTTGATAATGATTTTGGAAAAGTAAACTATAAAATACTGTTTTATAGTTTTTATAGCTCGTTTTATTACCAAAATTATATATTTTTTTCAGAAATGTCATTACAATGCACTACGGAAATTTTACGAGAATATTTTTCTCGATGTAAAATGCTCAAATATTTAATTTATTTTACATTTCGCATGCTTGATTTCTATATTTTAGCTTTGTTATTAATTCTCTTACTACTAGTTTTGCTTCAAATTGAATTTTATTCAATAACCTACTGTTCTTCAGATAACAATTTTTTTATTTGTTTGAATAGTTTATTTATTCAACCACACAAAATATACTCTTTCTCTGCTGGTATTGCTTTGTAATTAATAGGATAACATAAGAGAAAAACAATTTTATTGCCGATTTATTCAAGCAAAACGTGGATTTTTGTCTGGGGAATATTATTAAGTTTAATGCTTCGATTAATTCTAATTCTTTTTCCGTTTACGTTACACGCTATTTTAAACAGTTCTGTTTCATTGAAGAATTTATGTACAAAAAAATATTTTAACGTTTTTAGTATATTTTTCCACTAAAAGCTCAATATTTGTTATAATAATACAAGTATACGATGCTCTAAAATCATTTTTAAATGTTTTTTAAATTATTGTTTTTAAAGTTTGTTGATTAATTTTCGTCTGAATAGAAATCTTTTTAAGTATATTCTTTTTGCAATATTTTGACGTGATATTAATTTTATTTATGTAGGAAGATTTTACAGTTGGAGTTCGCATAAGAAGTTAAGACTTTCAGTTTGGTTAGATTAAATTGAATTGAACAGTGGTTTACGAATTTGCTTTTGAAATGTAGTCTGTGGACAACAATTCGAATTTTATGGATCATAATATCCTTAAAAAAATTCAAATCGATTTAAAAACTGATCGCTCAGAGATTTTTTTTTAAAATTTATTTTTAATGTAATTCTATTCCTTTAAATTGAAACAAAATTACGTTTAAAAATCAATCAAACAGTTCCATGATTGTTTTTACATTTATTCCATAGATCAAGTTAAATACAGTCATAATGATTTTAATTCTGTTTTATATGTTACTGCAAAGAAAGAAATACTGGGACTGTATACAATGCTGGTAATATAGTACCGTGATTGTTTTTACATTTATTCCTTTGCTCAAGTTAAATACAGTCATAATGATTTGAATTCTGATTCTGTTCTATATGTTACTGCAAAGAAGGAAATACTGGGACTGTATACAATGCTGGTAATATAGTACCGTGATTGTTTTTACACTTATTCCTTTGCTCAAGTTAAATACAGTCATAATGATTTTAATTCTGTTTTATATGTTACTGCAAAGAAAGAAATACTGGGTTTGTATACAACGCTGATAATATAGTACCATGATTGTTGTATTCCTTTGCTCAAGTGAAATACAGTCATAATGATTTCAATTATGTTTTATATGTTACTGCAACGAAAGAAATACTGGGACTGTATACAATGCTGATAATATAGTACCGTGATTGTTTTTACATTTATTCCTTCGCTCAAGTTAAATACAGTCATAATAATTTCAGTTCTGTTTTATATGTTACTGCAACGAAAGAAATACTGGGACTGTATACAATGCTGATAATATAGTACCGTGATTGTTTTTACATTTATTCCTTTGCTCAAGTTAAATATAGTCATAATGATTTTAATTCTGTTTTATATGTTACTGCAACGAAGGAAATACTGGGACTGTATACAATGCCGGTAAGATAGTAAGGTTAAATGAATTTAAAATCACTGACAAAGAATTCCTAATTTCCTTTAAAAATGAATGAAAGAGTTCACGATTAAAGAAAAATAACATATTTTTGTTCAGCAAGTATATTTTCTTACTAAAACTTTATTGTATGTGCATAAAAGATTAGGATGTTGGAAATAGCGAAAAATGACTCCCACTTTCCTGCTGCGTGTTTATCTCAGTTAATCCATTTCTTCTTAAAAATACATGAATATTATTAAGAATTTATGATTTTCTCAGTAAACAAAGCAAAATAATAATCTATTTTCTGAACTTATAAGTTAATTTCATCTAATAGTAAAAATAATAATCCAGTTGGAAATACCGAAAAATGACCCACACTTTTCTGCTGCATGTTTATCTCAGTTAATCCAGTTCTTCTCAAAAATACATGAATATTGTTAAGAATTTATGATTTTCTCAGTAAACAAAACGAATTATGAATCTATTTTCTGAACTTATAAGTTACTTTCATCTAATAGTAAAAATAATAATAATTATTAAAAGTATGAACCAACAGTGCCTCATTCATTACCGGTTTGTCATTTAGCAATGTATATAAGGCCTAGGTAAATTTGTGATAGGTTTCATTTCGTACTTCGCCAACTGCTTTTCAGCATTGCAAAAAATTCCAGATTTCCAGCTTTGCTGATTACATATGCAAGAAAAATATACGAAATGAATTAATTTTAGTGTCACTCATATTTGATTATAATAAATGAAATAATGTTTCAACAAATGGTAGTTGGCAAAGAACAATGGTAGAGAGTGGTAAACTAATTGTCTTGTTAATGGACTTATAGACAAGAAAGTTGTTTTCTTTTATTGAAAACGTGCAACTGCCATTTAGTGTATTATATTACTGCTCAGATTAAAACAGATAAGACTGACAAAATAGCCGCTATAATATGCAGCAATAGTTATCACTGAGATGGGCACAGTAGGCCTTGGCCCTCTATGGGCTGTCGCGCCACTGAGTTCAGTTATCACTAATACGAATTAATTTTTTCTTTATATTTTTCTTTTATTTATTTTTTCAAATTCATAATCTTGCAATACATTTGCAATATTATATTTTTCTTGCAATAATTATCTTTTTCAGTTTATAATTACACTCAATTATTTTGTCTTGTTTTAATACTTTGGCACATACTAGTACTATGCACCGTAGAAACTGTGCAGTAGCGCTTATCTGAATTTGATGACAAATTCTGAAGCTTGTGTAAATGATTACTTTAGTTCAAGTTAAAAACCTAATATAGAGTTCTTATACACTTCAAAGGGAGTTAAATCTTACCACCGATAATTGATAAATTTCACACCAATCTGCAGCTCGTTGGTGAAAAAAGTTGTGCTTTTTGGAGCTCCGTAAATTCAGTGAATAATTAGTGTATATTTAAATTATTTAACTAAATTCTTGAGTGAAATGATGGTAGAACATGCATTAAACGTATAAAAAATGATTTTGTACCATTATTGGAATTTTAAGGCGAGTATAATTGTGCAATTTCAAGATAGTGACAATATGTCAGCTAAGATGGCAATTTTTTTACATGAAGTGCTCTGGTGAAATATTGTGAGATTTAAAAGACACACTGGTCATTGCCTATTAAATACCAAGAAAGTTTCAATCATCTGTACTGATTGATAAAAAATATTGTTTGTGGTTGGTTATTTGCCAAAGGAATTTAAATCTTCCATTTGGATTGATTTGATGAACTTCTCATATAAACTGTTATTAAATGCATATGTTTTTAGCTGTATGTAATAAAGATATTTGTTTTCTCATAAGATTTACATTAAATTGTTAGTTGTATAAAATAATTTTATAATATTTAAATTCTATTCACTTCAGTTTTGTACGAATTCATGTTAATATTCTCCTTGTGCTGCAGCTATGTTTGATTAACAAAATAATTTTATTTCAAGAAATATTAAATATAAGAATTCTAAAATTATAATTCTTGCTTTATATTGTTTTATGAAAGTAACTTTATTGATATTTATTTGCATCATATCTAACTGCAATTCAGAATTTCAGTGTTGTCGAATAACAAATAGTGGCGGCTACTTTAACTAAAAAGAATATTCAAGGTGTTTCACTGCAATCAGAACTATCTTTGGTTTCGATGTAACGCACACTCTTAAAATGAAAGAGTTATTTCCTCTACTCAAAAAAGAGTTAATTTTTTTAGAATTCATCTTGAGTGAAATACGCTCTTATTTGAGCGAAATTTTTGCTTTGCGTTTACTCAAACTTGAGTGGTATTTATTTAAGCAATATTTGAGTGCTTTTAGCTCAAACTTGAGTGATTTATTTATTATTTAATTGTGTGCTAGCTATAAGCTGGAATTTCTATCGTTTTATTTTCAAAAACATATGATAATAAATCTAAATGAAATTGTTATGTTCTGTGATCTAAATAGATTGTGCCTCCACTTTTATTTTACGTTTGCGACATAACTACCACTACGAAAAATAAACATCGATTCACTGGTATATAAAACATGCTAACTTGATTCAACCATGAGGTACCTTTTGGTAGATAAGGTTGGCATTGTCGATAACTCCTCCCCTACATTGGTGACCTTCGGACGTGATTTGATCACGCAGTAACGCCCACTTCGATCTGGTAACGCCTACTACAATGGAAGTTCCACATTGAACAGTATGATTAAATTATATTCACTTACTTAAATGATGCTAATTATGAATAAAAAATGATTGAAATTCACACAAATTCAAGTTAAAATGACCCAATCAAGTGATACATTTAATCACTCAAACTCGAGTGAAAATCACTCAAGTTTGAGTGAAAACGATCCACTCAAGTAATACTGAAAATCACTCAAACTCGAGTGAGAATAACTCAAATTTGAGTGAAATTTTTCTCACTCAAACTTGAGCTATTTCCATATAACTCTTTCACTTGAGTGATTTTAACTCAAGAAGAGAAGGCCGCTTCTTTCTAGATGAAAGAGTTAAATAGCACTCAAGTTGAGTTATTTTCACTCATTCATTTTAAGAGAGCAATGCTTAGTGAAACACCACTTTAGTCTGAAGTAGTTGGTATAGTTTTTGCATTCAGAAGTATGGAGATTTCTTAAAATGTAGATAATCTATTATAGGATGTTATTTATAATTTTTAAAGGAGCTGGCGTTTGCAATTTTATGCTTATGGTATAGCAATTGACCCATAATTATGCAGAATGAAAAGTAATAAATTAATAATTTCCATACAGAATCAAAAACTGTCAACAAACAAATTAAAATGAATTGTCAAATGCCAAATAAATTGAGCACAAATGCATTATTTAATATGCTATTAAATTAAACTTTGTTTAATGCTCAATTCATTTCTAATAAAATATTCCGTACGAATTATCCTTAGAAATACTCTAAATTGTTGCATACTAAAACTTTGTTCTCAAAAGATCGTGTTCTCTGTTTGATAGTGACATTCTTATTATTCGAGCGTAAAAAGCGATTCCCAAAACGGGCCATAGGTCATATTCTAAAACGACAAATCGGTTTGCTTCGTTAAGCTTTTTGGTAGTTTGAAGAAAACTCAGTCGGTTGAGTAGAAAAGTTAAGTTATTCGCTGAGTTGAGTCGCTTGAGTTAAGTTATTCGCTTCGTTACTTAAAATAGAAACCGTAAGCAAAATTAATCTTGGGATCGCTAAAACCAGGAATACAAATGAAAAAATTGATAAAAATAGATACTTTTATTGTTACGCTGCATTATTTTAAAAGCCGAAGCATTGTTTCATGTAAACTGCATTGGTTTGAGAAAGATTATATATCTATGTTCAAAATTTATTATTCAGTAAAGCAATTTTCACTTTAAACTTACATTAATAAATTGAGAATTTCACTGAAATTTTTTTTATACATAAGGTATCCTTTTTAAAACTGGCCATATTCTAACATGTCGAATCGGCTTACTTCGTTAAGAGTTGGCAAATGCAACTTTTTGCTTATGGTATGGCAATTGACCCATTTTTTTCAGATTAAAAATTAATTAATTGATAAATAAATAATTAATAATTTTTTTTACCGAATCAAAAATTGTCAAAGAACAAGCAAAAATAATTCGATAAACGATAAATAAATTTAATACGAATGCATTATTTAGAGCAATATTAAATCAAACTTCGTTTTAAGCTTAATATATTTCTAATAAAATATTTCATACGAAAAATTTTTAACAATAAACTAAATTATTCCTTACTGAAAATTTTTTCTCTAAATATCGTGTTTTCTGTTTGATAGTGAAATTTTTTTTATTCGAGGGTAAAAATCGATTCCCAAAAGGGGCCATAGGTCATATTCTAAAATGACGAATCGATTTGCTTCGCAAGTTTTTTGGTATTTCTAAGAAAACACAGTCGTTTGAGTAAAAAAACTATTAAGTTATTCACTTTGTTATTTAAAATGGAAACCGTAAACAAAATTAATTTTTTGATCTCTAAAATCAGGAATGCAAATGAAAAAAGAGATAAAAATAGATACTTTTATTGTTATGATGCATTGTTTTAAAAGCCAAAGCATTGTTACATGTAAACTGCATTGGTTAACAAAAAATATATTATATCTATATTCAAAATTTATTTTTCAGTTAGGAAATTTTCACAATTTTCTGTTTAAACTTATTAATAAATTGGGAAACTTACGGAATTTTTATTAACTAGCACAAAGTATCTTTTTTAAAACTGGCCATAGATGATATTCTAAAGTTTCAAATCGTTAAGCGTATGAGTATGTAACTTTAAATGCAATTTAGCAATTTTTTTAAAAATATATACTAATAAATTGAGAAATGTACGTAAATTTTTAAGGTATAATTTATAAGGTAATGAACTAGTAAATAGAAGGCAAGGTGACAATAATTTATAAGGTATCCATTCTAAAACAAGTCATAGGTTACATTCTAAAATGTCGAATCGGATTGCCTCGTTAAGCGGTTTGAAAATAGAAAGCGTAAGCATAATTTACCTTGGGGATTCTAAAAACCAATAATACAAATGATACTTTCGATAGATACTTTCAATGTTTTGCTGCAATACTTTGAAAATCAAAGCATTGTTGCATTGTGAAATTTCCATGTTTTGAAAACGTATTGGTACCAGGTAAATTGGTATACATTGGTTAATAGCAAAGGAAATTTTTCTGTCTTCACAATTTATTATACAAGTGTTTGTCTCACTCTCTTATAATACTGGGACCATTTGTGCTAGTGTCTTGATATTGGGACAGCGGGTGCAAAAGGTAGTTGTACTACTTAACTCAAGAGGTAATACTTATATTTTCACTTTAGTTCAAGCAGTGATTTCTATAAATTACTGAATTATTGATTCAGGAACAACCTGAACGGTTAACGAATCGACTAATTCATCTGGAGGTTAGGCTTAGTTATGAAGATTAGTATTGTTAATGCCACTGCGCGTGATTGCACTCTTAGCAAATTATTTTAAAATTGTCGATTCATTTCAATAAAAAAAATTTTTTTTTAGATAATTATTTTTATTAAGTTTCTGAATATTTACATTGTTAAAAGAAAATATGGTCAGTTTTCATAAGAAATAAATTTTAGCAATTTTTCTTTTATTGTGGCGTTAAGGACCAAAGCAGCCAATGAGGTTGGGAAGAATGATAGTGACTACATTGCGCTTCCATTCACCCCATTTGTTGATGCGTTAGCAGAGTAAGCACAGTAGTGAGTGAAAGTGTTAACTCACATAAAGAAACTTGAAGATTTAAACATTTCTTTACTTCATACAGTACCATCTCGATACAGCGTACAACTGAAGATATTAACTATAAATACAGCTTAACAGAAATTTGGTACATCACCGGAAACAACAACAACACAGTGAAGTGACATAGTGAAGAGACAATACAAGAACACATGCTTACAACAATGCATGGTTTATATATAGATTCCATAATGATATGCACGGATGACGTCACTTACGTTATCTGAAAAGAAAATATCTGTTGCCAACACACGACCGAAACTCAA
Organism: Parasteatoda tepidariorum; assembly: GCF_043381705.1. NCBI lineage: Eukaryota > Metazoa > Arthropoda > Arachnida > Araneae > Theridiidae > Parasteatoda > Parasteatoda tepidariorum. Next base: position 38,291,492 of record NC_092208.1, read on the forward strand.
TTCTGTTAATTCAATGTATTTAGAGGAGTAACAAACCACTCCAACATCATTCTTCTCATAACCGAGCTTTATGACTGAATTATAGTAGACATCAGACTCATAGTAGACATATAGACTCATAATAGACATCAGTAAGTTCGCCATAAGGCATAAATGTTTAAGATTATTCTGTTTTTTTTTTATCAATTATTGAAGGGATAATACCAGTAGTTTTTACTAACATTCAGCTGTGTTTGATAAAAATTGTTTGATTTATCCGTCTTTTGATAATAGAGGAGTGCAAGCGAAAGACTGAACTATATCACTTAGTTGAATAAATCAATCAATTGTCGCTTGTGCCATTCCTGTCTTCATTCACATCCCTATTTAATTTAGAAACGTATTCCTATTATTGCCTGAAATTCATTGATCATTGATGGATTTTCAGTCGACGGGTGAGTGAAATGGAGTCCACTTTAAATATCTATGTTAATTATTTTTTATTTATAGTGCTAGGTAATCTCCAGATGTATGACTTGCAAAGATTGCGTCCCCTAATGAATATTGCGAAAGTATATTGAAATCACGCGTTTATTTTGTTCATAATTACGCTTTTGATCTGTTTTTCTATAAGAATAAATAATTTAAATTTAAAGATAATTGGAAAAAAAAAGTTATGCACTGGAAAACTTTTAAATTAAATTTCATTAAAGTTTAATTAAATATCATTATTTTATTAAACTGCCTATGATCGCAAGTTGAAAAGATAGCAATGTAACTTTTGCTTGATATTATTTAATGGCTTACTTATAACAATTTTGTGACAATATTCCAAAACTCCTATTTGTGATAGTTTGAAAAAATTAAGCATGATGGTAAAATTTGACTTCTCTTCATGAATCAATATAAATATAAAAATAGCTACATTGATCTGCATGTTAAGATTGATTTTTTCCAATAATAGAGCATCATATAGTACATTCCTAAAATATCAGCTACAGATATTTGTTAATCAAATAACTATAACTGTTTTATTTAAATAGAACCCTATTGTGAGTTTAAACTTATCTGCATTTAAAATTTTCTAATAAATGGAACATAAATGTCTGATTAAAGAATGCTGGTAAATACTTCATTAATGTGTAATATTCCCTTAATGTGTAATATTCCCTTAATGTATAATGCTTTTTTCTAATATCATACATAACATTTTTCGCACCAAATCCTTCAAATGTTTATTAAGATTAAATTAGTTCTTACTTCATAAAATTTTCAACTCATAAGTTTTCGAAAAATACGCTGAAAATACACTTTCGAAAATATACGAATTAATGCACAGCATTCGATACATTTCCTTGCAATTTTATAATCTCCGAAATACCATATCTAACCTAATTAGAAAATAAAATAATACCCAAACAAATTCTGCCGGAATGATAAATCACTAGATTTCAATGATTCGATCATATTAAAATTCAAATTAAATTACGCGAACAATTATATAATGTCCACAGAATTGATCATTTAAAAAAAATAATATGACATCATTAGTTACATCTTATTGTATTTTGCTAAATTATTTCTATTTAATTTTGTAAATATTTTTTAAAAAATGAACAGGAAACTTTTATTAACATATTAAGTTAACTGAAAATTCACATTGTCTTTTAAAATAATATGAATATATTATTAATCGAAATACACGGAGTTGTAATTGTTCCAGCTGGTTTCCGTTTTCAAAACCTAATAAGTTGAGGTGATTTAATTAGATTTGATGATGCTAGATTCTAAATAAATTGATTACGTTTTTTGTTACACCATTTATATCTTAGAGAATTTTGCTACATTAATTAATATTTAATTGACTTAATATGCGTTAAATTCGATACAGAGAAAAATTACGGTACTTTTAACCCAATTCAAACTTCATTAGCTCTTTAAATAATACAAAACCATTATTCGACGTAATGTATGGCGATGTAGTCCTTCCAGCCAGCTTTTTCAAAACTTAAGAGGTTAGTGAAATTCTTTTCAATTAAAGACGCATTTTTCTTTAATTAAATAGTTGGTTGAATGTAACTTGAAAGGAAATTAAATATTTAAAGAGAATAAGGTTAATCAATACAAATCTTAATTTAAGAATACCAAAATTAACAGTCTAAAGAGTTGTGGAATCAACATTAACGTAAACACCCACAGGCAGTAAATTATTTATTTTTAACAGTAAAGTAATAGTTGTTGTCATAGTGAAATCTCCGTAATTGAATCATTTATTTAAATCAATAAATTGTTATTTTCTAAATTATTTTTAATTTAACTTTATGTCAGATGTACTTTTAAACTCCATGTTAAGTTTCAGAGCTTAGATCAGAAAGACAAATTAGGTGAAAGAGTTTTACACTGAAAGAAATTCCAGATCAAATCCTATCAAAATACCTTTTTACAGTAAAATTTACTTTTATTGTGAAATTTTATACCGTAATTTTTGTCTTAATATTTATTTAATTAGAATGATTTAGTAATTTTACAATAATACCTTTTAGAGTAGCTTTTACTGTAATATACTATGGTACATCAAATCATGGAGCTAGGTCCTCTAGGAGCTACTCCTAGTTCCATGCATCAAATACTTTGTTCCGTCAAAGCTTTTCGGTGAAGAGAAATTTTGTGGTTAAAAGTATCGGCACCCTGAGCGCCAGTACTTTTTACTGTAATTTGATCTAGGCATTTTTACAGTGTATTCTTAAAATTTCATTGCATTGTCAGTAATGATTGAATATTTAAGTTACATAACATTTTAAGAAAGATTTCGAGAGTGCAGAATATCCTACATTGAGAAAATAAATAAATGTCTAAACTACCAGAATATAGTAATATACACCTGGTTCCATGAGAACCACGAAAAGCTGGGTATTTTTATTTTTTTATAAAGTTTTGGTAATTATTTTGGTAAAGTAAACAATAAAATATGGTTTTGGAATATGTGATAACCTGTGGTAAATGTGATAAAATCTGATAATTTTGTCATGATATCTCAGAGCAGGGCATACAAATTATTTATTTGGTGAAATTTACTTTTAGTTTTGTTTTACTAAATGTGTGGTAATGAGAACTATAAGTTTGAAAACTGGAATTTTTCTTAAGCAGTTAAACCGCTGAAACCGGAAAAATATCAAATAAATGGTTTAATTGCTCTATATTATGATTTTATTTCCAGAATTATGGTTCTTTTTTTACCAGAAATATCACTGCAATTTAGTATTTTGAAGGATTTTTCTTTTCTTCAATGTTAAAGACAATACTCACGTTGGTTCTGTCCATAATGCTTCTGAGCAAGGAAATGAATAATCCTCATTAACGTTTATAAGTTGATTATTCGCTTTGTTGTTTTTATTTACGTTCAGAATTTAATTGAATTTTTCTTTATTCAGTATAAAAATTTATCAATAATTAAATTTGTCACGTAAAGAAATTTCAATGATGAATAACTGTTTTTCTTAATTTTAAATAACTGCGAATAAATGCGAATTTGAAAAACCATTGTTTGTAAGTGAGCCGTTATTTGGAAGATTTTATCCTTAACACAGAAAAAGACACTTTTATTTTAATCTGTATTTCGTAACCATAAACTATTAAAATGGCAAATATAATACTTTTGCTCATTTTAACCTAAATTAAAACAAAATAACGAAAAAAAGCATGAAAAATTAATAAAAATTCTGCCTCAAAGGCTAAGTACTTACCCTTTAGAAAAATGATGAGGTTAATATCTTAAACATCTACACAGTTTTATTCTAATATCATCTATTATTTTTAACAATATATTTATTTTACTAAAAGTGAAGAATTTTTCAAAAAGGAAGCTTAAATTTCATACTTTTTAAAGCCAGTTTCAGAAAGACTTGAAAAAATTCATTTGGTGCTAAAATTTCTGTTAACTAAGTAAAACTAATTCATATAGCTTGCATTTTGGATTTAATATCTCGGAAAATACAACATTTGATATTCTATTTATTTGATATGCTAATCTTCAATGAATTTCTCAAAAGTATAAAAAAGCACATATAATTCATGCATTTGTCGCAATGTTCTTAAGATTAATATTTCTATATTTAATACTTTTTACTTAACTTACAAACTAAGACTACATTTAATTTTTTTTTACTCTATTACTCTTTTAATGTAAATCCGATTTCACTTTATTTAATTAAATTTTAATTTCCAAAGTGTTTTTTTGGAAATAAATGTCATTTATAAAAGTAAGTATTAAATATTTTGTTAAATTCTACGCGAAAACACGAAATATGTTAGGGATAGGAATGAATAATAAAATAGGAATGAATAACGAAATAGGAATGAAAACAACAAATATTTATTATATCTCTTATTAAATACTTGGAGAAAAATTTTGATTAAATTACAGATTTTATAAATGTTAGTCTACAGGGATTAATAATTTCAACAACGTTTAATTAAACTTGAAGTTTTAAAAATCGATATAAAAATTGTTTATTCGAAATAAGTTCTGATTAGGCTAAATTAATTACTTTAAACTAACGTCAACACAATAAAAATAACTTAAAGGTAGATAGAAATGTTTATAATCAAAAATTAACACTATAAAAAACGTCTTTTTTAAATTTATTTGTACTAATTGCATAAAGGGTAGAAACTGCTGATTTTCAGTTTCGCTTGTTTCTTAATAATTTAATAATACATTTATTTAATCCCTCGTGATTTTAAATAAAAAAAAATAGCATTATGTTTCATTTGACAAACATATTTTTGGGTCATTTAAAAAAAAAAACTGGGGTGGCATTTTTGATGTCCCATGGCTTTAAGTAATTTTAATTACTAAAATAACATTCAAATTAATATTTTTAAGGATTTAAATTAATTTTCTAAATGATTTAATTAAATGTAGATGTACAGATAATAATATATTAAAAATAATGTCTGTGTAATGCCGTTTTTATACGTCAGACACAACTAAATTGCTATGTTCCAGAATTCTTTGTCTCTTATATAATTGCAATTAAACCAAATGTGTATAAAAAATAATTTTTATTTGTCGAGTTTTAAAAAATTTTGATATACATGTAATATATAGTGTAGGTTATCTGATATTTTTAAAATTTCTTTTCAGTGGAAATTAAACAATTTAATGTTTTTCACACTACGAGTATTACACCAATTATTGTATTAAATTATTCATGTTGAGTTAATAAATATGGAATGTAATATTTTAAGATAAGGTAGCCATATAATAACTGTAATATTATTTTTATATTACATATATATAAAAACTGCAATATTATTTGCTTTATCCGAAGAAAATAAAGCTTATCAAGGTAAAGAATTATATCTAAATTTGCCCTCTGTTACAAATGTAATTGTTGTAAGTTGATTGGTTAAATGTTCATTTGATATTTTTAAGAATAAGATTAAATCATACTTTTTAGTTTTGTATAAACTCTTCTTCTTTTCAATGAGACTTGTCCAACGAAATTGTTTTGTAATTTCTTTCCCTCTCTTACTCTGATCTTTTGTTACCATATGTATAGTAGTTAACTGTAAATACAGATTGTTTAATTAAAAAAATTAGTTTTACCAGTTTTTGTTTTGTAATTGTAGTACTTCTAATTTTTCTAATTAAACTATAAAAATCAGAAGAAAATTTTTTTGTCTTTTAGTTTTTTAGAATTATGTTTTTTTAGTTTGTTTGACTGAAGCAGAAGCAATGTAATTTTTTATAAGTTAACTTAAAATATAGAATATTAGATTTAACGAAAATTGATACTTTCTCAGATAGAAAAATAATTGAGGGGGAAAATTTATTTTATTTACAATGATAAAAATAATACTATTGAATAATTAATAATAAAAATTGGTAGAAGATTACTTATCAGTAAATCAGTATTACATTACTTATAACTGTTTCAGATAAGTTTTTTTTCATTTAAACCCTTTGGAACATTAGTAACTCAGAGGAATATAACGTAAATTCAAGAAATGCTTTATTTGATTTTTATTTTATGTTCCGAATCAAAAAGTGTAACGGTGTTATAAGTTTTATGTGCAAGAAACATTCCCACTGCAGCTGAAATTTTCATAAGCAGAAAATCAAAAACTTTGTTTATTTTAAATAAAATAAAATAATGGAAATTTATAAAACCGTAACAGTTTCTGCTTACAAGATTCTGTTTTAGTTTCATTATGAAAACTGAGAAAAAAATTTGGTCAAAACTACCAGAATATGGTAAAATTTTCATGCTCTTGGCTCTTTTAGAACACCAAAAAGCTCAGTAATTTTTATTGATTTCGGTAGTTTTTACTGCTTTGGTAATGATTTTGGTAAATTTAGCAATAGATTTTTATAATATCTGATAAAACTTGGTAAATGTGGAAAAATTTAGTAATTTTCACATGGTAGAGCTAGCATAAAAGTCATTTATTTAGTTAAATTTACTTTGCAGCTCTGTATTTTTTATTAAATGTGTGCTAATAAGAAATATAATTTTGAAAACCAGAATTTCCAATAAACCGTTACCACATGAGCGGAAAAATTACCAAATGAATGGTTTAAAAATGGTATAAATTTGTTTTATTAAAAAGAATGCGTTTTTTTTGTATTACCGAAAATGCTATTATGCAATGCAGAAATGCAATGCAGCAAATTTAACAGAATTTTTTTCTCAATGTGATAAATAATAGAAATGAAATTTTACCCGAAATTGTAATAATTTTCTGTCAAAACGTATAAAAAATTAACATTTTATAAAATTGTACACAATTTAGTTTATGAATGAATATGTTAACTATTTGAGAAACGAAAAACTTTTTATTAAATTTTGACAGCTCATAAATTAAATTAAGGTATCTGACTAGTGCAAATACATGATATTGAGCAAAAATTTTTAAATTGAGTTTATTTCAAATTTAGAATTCCTGTACTCTTAGCCCTCAAAAACTATTTTAACTTTGTTTGCATTCCAACTATTAACAAAATTATAGTAGTTTCTGTGCAAGGTGATAAAAGTGGGTAGAGTAATGAATTTAAGTCTTATGAAGCTTTTATCTCAAAATCAGATTTTTTTGTTCACATTTTTCACCACCTTAAGCATAATATCTCATATCATTCCTAAAATAATTGTCTACAATTTTTCATGAGTGTTTATGATTGCAGCACACATGTTTGGAACAATAGACTAAGAGAAGAAAGTAGAATTTCATTTTTTATATATGTTTTTTGGCAAAGACACGGGTGGAAAGTTTAAAAAATTTGTTTTATTAACTGCATTGATCCCTAACTCAGTAGTAACTCATCGTTGATAGCCATCTAAATAAAATCCTCAAAGGAATTTTTGTTTCAGGTGATAGAAATTTTCTTATAGTGTTTAAAGTAAATGCAAAACATGCCTTATTTTTACCCAAAAATATTCATTTAAAAAAAGTAATAACAATATTTTTTTGCTAATTAAGTATTTACATGTAATAAAATAAATAAACAAGTTTTTTTAAATTTTATGCTAATATTTAAACAAAAGTTGTCATAACTAGTCGGATACCTTAAGTAAATAATATTTCACGTAATTCTTTTTTAAGTCTTTGAATAATATAAAATTTTGCTCATATTGTTGCATAGTTTAGTTAATATCAAATAAATAAATTTAAATTTTTTGACATTTTACGTATCAAATTAATTTTAGTACAAATTCATTAAGGCAAATATAAAAAACTAAACGAGCAATATTATATTCAAAATAAAGTTTCAAATAACATTACATCCAATATATATTCTTTATGGATAATGAATTCTTTCAGAAAGATAACATAAAAAGAATAAATGTAGATAAGCTTTTTAGATTTCATTTTGCATAAAACGAAGATTTAGGTTAAAACATTCCCAAAACATTTTCTACCAAGGATTTAATAATATACCTTACATTTCAATTTTATGCATATATATCTAATATTATAAAACGATTTTTTTTGGAGAAAAATATGCATCGATTTAAACAGAACCACTTTTAAACAAAACTATAGCTATTTATTAGAAAAACCTCTTTTTCGATCCTTCCAATTTTCAGAGAATCCCAAGAGAGGCCTTAGAACGAATAAATGATTTTAGACTAGAAAATATTGTGTTCGACGATATGTATTTGAAACAAAAGTTTCGAGGGATTTATATCCATTGATCTCCTTTTCCAAGCATATCACGAACTTTTCCTGTTCTATCGAACAAAGGAGAAAGTTTCCTTTGGATAATCTAACTTATAATTGGATGGAAAAAAAATACAGAGAACGGGAAACTTTTAAAAACTTATTACATTTTCCTTTATTTATGCGGTGTTCTTTGCAAGTTATCTAAACTTTCTGTAATATGTTCCAATCGGATTACTGAATGGCTTCTCTTTATTAAAAATCTTCTCGATATAATAACAAAGAAAAGGAATTTAATTAGGTTTCTCTATAGCAGCTAGTTTAAAGAACATTCTTCAATTAATATAGGATTTACTTTTCTTAACCATCATGAAATAATTTATTTGGATATTATTTAAGAAAAAAATATCACTAGTGTTATAGAAGTGTTACGGATAGTTTTTAGATTCAGAAAACATATATAAAATTTAATCTAACTATTTCTAAGTAATTAGCTATAAATTACTTGCACTAGTGTTATATAAGTGTTACAGATAGTTTTTAGGATTCAGAAAACATGCAAAAAATATTTTTAAACTGTTTTGAAGTAATTAGCTTCGTATTATCAAACACTACATGGAAAAAACTATTCTGGTAAAATACTGATAAAATCTGGTACAATAATTGTTAGGTCATGGTATTTCTTGTAAAAAATATGGTTAATAATGCTAAAATATACGGTGTTTAAACAATTAATTTGTTTTCCGTTCATATGGTAAAGGTTCACCGGAAATTCATGTTTTCAAAATTATAGATCTTATTGCGCCACATTTAGTAAGGAATACTTAACTGAAAAATTAATTTTTACGTAAAATGGTTTTTATTCCATATTGCAAGGTTTCATGATGAAGTGGCAAATTTTGCCACATTTACCAAATTTTTCACTTCTTATTGAACCATAGTTTACTGTTTATTACCAAAGAGCTTGGATAAGAAATTTACCGAGCTTTCTGGTTTGGTCTTATGCTATTCTCAATAAAATTTCAAAAAGATTCAATAGTCAACAGGCGAGGATAGAGTGAATACTCCATTGAACTTCACGCCAAACCTCCTGTTTTAGGAACATTCAATATAATTAGAAGTATCACTTAATCATAATAAATTTTCTGAATTAGTTTCTGACTGGCAAAAAAATTATTTACTTATAAGGCAGTGATAATGAACAATATTTTAAAGCATTTTGTTCAGACAAGGAGATATAAAAGAAAAAAAATCATTATATATATATATATNTATTTATAGATATCGTCTTTACTATTAGAACATGGCTGCCAACTGTTCAGAATTTTTCAGATTAGGTCCTAATTTTTAAATGAAATCCGATATTTTTAATTTTATATATATATATATATATATATATATATATTATGATTATCTTAAAGAGTATTTTTTTTAAAAAGCAAATTAATTACATTTCTTAGCATTTAAAAGAATTCGTGAATTCTTTTTTTCTAGTAAATTAATTCTATACAGTTATAATTAAATTTTGTATTCTAATGTGATGCTTTAATTTAGTTTTTTTGAAACATTTTATTCATGCATGTTAGAAATAAAAATCTCAATGTTAAAGCGAGCTTCTACTATGAGATTCAATTCGAAACGACATTGCAAATTTATTCAACCGTTAAAAAAGATTAAGTTCCAACTAAATAAACAAGTTGAGTTGTAAGCTTAGCGTCTTGAATTCATTTCACTTCATTTTAAGATTCAAATACGATTTGGCTCTAGCTCAAGAAATTTCGTTTTGGAATTTAAACGCTAGTTTGAATAATAAAAAAATCTTGTTTAGAATAACCGTTTATCTAATAAATAATGAATAAATTAGAATTTTTGTTATTGTTTCAGCTGCCATATTGTTTCGGAAGAAAATGCAGTTCAAATACGTAATTATAGTCTTTGAAAAACCTCGGAATGCTTCATTATAATTGCAAGAAAAATAAATTTTATTTTACATCAAGTCAAGCGACATTTAGAAGAAATGTCACTTGAATGTGTTTACAGGTTGAGAAATAATGTATCAAAATTATTTTGAAGTAATTACTAAATAATGAATAATCAAAAACAAAATTTTTATCCATAATTACATCACTAAGTTCTATTCCTAATCCACACAAAATAATAATAAAAAAACTGTTGTCAGTAAAACGTTGCTTCAAGTCTTTTCTCCCAAATAGAAAAAAAATAATATCTGCTTTCTAAAAGGCTAAAATTAAAATATTGATTTCAAAAATTAAAATAAAAATTCCATTTTTTTAGTAATAAATTCTAAAGTAGTAAAATTGCAACAATGTTCTTTTTTGCCCTTTTCTCAAGATGATAATTCCCTTCCTGAATTAGAATTGTAACCAGAAATCGTTTGAAATCCTTAAAGCATCTAAAAAGATTTTTGATTTTTTTGACCAGTGACCCTTATCGCACATTTGGAAAAATCAAGAATATTATTAACAAATTTTTTTGCGCAAATTCGTATTTTTATCAATTTATTTCTTCGCAACCAAAAACAAATAGAAAAAAGTAATTATATAATTTTCTAGCCAAAATAACTAATTAACGAAAAAAAATTCAGCTTGATTTGCGGTTGATACTTCAAGTAATTACCTTGTTAATAAGTAAATAAAGAATGCGAGAGATGAGGAAAGTAATTGTATGTGTGAGAAAATCAGTGATTAAACTAATGAAGAAATAGGTGAATTAAATAGTAAATAAGTAACGAGAGAGAAGAAAGGTATAAATTCTATATATGAGATATTCAATGAATAAACAAAGTAAAAAAGAGGGAATTAGTGAGTGAATAAATGATATGAGAGAAGAAGGAAAGCAACTCTATTTATGAGAGAAATAGTGAGTAAACAAATAAAGGAAACATTGAACTAGTGAGTAAATAAATTAGCAAAAATTATAAACCAATGATTTGTGGAATGGGATTTAATAAGAGCTACTTTTACAAATAATTTAGGACCGTATTTTTTCATGAAAAAGGAAAAACACAATATAAAATTTTATTAAAAACCGTGAATTTTCAAAATTAGAATTTTAATTAAAACTAGTGGGCTGCTCCCCCTGCTCGCTAACTCTCGCCAACCCCCGAAAGTTGCTACGCAATGTTATATGGTTTGCTTCGCAAACCAAGCTCGCTTCGCTCGCTATTAACTTAGGTACATTGCAAATACACAAAAATTTTAAGAATTCAAAACAATCATTCAAATCCATATAACAGCTTTTTTTTTTTAAAAAAAATTACATTTTTTTAGTAAATACTAAGTTTTTAAAATAAATTTGAATTCAAATAAATGACATGTAATTCGCTAAACCTATTAGAAATGTGCTATAGCATAAAATCTTAAAGCGTAACAGCACGACTGAGACTCATTTTTCGATGAATAACTAATAGCAATAATAAAACAAATAAATTCGTGATATAAATCAAAAATCGTCGAATGAATTCTTAATATATAAATTCGTGAAAAAAAGCGCTTTCGACAAAATACAAAAATCGAGATCTATCAACAAAGACTACTCACTTCTGCCTAGCCAAAGGTTATTTCAGTTTCCGTTTTTAAAAGCGCTATATGTTGAGCCACCTCAGCTAGATTTGGCATGTGACATTTTTATCGACAATCATTGGTCGATTTTCTAGCGTTACCATTCAAGGAGTTGTAATGAGGCTTTTTTTGTCGCCGTGTAAGAGAAATATATACATAGATAAATTATTAAGTATAAAAATTTGTGTTTTGATCGGAGTATTAGACCCATACAGGGTTAATTTTTCAAGTAATATAACACAGATATATTGGTATTGCATATAATTGGCTAATACAATATGTATGGTATAATAATTGAAAATTTTACAGTACTGGATCAGTAACTTAGTAGAACTCTAATTTTAGTTTATACATATATTGACTATGTATGTAGAAAAAAATTACAGTATTTCGTGTTTCAATATTTTTCACTTCGTGTTATTTGGATTATGTAAGTTTTAATAAATAATGTGTAATGACTTTATTATGAATGATAATTTAAAAAAATTTTTTTTTTCAGATATGTTCGTTTTGAATGTTATTGGTTAATACAAAATTTGTAGTATAATATTCGAAAATTGTACTGTTCTGAAACAATAACTTCGTAGAACATTAATTTAATTTATAGTTGTTTTAATGATCTATGATAGAAATATTTTTACTGTGCTTAGTTTTTAAATAATTTTCGTCGCTTATTTTTTTGGATTATGTTAGTTTTATTCAATAATAGCATATAAATTATTTGACTAACAAAAACTCAAGCGTAATCCAGATTTGCTTGGAGGCTAAAAACTAAACTCAGAAAAAAAAGCTTTTTGCACTGAATAGTTTATTAAATAATTAAATAACCTTTAAACTACACAAAAAAACTTTTTTGTTTGACAAGCATGTATGAAAATAGTTTTTTTAAATGCTTTTTTAAAAAGTAATTTCGACAACTTTCACTTTCTGCAATTAAACAAAGATGCGCTTAACGTGTAATTGGGCTAATTACTTGGTAAAAACACTTATTTTTATAAAAGCATATATCCTACTAACTAATCCTTTTTATCTTCATATTGATCTTATCTTTTTTATACCTTAGTTTCTGGAGACACTTATCGATATTAAAAACGTTTAAATATTAATAAAAACAGTTTCTCTCCAATGGAACATTAATGAAAAGGTAAGGATAGTTAGCTGTAAAATTTTTTGCGACTAATGTGATTTTTGAAAAAAATAAATCCAATTAAGGCTGCAAGAAAAGGAGATTACTAAAATTTTTTATGCTTTTAAAGCGTGGAATAAATTATGAGAAAACTACATCTGGATATATTTTTTACATTTGAGATCATGTAATATACAAAAAAAGCAACTATATACAAATTTATCTTTTCCTTCGTTTTATTATTTTATTAACTTTGGGTATTTTTGTTTATTTCACAATCTATTTTACATTTTTATTTTAGAATGAACTGGAAATATCTTACATAGCCTAGCTAAGTAGTTTATGTAAAATACAACTATAAATATGCATAATACAACTAAGAAAACTATTTGAATATTTATTTTTTACATTTGAAATCATTTGAAACAAAAAGAGCAGCTATGCACCAATTTATCTTTATATTTGCTTTATTAATATATTTACATTGGGTATTTTTGTTTGCTTTATAGTCTATTTTGCATTATTTTTTAAGAAAAGTGTTGAAATATATTGCATAGTTTAAATATGTAATTAATGTTCAATACAGCTATAAACCTGCATTAAACAACTAAAAATCAGTAGCTCACTTTCTATTGTATCTGTAGTTTATGTACAATATAATTATAAACATGCTCAAGACAACTAAAATAACTATATCTAAGTATCTGTTTTTACATTTGAGATTAAAACAAGCAGAGCAATTATACAATAATTTGTCTTTACATTTTTTATATTTTTATATTGGCATTGGGTATTTTTATTTGTTTCCTAGTCTGTGCCACATTATTATTTTAGAGTAATATTGAAATATCTTGCACAATTTGAATAGATAGTTTACATAAAATACAACTATAAACATATACAATACAACTAAAAAACTATATTGAATGCATTTATCATTATAATAGATCATTATTTACATTTTAGATCATTTAATACGAAAAGGGCAACTATAAAATAAATTATCGTTACATTTGTTTTATTATTATATTTGTATCGGGTATTTTTGTTTATTTCAAAGTCGATTTTACATAATTATTTTAGAATAATATTGGCTATGCCTTGGTTAGCTTGAATTTGAAGATTCTGAACAATACAATTTTTTGTTTAAATTTAGCTCATAAAATGCGAAAACTTGTTCTTCGAAGGGAAAAAAACAAAAAAATCACTAAGAATATATTAATCGATACTATGAAGTCATCCAAAAATCTAAAATGCATATACTGAATCAAATAATAAAATTTTAAATGATTTTATTTTTTTAAATTATTATTTGTTGCACCATCCGCTATTTTACGTTGTTTCAGTAAGCAAAACATGTATTTAGATGCTCACCCTATTGAATACAAGATTCTCAGTATTCAGCATCATTTATCATGATGTTATCGACGCTAACTCATGATAGAAGAAATTTTCTGCAGTCAAGCACTGGTTTCGGGTACTTATCCATTTCGTGCACCGTTAAAACACTAGTGCAACAGTACCTATAATAGATACTTTGGGACCCATATTAGTATCTTTCTTTTAAGAAAACACCCATTATCCCAATACTACGAATAACCAAAATAAGTTAAACATCATTAGGATCAATAATAGATATTTTTTACTATCTTCCGAAACGGAGAAGTAACTTTTCTTTCATTAATTTTGCTTTGTAGTAACTTATCAACAGTAATTTTAATTTCACGATTTGCTTATATATCACTATGTCTTAAGAGCTTTTGAGAGGGAGTGTATGATGAGTCTTTTCATGATGAGCATGATGGCATGATGAGTCTTTTCGGTGGTCAGTCTAAAATGTTTTTATTAACTTGTCATCGTGTTTGTATTATCGGAATTTTGCAACCTAACTTTCAGATTACCTGAATCTCTAAAGTCGCTATAAGAGCTCTGTGCATATTGGAATTCATTTCAATCATTTCGAGATCACTATAAGCAAAATGTATTGTAATATTACCGTGGCTGGGTTCATAATAGTCAATTGAAATTCTGACTGCTTACCATAAATAGCACTAAAATTTTCAAAAATTCTCAGGAAAACGAACTAGTTTTCTCACTAAGAAACACGTATTAAACCACCGAAGTCTATCTAAGAGAATGATTACTTTTTTTCATTTTTTTGTTATGAGAAAAACTGACTGTTTATTCTTTTTTAGTTTACATGAAAAGCATAGTATTTAATTTTTGTGTTTTATTTTATTACCTTATATAAAAAGAATCAGACAAAACTAAAAATTAGAACATTTTTGTTCGAAGTCTGTATCTATCCCCAAATGAGACTCTTATGTACAAAAAATAATGAGAAGCAAGTGTGGCTTCTCATCTAAAATGCCATTAAAACATATATGTTAATTATATTCTAAATAACATATAAATTAAACATACACATTTTAAAAGTTTACTTTTAAAAAGTAATATTTATACAGCGAATTAAAAGCCTTAGCAGCAACTTCAAATAATGAATTTATTCTATAGTTTCTTATACTCTTTCTAATTTAAAACAGACTAAAATTTTTGCTGAATAAGAATTTGTTTTTGTACTCAGACAAAAAAGAACCCCCTTCCTAAATTAAGCAATTAAATTAAGACAAAAAGTATTACATTAACGAGGCTTTGGACTGATAATGTATTAGAGGCTTCTCGTCGGTATTCTTTCAATTCACATTTTTTTTTGTTTCAGTCCCAAAGAACAATGTTTTCGTTTAACTAATTTTTAAAAAAGTAGTTGAAATTAATAAACTATCAGCAAGTCAGAAAAAATCATTTCATGTTTAAAAAAATATGTGTGCCTTATCGTAATGATTATATGTTTTTGAGTGGCACAATGTTATTAAGAGAGGTCACAGTTAAGTTGAAGCAAACCTTTTGTTTAAACTTTGAGGTAGTTTATACCGATTGAAATTGAGATATTTTTCATGTCTGCATACTTTTTCAAAAATTTGAAGAATAATGTTCATGAATAATGATAGTCTGAATGATAGGGAAAATTTTTTTCTCAAATTCATATATTTTTTGCTGAACTATGAAACCAGTTTAAAAAAATCGTGTGAAGTTTAGTTTTTCGTATAACATAATAAAAGTACTAAACACCGTTAAAGGCAACAATATAGTATCTTATATTATTTTTTCAAAACTAATAATGTTTGAAAAAACTTTGAGTTGTAATGTATTAATTACATCTTTATAATTTTTAGTGGTGTAATTTTAAATGAAAAGAAAAATTGATAAAACTACAATTTAAAAATTTTATTTTTATATATTTTGTTTCTCAAAATATACTTAACTTTATTGTATTAATACATTTAAAACAATACTGTAGAAATATTGATGTCTTACAAATTTTTTCGATTACTTTCTCAATCACTGTGGATTTATAGTTACATAAAATGAAAAACCGTTATCGATTTTTTGTAAAATTGCTGATTTTTATAAACAATTTTGTACTTGTAAGGATTTCTATTCTTTTATATGATTTTTTTTTATAAATTATGCCTTATTTTCATTGCGAAATCTATCGACGAATTCCTTCATTTCTTTGTCCTTCTTGTTATGGTACAGTGAGCCGAAAGTTACCAAGGATGATCCATTTTTTTGACACATTGTAAGCATTTAAACACAATTTTTTAGATTTTCTGCCTACTATAAAGTCTAAAAATATAAGAAAGATAATTGGTTTGCAAAAGCATGAATAAAAGTAAAAATATTAAAAACTTACGGGCTGGCAAAAGCATAAATAAAATAAACACATAAAAAGATAAATTTAAATAATAAAAGCAGACGATAAAATTAGAACACCAGAAAGTTGCTGATTTTTTAGAATGAGTTTTGTGTGGAATTTGAGTTTTCATATATCCCGTTACGGGCACTTTATCTAGTTGTTTTATANTTTCATGTCTGCATACTTTTTCAAAAATTTGAAGAATAATGTTCATGAATAATGATAGTCTGAATGATAGGGAAAATTTTTTTCTCAAATTCATATATTTTTTGCTGAACTATGAAACCAGTCTAAAAAAATCGTGTGAAGTTTAATTTTTCGTATAACATAATAAAAGTACTAAACACCGTTAAAGGCAACAATACAGTATCTTATATTATTTTTTCAAATTTAAGAATGTTTGAAAAAACTTTGAGTTGTAATGTATTAATTACATCTTTATAATTTTTTGTGGTGTAATTTTAAATGAAAAGAAAAATTGATAAAACTGCAATTTAAAAATTTTATTTTTATATATTTTGCGTCTCAAAATATACTTAACTTTATTGTTTAATTATATTTAAAGCAATTTTACAAATTTTTACGATTGCTTTCTCAATCACTGTGGATTTATAGTTACATAAAATGAAAAATCGTTATCGGTTTTTTTGTAAAATTGTTTATTTTTATAAAAAATTTTGTACTTATAAGGATTTTTATTATTTTAATTGATTTTTTTAATAAATTATGTCTAATTTTCATTGTGAAATCTATCGTCAAATTTCTTCATTTCTTTGTTCTTCTTGGAATGGTACAGTGTGCCAAAACTTACTAAGGATGGTCCGTTTTTTTGACACACTGTACACATTTAAACACAACTTTTCGGATTTTGTGCCTACTCTTTGAGTTAAAATTCCAACAAATTACAAAAGAAATATGGTATTAACTAATTATCCTTCAGTTCAGAGTGGTTTAATTTACGTGACAAAACCCACATTAAGCTTGCAGCAAATTTTCATGACATTGTGAGTCAGCGAGCTTAAAAAATAGATTAGAATATTCATTCCTTATAACAAATCTGTAAACATTTATTAAACAGTTCGATCTAAATTAATCAAGTTTGTGTTTATAATTTCTACTATTTTTTTATGTATATTGGAAATCGACAAAATTGTTTCAATACTTATTTTTCCAAACCTAACGAAAATAGGTAATGACACAGTACCCAAATGAAACATCAGTGGAGAGAATCTTTTTCGAAATAATTCTATTTCCGCATGAAGGAATGAACAGAACAGGAAATTATTTGTTTCCTAAAAGAAGAATTGGAAAACCATTTGATGTGGATTCCGCGGGAGGGTGGTGCTGTATAAAACCACACCGGAAATTAAGAGTAAAGGTGAAGAGTAGAAGAAGAAGCCGTATAGAACTAGTTTTGCTTTAAAGAAAACAACAAATTAAAAGTAAAGAACATAACACTCAAAATAATACTCATTTGAATGTTTTAGCAATTATATATATTGTACAGCTAGTGCTTTATTTTTAGTAGTGATGTGAAATCGCTTGTAGAAAATGGCTAAGTAATAGAGAATTGAGTCTCTTTTATTAAACCACCGAGGAAATAAGTATGTTTTCTTTTATATGAAAAAAACTCAATAGAATAATTGGGAGTAGAAGTGTTGAACAAAAATCTATTATTTTTTAGATTTGCTTTTATGATACAATTGCTTATTTTCCTACTAATATCAATTTCTCTTGAAACTAAATCATAAATGTAACTCATGTTTAAATAAGAAAAAAAGCTCAAATAATGATAATAAAATATCAAATATTCGGAAAATTAAGAGTAAAATGAACGAGAATTAATCAATGAATTGAAATAAATTCATAGGGCATTGAATGAAATTTAATGGTTCCTTATTAAATGAGCTGCTTTATGAATGAAATGACGACAAGCATGGTTTGCTCTTTAATGAATAAATTTCAATGCTATAAGTTTGCGAAAAAAATATAAATTTCTTTTCAGAGTGATAAATTATAATTGGAAATGATATTTAAAAAGAAGGAAGAGCAATTTCGCTATAATAATGCTTTCCTTTTACGTTTCTTTCATCATCGTTAAAATTTTATTAAATAAACTATCATTGACGTAGCCAGGATATTGTTCCTAAGAGGTAGTGAAATTTTCGGACCCAAAATCAAGAGAAATTAATCCTGCAAATGATCTCCAGAACCGTTTCTGCTCTCTTCTTGAAAAAGCAATTTTTGACTTTGATCTTAAAAATCTTTCAAAAATTTCACTTAGATCACTTAGAAATGAAATTTTCTCATCGGGTAGGCTTTAGTTATTGTTTTAAAAGCAGTGAAATATATAAAGAACTTCCACTCAATTGTTAAAGCATTTAAAAACACGACGTATGGCAAAATGGCAACACGGAACAAATCAGTTTCAGCACCACGCTACTGCAAAAAGCTTAACTACAAGTTAGATTGATGAGTTTGTCGTTTTCTTTTATTATTTTTAATTAAAATAATGAACATCTTTCTCAATTGTTCAGTTATTTCAGTTTTTTCTATTTTTACAAAATACTTAGGTGTTAATTTTTTAAGGATGTCGTTGTTA
This sequence comes from Parasteatoda tepidariorum, assembly GCF_043381705.1. Classification (NCBI taxonomy): domain Eukaryota; kingdom Metazoa; phylum Arthropoda; class Arachnida; order Araneae; family Theridiidae; genus Parasteatoda; species Parasteatoda tepidariorum. The sequence goes on from NC_092208.1 coordinate 38,310,700, forward strand.
ATGAAGACAAAAGTACATTTCGAAAAATAAATTACAAATTAAATTAAACATTTAAACTTCTTACCATTTTTCTTGTTCTAAACTTAACATATGCATATGGATGACGACTTGTATTATTCCTCTTTTCAAACTAAAGAATAAATTCCAATAAATATTTCTAATGTAGATTTTTTTTTATAACTGAAATAAATTCATGACAGAAATAAATAAGCAGGAGTAAATAAGAATATGATAGATTTCTACTTAGGAGAAAGAATTTTGAAACACTAGTATAAAGTCACGCTGTTATTATTGAAATGAAATTATGAACATTATAAAACAATTTTATCGGTGTATTTTACTATGACTATGCTTAATAAGATAGTTAGCTATCTACTATTAGATTTATATTTGAAAAAGAAATTGTGATTTTTATGATATTCTGAACTCAAAATAAAATGTTTCGATAACGGAATAAAAAAATACGAGTAATTAACTTTTTAACAAAGACAAAAGAAAGAATACAGAAACTTACGAAAATAATAAAGAAAAGTAAGGGAAGAGATTTTCCTTCACAATAATTAGTTTAGGCATTTAGAATTTTATTATTGGTGTTATACATGTATTGCTGCTCTTTTTTTTTTCTTTTTGCGATTTCTCTGGTTTGGTATTATCTTTTTATTTTGCAAATGTTTCTCTGACTCTATATTATCCATTGATTTAAATTTTTTATTTCACTTTTTTATTAAGCTTAACTTGATTATGTGAGAAAGGATATTAGCATTATAAGATTTTTCAAAATTATAAAATAAGTATTTACTTTTTTTCACGAATAAGACATGGTAATACATTTATTTACTTTTATAGTCAAGGTAAGAATTTAGTTAATTGTTTTTTTCTCCAAAATGAATATAGTTCTTTAAAAAATTCAGACCTACGTTTTTTATATTAGTTAATCATAAAATACAAGTAAAATGAAATTAAAAGAATTATTTCAACAATTGACTTTATGTAATAAAAAATAACACTTATAATTAGTAAGTTAATATTCATAATTAAAATCTAATAAAAGGCACTGGGCCGGGATAGCATGGTTGGCAGGGCATTGAATTCATGTTTGTGAGAACGTGAGTTTGAACCCAGCCGGCCGAAGATTCTCCGTGTGTAAATGGTGACTGGTACACGTTAAACCTGTCAGGTCTCGAAGTATTGCATGTTCCCATAACAAATCAATACCTCTGGGGGTACTGAATTGATGATTGATCATTCTCTGGTTCATATCAAAATTACGATCTGTGGATGAATGAATGGATGAATGAATGGGTAATCCCTATAAGCGTGTGTGACGTATGGGTTGTGGCAGAAGTTGAATTCTTGGTCATAGATGGCACCACTGGAAAACAAGAACAATTGCACTTCTTCGGCCTTAATGGACGACGACGACGACAACAACAACAATAAAAGCCACTATTTTGAATTTTGTATCATTTATTGCACTAAATGGGAATTATAGAATAAAATATTCAGTTGGGACTATATATCGAATCAAATATTCAGAATGGGACTATAGAATAAAATATTCAGTTTGAATGGGACTCAATTCTCAGTCCCATTTACCAACTGATTTCAAAACATATACATTTTAGGGCGTGTTTTGCTTCCCTTATAATCTAAAATAGTAATTTATAATTTGCAAAACCGTGAACTGCCTAAAAAATTTGGTAAATCATATGTTTCGTTAAAAAAATTTAAACTTTAAAGTTTTTTTATGAAACTTTTTCTGTGAGTCTTGAGCTAAATACCATTATCGTTAACTTAAAGCCTGAAAACAATTTTGTGAAAATTTATACTATATTGAATATGAAGAACATTTTTTTCCATATATATGGTAATCTTTGCTATAAACTATTTGTTGTTGTTGTTTCCAATGTCACTTACCAATACCAGCAAGCCTGCTTAGTTCAACTAAGCGAATTTAAGGTAGAGGGTGCGTTTCTTGCTTTTTGGTGCGTCACCTTTGGCCAAGAATAAGACTTCAGTCACACACACACACATCACAGCCTGTTTAAAAAGGTGGACCCTTTCATTCATCCACAGATCGTAATTTTGACCTGATTCAGAAAACGACTAATCTCCAATTAAGTACTCCCAGAGGTATTGATTTACTATGGGAACTTGGGGGACATTGTGACCCGGCAGATTTAATGGGCATTAGTCACCATTTAGGGAGCGGGGAGTCTTCGGTCTGTGGTGATCGAACTAACGATATCTTGGACATGGGTTAATTGCTCTACCAAACAGGCTCTTCCATCCCCATTAATTCAGCTCGCTTTATTGCAATAAATATATTTACAAGCAATCTGGCAATATGAATATTTACTTATATCCCTCCACGAGTAAATTAATTTAAAAAAAAATTTATTCACTAGTTGTCATATATTTGCATCGTTAATAACTAATTTAGAAAAGACATGCTTTTAATAACTAATAATTTTGTGTTATAAATTTTTGGTGAGGATACGCATATCGTTTGAAGAATATGACAATCTGTCATGGCTTGAATCAGGTGATTTATAAATTTCTGATGATGATACGCATTTTGTTTAATGAATATTTTGCGTGCAATGAAAATAGGCTCATGGTTTGTTTTCTGACACACTGTTAGTTTATCTACATTTTAAAGAAACATTGTGAATTACCCATTACTGCAAATTAGAATTAGTTCACCATACCTTTTTCGATATCCTAGAAATGGCATTTTAAGTCCACACCTTAAAATTGTAGCAAAACACAAATAAATTTAAAAAATAAAAATTAATTTAAGTTTCAAGTTTGTTTTTAAATTAAATAAACCTGTTATTTTTAATTACATTTCACAGAAAAGTGCTTATTTTTAAAGAAATGTTGATTAGAAATTAAGTTTTGATTAATTAAATCTTTTGAAAACTGCTTCTTATCAAGGAACGCGTAAACAATGATTGCAATTAATCATTTCTAAAAATGATGCACTTAACAAATACTAAAATCTTGAAACATTTAGCCTGATCTGGTTTAATTAAATTCTTTCGTAAAAGTACAGGAGCCTTTATAAACGACAAATAGATCGGAATTTATCCAATTATTTTAAGCTTTATTTAATTAACTGTGAATTTTACACGAAAACGTTTATCACTCAAATGATTTTTCTGCGCCACATCAAAAAGAATTTCATGCTACGATTGTATTTACTTAAGCTTCTCTAATTACATTAAATCACCGGATTTAATGCCACAGTCTCTGAAATATGATTTTCTGAAATATATATTTGCTAATGACTTGCGTAATATGTTTAGTCGCATATCTGCGTGTTGCAAATTATTTATGATTAATTTTAGTGAAAAACTAAAATAGGAGCATTACACTTATTCTTATTTCAAAATAATTCTAAATTTAATTGTTGATTCAAGAAGTAAATTGTAGGATTCGCATGCAATACTTGTTTCGTTTAATTATATACATTATGTGTGAGTTTTTTTTAATTGCATAAGGAAAAAAATATTCTGGTAAAATTTACTGTATTGTATAGTAATGACATTTCTGGTTTAGAGAAAAGAGTTTGAGATAGAAAATTAAAAATATATGGTATTTAAATAATTTATTTGTAATTATTTCCTTCATATGATAATGCTTTACCGGATATTCCGGTTTTCAAAATTATAGTTCGTACTATCATACATTTAGTAAAAAATACAGAACTGAAGAGTAAATATAACTAAGTAAGCAACTTTTATGCAAAGCTGTAAGGTATCATGATAAATCACGATGATTTTACCGAAAATTCCAAATTTTATAACATATTAAAAGCTAATATTTCACTGTTAAGTTTACTAAACTTATTACCAAAGCGCTTTGATAAAAATTACCGAGCGTGTGCTTCCATAGAACCACAAACACGTTATATTTTACCATTACAATCTTACCATAGTTTTATCCATACTTTTTTGCTCAGTATTATTTATTTAAAATACATATGCAAATGAATGAAATGTGGTTAAAGCTAGGTTGCAATGTCATTTATTTCATTTTACTTTATTCTTTCATCGATATTTATGAGTTGATCTATATCAAATTTGAAGTGTTTAATGCTCAGCGTAATGATTGTTTCAAGCCTAACTTAAAAGACAAGTGAACTCCCTTACTTGAATTCACTACCTCGAAAAACAAAGCATCGAAATTATTTAGTACATTCTTTAATATTTGAGCTGCTAGAGTAATTTTAAATAATATCCAACAAACACAAACAGAAAACTACTTAAATCAGGAAAGTTCATTTCACTGCATGAATGTCCATTTTATAAAAAAAAATTTCATAATTAATAATTTAGGAAATAAAATATTAAATACATAATAATAATTTATTAAATTAGATTTAATGCAGCAGTGTAGTGTAATAAAGAAATTGCATCATTTATTTTAATAATCTCTATTTGATTTTTCATTAAACAACATTATTATAAAACTATAGTTTAAAAAATGAGAATGAAAAAATTAATAAAATTTCTTTACGAATATTTAGCGGCAAAATTATATTATCTTCGACATTTTACTGACAGTGTATGGTTTTAATATTCAAGATTCAATATTTTTCTGAAATCTCTGAAATTGTTTCCCCTTGAAGTTCAAATTGGTAGCCTTCACATGAAACAATCAATCAATCATTGAAATTAGGCTTGCGTATTAAATTTTAATTCTCCTGAGAAATTTATTGACTGTCATTGATCATTGAATAGCTCTAGGTGTGATGGATACCTCTGGTGGGCAGTGCCATCTATCGTCGGATGTCGTAATTGAATTTTAGTAGCAAAACTGAACTTAATAATATTAAATTGCATTAAATATCATCCCTTAGCAAAAAGGAAAGTGAAAATGCACAACATATTTTGCTTAATTAGTTTGTTAGTTTGAAAATTTCTAACACAAATTAAAAACGAACGAGAAAAAAAAATAACCAAAAAGAAAGTGTTGATATAAATATTTTTAATCGTTTAGTACAGTATACTGATACAATTTACAGAGATACATTACATAACCTTATAAAATAATAGAGCAAACAAAACTTGTAATGGGTTCTTAGCTTTAGCAGGTCATATAATATCTACCTAAACGGAATTTTAATGTTTAATGCTAGGTGTTTGGTTACCATAACTTATTAGTACATTTTTAATTTTGAAATGAAATGTTTTGATTTATATTGTTGCTGAATTATTAATCATGATTCAACAAAGTATATATGTGTTATTAAGAGTGATATTATTATTTTTAAGAGCAATATCATTATTTTTTCAGTATGCTATTATTATTTTTAGAAGACTATTACTATTTTTTAACAGGATTCTTATTATTTTTAAGAGCATTATTATTATTGCTTTTAAATTTAAGTAACGTTGAATAAACGATAAGTATTTTTAGTTTACAAATGTACATCAGTCCCTTAGTTATAATTAATAAAAATTAAGTAGAGAACTAAGTAATTGGAACTTAAAAGATACATATTACATAGATTTACTGTTGTATTTTGATTACATTAAGCAGTTATTTAAAACAATATTATTATTAAATATTGTGTAAAAATAGTTCTATTTCTTATTTATAGTTGCCATTTCATTATTTTGCAAGTTTTTTTGGTTTCTAATTTTAGTTCATTGTTTTAAATTTTTGATAATGAAAAAATAAATTCTCAAAATCTTAATTTGAAACGTGTATAAACGTGTTGTGTAGTTTATGATGTATATATCAAACAATTTAAATTTGAATTGATGCAATGTGAGTTTTTCTTCTATTAAAAATTACTTAATAAACGTCTTTTTAAAAAAGTCCCGATTTTTTCGAATAGTTTCTTCAAATTAAAACGAAGACTTAAAAATATAATTGCAAAAATAAATAAATAAATAAATAAGCACAGTAAAAAAATAATTATTTGCTATATTATATTTAAAAAAATTATTACTAACAATTCAAAATTTTATTATTAAATTGCCAAATGAAAATGTATCTTTTCTGTAAAAACAAAGTAGAAAAATCTTTAGTATTAGTTTGGGTAATGGTTAAGAATAATAGTTTTAAGACATATTAGCCACGGGATAGTTTAACTAAAATTATGAAGCTCAAAAAATTAATAAATTTAATCAAATATAAGTAAATTTTTATTTGCTACTTGATAGTTTAAACAAAAATAGGAAGCATAGAGGGGAGGGGTAGACTACAGAATGTAAGCAAACATTATTTTCATTAAAAAAGATGCTGTGAATCCTTATGGGGAGTCGGTAGGGCATATATCAATAATGCTAAAACTCACCCTTTTGGATGTACTTTTTCTAAGAAACAATTTTTTGGGGATATTTGAGATTATATCAGTAGTATGTTGTGTTAATGTTTTATCGTTAAGAGGAATACTTTTGAGTTTTGAAAGATTTTTGAGGAAACTTTTTTAAAAAAAAGTAAGTTCTCAGTTCATATTGTTTTAAAAAGTTTTTTGACAAATATATGTTTCAACAGTTATCTCAGTGCGACTATGTATATATAAATATTCTGTGAAAAAAACTGAAGTAATATCTTGTTTAGATGAGGGTACATTAAAAAAGGCTCGTTTTAGGACTATTGGTATATGCCCTACCGACTACTTAAAATATAGATGCTATACAAAGATAACAATTATGATGGTTTGAACAAAAACAGAAAGTATATACTTACATAAATGTTTAAAAACCAAAATTTATTGAGTAATATCTGATTAATACTAATACGCATTACGAAGATTCGAGACTACGATTTAGGTGTCATGCAATATATACTCCGAAATGTATATCTTGAAAATGTGTAATTTAGTTTGACAAGAAAATATTTCTGGGATTTTCTAATGATAAAAATATGTATGAAATATAAATGAAATATTTCGGAAATATTTCTAACATCAGAGAAAAACTTCAGTATTGGTAAAATACAAGCACTCTTCTCAATTTGAAGGATTAAATTGCAAATATGATTGTGAACATCCTTTGTATCATTTGTTGTTTATCCTAAACCCAATTCTGGAGTTTTTAACTAAATGGGTATGCATATATAAGTAAGAAAATCAATATTAAACTGAATAGCCATAATCATTAAAAATAAAATACAGTTTTCTAAAAATGGGAGATGTGAATAATAACAAAAATTTTGCTACATAACATGAATATAATAATAATTAATAATTGCAATTGGTAGTAAATTTGTTCAAACTTTATGCTGAAATGAAAATTGATTCTTTCAACTAGATATCTAATAATTGCATCAAAAAGAAAAAAAATCTGTTTAGTTAATTTAAAATAAGAGAGAATTAAAAAATTAAGAATAATTTTTTTTTCAAATTTTTAAAGGAATTAGTAAAGTTTAATTTAGTCTAAAAGTTTGCTACTTTAAACATTAATTTGTTAAAAATAAATTTAAAAAAAATTCAAAATAAAAAGTAATATTTTTAAAAACCACGTTTTAGTAGTGGAGAATAATAATTAAGAAAAAAATTGAAAAACGAAAAACGTGGGGCGCATGAAATACATAACAGTAA
>NC_092208.1:38318350-38321242 GCF_043381705.1 Parasteatoda tepidariorum
AAGACGGAGTAATGGTGGGATATTGCAACTGGAAGAGCAACTTTTCAACTAACACACCTGTTTTCAATGAACGGATGAAAGAAATGGTCAAAAGCTGACCCCTCACAGTTTCCCCTGAGGATCAACTCACAAAAGGGTTTAGATTAGCTTTTTACACTATTTCACCAAACAAGTGAAATTTTAACATACATTGCAAAAATGACAGAAAATTCTCTGTATTTTTTTTTCTTGTTAACTTATGAGGGTTTTAGAATAGAATTTCATAATACTCCTAGACAAAATTGACTTATTTCAGTGGTCAACATACAAGATAGACAGGTGGTCAAGCTACAAAGGTTTTGCTTCTATATATTAGATAGGAAAAATTCCATTCTTGATAATTGAGGTCAACTTATGCAGGTGCCCAACTTACAAGGGTGGTCAACTTGACAGGTTTCACTGTATACTCCGAAATGTAAATCTTGAAAATTTGTAATTTAGTTGGGCAAGAAATTATTTCTGGGATTTTCTAATGATTAAAATGTGTATGAAATATAAATAAAATATTTCTGAAATATTTCTAACATGAGAGAAAAATTTCAGTATTGGGAAAATACAAGCAATCTTCTCAATTTGAAGGATTAAATTGCAAATATTATTGTAAACATCCTTTGTATCATTTGTTGTTTATCCTAAACCCAATTCTGATGTTTTTAACTAAATGGGTATGCATATATAAGTAAGAAAATCAATATTAAACTGAATAGCCATATTTATTAAAAATAAAATACAATTTTCTAAAAATGAGAGACGTGAATAATAACAAAAATTATGCTACATGACATGAATATAATAATAATTAATAATTGCAATTGGTAGTAAATTTGTTCAAAATTTATGCTGAAATGAAAATTGATTCTTTCAACTTGATATCTAATAATTGCTTTAGAAATAAAAAAATCTGTTTAGTTATTTTAAAATAAGAGAGAATCGAAAAATTAAGAATACATTTATTTTTTAAATTTTTAAAGGAAGTAGTAATAATTTAATTTAGTTTAATTTAGTTTAAAAGTTTATGACTTTAAACATTAATTTGTTAAAAATAAATTTAAAAATAAACTTTAAAGAGGAATTTATCATAAAAATATATATTTCCCTTCTATTACAATTAATTCACTTCTATAATTCATAAAGTTAGAATCGTTAAAAATTAAAATACTAAAAAACTTTCTTTAAATGTATTTATTTATGTAATCTTGTCACGCTGTATTATTTTCCTTAAAATTATATCATATGTAGTAATTTTATAACAAATATATAATATTAAACAATGATCTACTTTATTTTACATGCTGTAATAAAACGAGAAATTAAAAAAATTAAAAATTATATCAAGTAATTTTTAAACAAATTAGTTTTTTTTAAATGTTAAGAATAAAAATATTTGACATCTTTATTTACTTATACTCTCCATAGGATTTATGAAAATATAAAACTGTCCTTCAAATATATGTTATGAAATTCATTTTTTTAGATTCAACTCAATATAATTACATTAAGTTTCCTGAAATATTATGTGGAATACGTTTTAATATGTTTCAAAATTTTGAAACTAAATGTATTTAAAAATGTTTGGATAATCATTATTTAAAATGTGAATCAATTCATTTTCACTTTGTATATAAATCACGGTAACATTTATAAGAAAGGAAGTAATACATTAATGAATCAATTAAATAAATAACTATACTTACGTAAAGAGAGTTTTAAAATACGTAATCAACTATTGTTAATGAGAGTCCTCCTCTCTTAGAAATTTTGAAGCATTGTCTCAATTCTTCTTCAATTATCACTTCATTTAAACTGTCACATTACGTTCAAATTTACACTTTCCTTTGGGAAAATGACTTTAATTTACTTCTCTAATTGCTTTCTCCATTGGATCTAAACAAGGCTTAGAAGGAAGTTTAACAAATTAATAGATTACTGAGTTCTTTTCAATCTTGTGGTATTCATAATATGTCTGAAATCTGTCGTCATTATTTTCCTGCATTATGTAAAATTAATTTCCGAACATAACTAGAAATGATTTCGTTGTTGTTTAATTGAAATTTATACAACAATAAATTAACAGCGATTTTGTTTCAAACTGAATTTCGAGTGATTTTCTTGATAGAAAGAAATAATTTGAACTGACGTGTAAAATTCCATTTTATTTACAACTACCCACAATATTGTTTAATGATATGTATAACGCTTGAGTTTTGGTTTGTGGTTCCTCATAACTTTAATTTTATTTATTTCACTAACAAAATAAAGTGTGACATGAGTTATGCTTTTTGCTTCGTAATTTGATAAGTAGTATTAATTATGCCACGCAAATAGAACCTAAGAAAAGTATGTCACATATTATGCTAATTCTCGTACATCATAAGCAGTATAAAATATGACGCATATGATAAGATAATATGTGACAGATAATATGTGACAGATATTAGTCTACATAGTTCGAGTATTATGATAAATACTATGATGATGCTAGTATGTCACTTGAATTAGATACCTGCAAGTGACGTCATCGTAGGTAATTTGTGGCATTTATCAATTCAGAAGCTAATCAGGTTCGACACCAAGGCGTAACAGGCATCTAATTAAACCTGATTTCAATGATATGTTTAGGCATAATCATTTCACTTCTTCTGGAGTTGCAATTGCCCAGGTGAGAGTTTATGTAACAAAATGAGATATTTATATTTTGATGATATCATGTCATGAGTTGTGACAATGTGTTACGTTTTTGATTAAATTATAGCGTTTGAACTATGATTTACATAATCACGTAAATTATGACACATATAAATGCGAATTTATTTATTTATCTATACAAACACAATATATATATATATATATATA